>NC_074711.1:31487226-31854101 GCF_947242115.1 Biomphalaria glabrata | reverse complement strand
GTCATTCATATGTAAACATTGGAAGCTTTGATTGATAAAAAGATAAAAAGGGATATAAAACAATTGTATTTAAATCGATCCAGGCTTGTTTACTTCAGACGTTGAAAATGAAAATAAAAACTGGATTTAAACTAAAAGACTAAAATAGGTCACACTAAATTTTCATCTTTATAACCGAAAATTAATTAAATTTTGATGAGTATTTTGTGAAGACATTGTTTCGCAAACTGCTGCTCACTTCAGAATGACACCACAGAGGCTCAGTTCCACTAGACACAACAAATAAGTGCTGCGGTTGTCAGTAATGTAAAGGCTCCTATAACTCATAGACTGATGAACATCCAAACCTTAATGCTCACTAACCGAGGGGTCCCGTGATCAAATCTAGGTGAAGACTGGAATTTTTAATTTCGAGTTTTTATGGACGCCCCAGAGTGTATCCAACTCTAATGGATACCTGACATTAGTTAAGGAAAATAAAGCGGTTGATCGTTGTGCTGGCCAGATGACACAACCGTAGGCCAAACAAACAGATAACCTTTACATCATCTGCCCTATAGATCGCAAGGTCTGAAAGGGAGCTTAAGTTTTTTTTTTAATTTGAGATAGATAAAATGAGATTAATAAATTGACTACAGTTTGACTACAACTGTTCATCTCAGCATTTCTTCTAAAGCAATAACAATTTAGATTAAAAAAACTACAACAACATTAAAGCAAAGTGAGACATTATGAAAATAATATATATTTACAAAAATGTTATATGCTTTTAAAGTTTATAGAAAATATTTCAACTGTACACACATGCAAAACCAATGAAACTAAGAAGGCGATTTAAACGACACATGAAAATGTATATATGTTTGTATCATATTACTAATTATGTTAGACTTAGCTACGTATCGAGGCTACATCGATGGTATCAACATCAAGTTAACGACACACGGGCTAGAACTGAACATCAAGTAAAGGACAGATCTAAGTAAATTCACAGAGCCCAGACCGGAAGTCTGAAGTATTGGTAGCCCAACTTCAGGTTGGCGAGTCATAAATCATCTTAGGATAGTGATTAATATTGATTTCTCATTACACAATGTCTATAGCACTGTGGCTGACTACACTGTTCAGGTTTTAAAATAAGACAGAACAAGCGATAATCGTAGCGTGGCATTAATAAATACATTATCGTCCTTAGTGATGAAAGAGAAAAAACTTTTTGAAAGACGGATTTTAAAGTTGGCATCTTTTTTTTTTGGGGGGGAGGGGGGGGGTTGGGGGGGGGGGGGTTAGAGGGGGGAGAGATAAAATAATAAATATGTAGTGAAATAAAAAGTCTTTCAAAAACAATAAATATCTTATCTGATATAATACAGACGTTACTTCAAATATGCAGTAAGGAGATAAAAACAAAATAAAAAAAGAGTACATATGATTAAGCCTTTGAAACAGACAGTTATACACCATAAAGGTCCTCTATTTCTATGAGCGACGATTAATGAAGGTGTCATGTGGCCAGCACGACGATTTACTTTCCCCAAATAATGGCAAGCACCCATTAGGGTTGCAGGAGGGGCGAGACTTAGGACGTTGAAAAAATCTCAGTTCGATATCCCTTTCTTCACCAAGATTAGAATCAGAGACTCAGCCACAACCCGCTTTACCACTCAGCCACAACCCGCAGGCAGGGATTTCGTTTGAAGAAATTGGTTTGAAGAATGTCATCTTGAAAGAGAGGTCGGGTATTACAAGTTCAGTTGTTGAACTAGTTTGTGAAGAGGTAAGGTATTACAAGTTCAGTTGCTGAAACAGTTTGTGAAGAGGTCAGGTATTACAAGTTCAGTTGTTGAACTAGTTTGTGAAGAGGTCAGGTATTACAAGTTCAGTTGTTGAACTAGTTTGTGAAGAGGTCAGGTATTACAAGTTCGGTTGTTGAAACAGTTTGTGAAGAGGTCAGGTATTACAAGGTCAGTTGTTGAAACAGTTTGTGAAGAGGTCAGGTATTACAAGATCAGTTGTTGAACTAGTTTGTGAAGAGGTCAGGTATTACAAGTTCAGTTGTTGAACTAGTTTGTGAAGAGGTCAGGTATTACAAGTTCAGTTGTTGAAACAGTTTGTGAAGAGGTCAGGTATTACAAGTTCAGTTGTTGAACTAGTTTGTGAAGAGGTCAGGTATTACAAGTTCAGTTGTTGAAATCGTTTGTGAAGAGGTCAGGTATTACAAGGTCAGTTGTTGAAACAGTTTGTGAAGAAGTCAGGTATTACAAGTTCAGTTGTTGAAACAGTTTGTGAAGAGGTCAGGTATTACAAGTTCGGTTGTTGAAACAGTTAGTGAAGAGGTCAGGTATTACAAGGTCAGTTGTTGAAATAGTTTGTGAAGAGGTGAGGTATTACAAGGTCAGTTGTTGAAACAGTTTGTGAAGAGGTCAGGTATTACAAGTTCAGTTGTTGAAACAGTTTGTGAAGAGGTCAGGTATTACAAGGTCATTTGTTGAAACAGTTTGTGAAGAGGTCGGGTATTACAAAGTCAGTTGTTGAAACAGTTTGTGAAGAGGTCAGGTATTACAAGGTCAATTGTTAAAACAGTTTGTGAAGAGGTCAGGTATTAAAAGTTCAGTTGTTGAAACAGTTTGTGAAGAGGTCAGGTATTACAAGGTGAGTTGTTGAAACAGTTAGTGAAGAGGTCAGGTATTACAAGGTCAGTTGTTGAAATAGTTTGTGAAGAGGTCAGGTATTACAAGGTCAGTTGTTGAAACAGTTTGTGAAGAGGTCAGGTATTACAAGTTCAGTTGTTGAAACAGTTTGTGAAGAGGTCAGGTATTACAAGGTCATTTGTTGAAACAGTTTGTGAAGAGGTCGGGTATTACAAAGTCAGTTGTTGAAACAGTTTGTGAAGAGGTCAGGTATTACAAGGTCAATTGTTGAAACAGTTTGTGAAGAGGTCAGGTATTACAAGTTCAGTTGTTGAACTAGTTTGTGAAGAGGTCAGGTATTACAAGTTCGGTTGTTGAAACAGTTTGTGAAGAGGTCAGGTATTACAAGGTCAGTTGTTGAAACAGTTTGTGAAGAAGTCAGGTATTACAAGGTCAGTTGTTGAACTAGTTTGTGAAGAGGTCAGGTATTACAAGGTCAGTTGTTGAAAAAGTTTGTGAAGAATTGCTGAAAAAAGTAACAGTGTGCAGCCGAACATTCCGGGCTCACATAGGTCTCACCAGCCACATGATGAGGCATAAAACCCCAGTGCAAAGCCCTCAGCCCCCTGGATGACAAAGTGGTCATCATCGAACCACAATGGACGAACTATATATATATATATATATCAATAGTATATGATTTACAAAACACGTTTTAATATATATATATATATATATATATATATATATATATATATATATATATATATAGTTCTTCCATCGTGGTTCGATGATGACCACTTTGTCATCCAGGGGGCTGAGGGCTTTGCACTGGGGTTTTATGCCTCCTCATGTGGCTGGTGAGACCTATGTGAGCCGGAATGTTCGGCCGAACACTGAGCAGGTTATTCCAGCTGGAGCTAGTATATGACTTAGAAAACACGTTTTAATATAACATTGCAAGGCAAAGCCTGTCTTATTTAAGTGCAGTCATGCGAAGAAATTTATAAATGTTTATAAAATGAAAAGTTAAACTGTAACACATTTCCTAAAAAAATCAGCTTAATTCTAGATTCTTTAGGAGAAGAGGCATAGTTTTGGAAAGTTGTAGAAAGATAGTGAAATGAATATAATTTAACATCGTTGAGTTCTAGTCTTTACAGACGCGGACCAGGTAGAATGAATGAGCTGCGGTGTAATAGATTTATTTTGTTCTTTGATTTTAAGAAGTTGTAGAGAGAGATCTGTCCTGACATAGTTTCTCTAAGAGATGGTAGTTGGTAATAAGTGTTTCTTTGAGAGTCACTCCCTAGGTTTGTTTAAGTAAAGTGGTTGTATGACAATACATGAAATGGCCATTAAAACTTGACTACTCATCTACAACCCCTTTCGTGATGAGTATCGTGCTGAGACTCTTCCCTTCAAACACGTGAAAGAAACTGGGCAGTGTGACTAGACTTATACATTTGTCAAGCAATTGAAAAAATACAGATTTAAGGATGACGAAAAAGTAGGTGAAGGTCTCGTATCTTTGATTTTCTTTGCTTACTCATTCTCTTTTCTCGGTCTCTTTCTCTTTGTCTCTATCTCTATTTCTCTTTCTCTCTATCTGTCTGTCTTTCTTTTTTTTCCCCACTCATTCTCTTGTTTTGTTTACTAATGTTATCCCTTTCTTTCTGTATTTTTTTACTACTATTTCTCTCTCGCTTTCTTTGTCTCTCTCTTTGTCTTTCTTTCTCTGTCCCTTCCTCTTTCTATCTTTCACTGACTCTTACTTTGTTTCTTTCTAGTTCATATTTCTCTCATTCTTTCTCTATCTTTACATCTCTTCTTCTTCTCTCTCTCTCTCTCTCTTTCTCTCTTTTCTCCAATGGTTAGATTTTATTTATGAAATATTGAAGCTAACGCTTTTTTTTGTACCACCATTGTATGCCATTGTGCAGTTATTTTTTCTTGTATTTGATATCAAAGAATGGCCTGCTAGAGTGGTCTATATCTGCAATTGTACATGGATGGCGGTGTAACAAGCCTGACCGAAGCACTATTGTTAGGTCTGGTTTAACGAGCGTGCTTTCACTTTTCCCCCCACTGTTCTCAGCGAGCATGTTGCAGCTGGGAGGACCGTGAGTAGTCAATGAAAGGAAAAAAAAATGTATGGAAGGGGGAGGGGGAATCCTTGGTCACATCAAAGGCCGAGTATAATAGAAGTCGTCGATACCTCACCATACTTAATTCATGAACGAGCTAAAATACTTCCGTTGCCATCGATACGGTGTAGTCGATTAGTGTAATTTGCCTAATGAAGTTTAATGAAACTGGTACGATACTAAACAGTAGCATCCGTTCTTCGGGTAGAGCTATGAATAGTGCAAGTAGACGTCTATGAAGGGTGAAAGAAGACGTCTACGAATGATACGACGTCTACGAATGGTACAAGAAGACTTCTATGAAGGGTGAAAGAAGACGTCTACGAATGATACGACGTCTACGAATGGTACAAGAAGACTTCTATGACGGGTGAAAGAAGACGTCTATGAAGGGTGCAAGAAGACGTCTATGAAGGGTGCAAGAAGACGTCTATGAAGGGTGAAAGAAGACTTCTACGAATGGTACAAGAAGACGTCTACGAATGGTACAAGAAGACGTATATGAATGGTACAAGAAGACGTCTATGAATGGTACAAGAAGACGTCTATGAAAGGTGAAAGAAGACGTCTATGAATGGTGCAAGAAGACGTCTCTAAAGGGGTAAAAAAAAAGGCTAAGAAGGGTGAAAAAAGATGTCTATGAAGGGTGCAAGAAGACGTCTATGAAAGGTGAAAGAAGACGTCTATGAATGGTGCAAGAAGGGCGTCTATGAAAGGTGAAAGAAGACGTCTATGAATAGTGCACGTATACTTCTATAGAATAAATACTCCAAGTCAACCACTTCGCTCCTATTATTGATAATTTTCCTGAAATCGCTTCCTGTTTGATGTAATGAGATTTATGGACCTTCTCCACGCTATAAATTACTTGATTTGAAACAGTTCGCCTACAACTGCACCGTTTTTAATGGTTTCGTTATGCTAATTATACCCTATAGAATGACTTTTCACTTTTATGGTCTTCACAGATGTGCTTTGTAGATTGTACATTGACTGCAGCGTAAATCATGCAGAATACTCTTTATCGGTTCATTTTTTTGCTTTTCATGTTGAAAATACACGACAACACGTTGGGGGAGGCGAGGAGGGACTTGAGATGTTAGGGTGTATGTGTTTTCTTAAGCAGATTTACACATAAGCGAATGAATTTTTTTTTTCTGTTTTCTGAGATGACCTCTATCGAAACCTATTAGATTTGTAAATTATTAAAGGTAGAATCGAGGTTACAATCGTAAGCTGCAAGAACAATTTTCTTTTTTTTTAAATTGAAACATGTTTGCCGCGCCGAAGTTTTGAAGCTCGAATGGCATTGAATAACGTGAGAATGTTGTACGCTTTAACAATGCCTTAAGGCTAAACACATTCATGCAATTACTGAGTGTACCATAGAAGGTCGCAATATTTATATCAGAGGAAAACTGTACAATGGATTTATCAGCTAGTATGACATGGGGCGCTGTGGCTGAGCGGTGAAGCGCTTGGCTTTTGAATCGAAGGTCCAGGGTTCGAAACTGGTAAAGACTGGGATTTTTAATTTCGGGGTACCTGGGGAAAAGTAAAGGCGGTTGGTCGTTGTGCTAGCCACATGACACCCTCGTTAACCGTAGATGACATTTACATCCTCTGCCCTATAGACCACAAAGTCTGAAAGGGGAACTATGACATGGACATATCTGACCACTTATTTCCACTGTCAGTATGAGAATGAATCACAAGGTGGTGGGTGACACATTAACGTAAGTGAATCATTAATGCTTAAATATAGTCATTGTTGATCCCCGATATCCAAAGACTCTTCTAGGTGTACCACACTTGGTCTTTAATTCTGACACACCTTAAAGTTTGCCAATGATGCGGCAAGAGACACCAAGAGAGATGACGCAGATAATCAAGATTTCTGATTATACATTTTCTTATACTTAACTTTTTTTTTTGTAAGATATGCATTTTGTACATTGATGAAAAAGAAAAATGAGATAAAATTTTAATTTTTTATTTTTATCTGTAAATATGGCACACTTTTAGATCAATTAATATTGATGATGAGTTGAACAATAAAATGCTGCCCAGGACCTTCACTTTATAAAAGTGGTACTTAACATACTTTTGTAAGTTCGCATAATTTTGTCCTGCTCTATTTTATCGGGAAATTTTGCGCTTTTTTGTCGGCGCTATTTCGTCCGCGCTATTTTGTCAGCGCTATTTTGTCGGGTCACCCAAATAGTCGTATCTAAACTATCTGCTTTCAGTTATGTTAAACAATTTGAAAAGGTTCTTGATATTTTTGTGGCTGGTCCATTTTCACATTTTACATCCTGCTCCGCTTCCTTTCCCTTTTAAAAACTTGAATTTTATAATGTTACATCTATTTGGCACGGCCCTCTTTATAATGTTACATCTAATTAGCATGGCCCTCTTTATAATGTTACATCTAATTGGCATGGCCCTCTTTATAATGTTACATCTAATTGGCATGGCCCTCTTTATAATGTTACATCTAATTAGCATGGCCCTCTTTATAATGTTACATCTAATTGGCATGGCCCTCTTTATAATGTTACATCTAATTGGCATGGCCCTCTTTATAATGTTACATCTAATTAGCATGGCACTCTTTATAATGTTACATCTAATTGGCATGGCCCTCTTTATAATGTTACATCTAATTGGCACGGCCCTCTTTATAATGTTACATCTAATTGGCACGGCCCTCTTTATAATGTTACATCTAATTGGCATGGCCCTCTTTATAATGTTACATCTAATTGGCACGGCCCTCTTTATAATGTTACATCTAATTGGCACGGCCCTCTTTATAATGTTACATCTAATTGGCATGGCCCTCTTTATAATGTTACATCTAATTGGCACGGCCCTCTTTATAATGTTACATCTAATTGGCATGGCCCTCTTTATAATACTACCCCTCCTACCATGTATTTTTTTACATTCCCCCCCCCCCCCCCCGACCACCCCTAAAAATAATTGTACATGCAATCGCTGACTTCTCTTCGGTTTCTTAATTCAACATTTAAGTCTTTCATAGCTGTTTAAAATACACTCTAACACACAAAAACATTCAGCCAATGTCGGCTTCATGTGACAACATAAAAAAAAAGATAATTTTATACAATGTCTACACAGATAGAGAAGTGTAGGCACACACAAAATGTTTCAATAGTGCGTAAAGACAGAAGAAAGTTCAATCTAGTACTCTTTATGTCTAATTTAAAAAGAATTTGCATCTAAATTGCGAATAAAGAATACCAACTCGTAACTTTAACAGCTTGCAGTTTCGATAGTGAAAGGTGCTTAGTTGTCCCAGGCACATGGAAAATAATTATTGATAATTTTGTTCTTGTCCACAGCATATGGGAGAATTAGTGATACGTCAGTAAGTGAATAAATATATCAATTAGGGTCTTTGCGCTTATAATATAGATAACAATTGCCAAATCATGAGAACCAATATAGCAATATATTAGTTGGTACTGTCGATGCTATTTGTCTGTACGCCACTACTAATCCCGTATGGCGTATATATACCACACACACACACACACACACACATAGACTTACTATTATAAAAAAGAAAGATCAGACATGAGAGTCTGTGATTTCCCGTTTGTCCAACATCTCCACTAGACAAAACGCTACCAGGAGTATCTCTTGTGTTCTTTTCTCCAATAGACCAGCATCAAAGAGACGCTACTCTTCCGTTCAACATCCCAAAACATTTCAATACATAAAGCGTTCCCTTCTCTTTCTTTTTTCTTCTTCTCTCTTTTCACCCTCGTCTTTCTTTCTTCCTGAGCGAGACATAATTCTTTCCCGTGAGACCTTTCCCGGTGGCAGTCGTAGTGTGCAGGCCATCGCCTGCTGTTCCCGGCTACCACACAGAGGCAGGAACTTGAGACACTTTTCAGTCGGCATATTATAGTATTTCAGACGGGTTCAATTATAGGCAGCTCCCTGACAATATCGCTAGACCTCTGCTGCCGTGGCTCGAAGAGAGAACACTTGCAGAGCGTGAGTCGTCCCTTTTAATTGAACGGTGGACAGAAATAGCCACGGTAATACTACTGGAACCAAAACAGTGTGTCACATTCAATGGGTAGATGGCGCTAAGTGGCAGCATTTCATTGGGCTCCCTTTCCAATTGTTCACCATCTTCTCTCCCTTGTATAGTGTAGTACTTGGTCTGAGGATTGGAAAGCGAGATTGATTGAAGGAGAAAAAGAAAAAGGTAAGATTTATGGTGGAAGATGGAGGCGCGGTGGCTGAGGAGAAAAGCGCTTGGTTTCCAAACCGTGAGATCCCTGGTTCAAATCCTGGTGAAGATGGAAATTTTTAATTTTGGTATCTTTAAGGCGCCTCTGAGTCCACCCAGCTCTAATGAGTACCTGATATTAGTTGGGGAAAAGTAAAGGGAGTTGGTTGTTGTGCTGGCCACATAACACCCTCGTTAACCTTGGGCCACAAAAATAGACAACTTTAGAATCATCAGCCCAATATATTGCTTGATCTGAAAGCGGGTACTTTACTTTACATTACTTTTACGGTAGTAGATACTAAAATATCAACTTTGAGAGAAACTTCTAGGATTTAGTCAGTTCGTAGTAAATTAAGAATTTGCTCTTATTGCCCATTGTTGTAAAATCAATATATCATGTTGTTTTAAGTAATGTTGTAATAACTGAATGTCAAAAATAAATTTTGCATTACAAGCTAAAACCTCTGATGGTCATTCTGTACGGGCATACTACACAACCATACTATAGAACAGCAAATAGTCATATAATGCAAGAGCTTGAACGAGTTTTAATGCTCATGAGTAAACCTACAAAAAAAGATTACAAGTGAGATTGTATTATCACACAAACTCAAAGGCGGCCTCCATTGGGTCCACCAATTGGCAAGGAATATCAAGCAATGATTTATTTTTATTATCTAAAGTAAGAGAATTTTAAATTGAAAACAAAAACTGAATAACCTATAATCATTAATCAATTAATACACTTTTAGACATTTTGACAAGAAATCTAAATATAATATATCAGAAGAGCGATTTTAGATAATCTTTAGGTATTGCTGTTTTACTTAAAAACAAAAAGGAACAGCCTATGATCGATAATGAGACTTCTGCTTATTGTATATATCTTTTCATATTTTGAAAATCTGATTGTGACAGGTGACGTCCAGAAAGATACAGCTCATAGAAGCCTTACATCATACTAGGGTCGTGGAAAAGAAAAAATGATTATTTGGGGCTTTTTTTTTGGGGGGGGGGGCGGGGGGGACTCAACATATCTCCTTGTGTACACGGAACGTTCGCCACTGCAAAAACAACTCTACATTAATTTATGGAAAAATATTTTCTTTCCATACTGCCTTAAAAAAACAACAAAAAACTTCCTTTGTACACGCTAGGCCCATTTGTTTGTGAATCAAGACTTTTTTTTTTTACCAATGCGAATCTATGAATGAGGTTTGACTTCATAATGAAAAGGTCTAAGAACTTTTGAAAAACTAATTCCTCCTAAAGTTTTTCATTTAAAACGGGTGCATTGTTAAGAAAAATCTGCTTGCGTATTTAATTAAAAAAAATTAAATAGTTCACTTTCATAAAAGACAAACGTGGCCGTTGCATCAGAACTTTGAAAGGTCTAAAAGATCATGATATCCGATTTTCATTTTATTTTCTAGTTTCTGAGATCTAAACCGGACGGACGGACAGACCACACAAAACTAATACAGGTCAAAAGTTGGTTTAGATCTACGGACGATAGTAGATTTTATTTGAGCATTATGTATTAATTTTACGATGACTTTATCGTCACTTTAAAGCAAACACAAGCACAACACAGAACAATAAAAGGATAAAAGTATTCTTTGTTTTCAAAAGAAGCGCACAACTGACATGTATACTAATGGGACTATAAGCCTCGATGTCTCAGTTAGGTGGATTGTTTTCTAACGACATAAGTGAAGCAATTTAGTCATTTGGTGTTGTCGTAAAGTAGGTCAATTTTTTTTTTTTCTCTTCTCTAATATTTCTTTAAAAACTAGGAATAGTGAAAAGAAAAAAACATATTATAAACTTAAATGTAACTTGCCGTTTACTTGCCTATATGGTTCCTTCACTGGGGAGGGAGGATTAACTATTGACAGACGAGTTACAGATGGTTAAACGACTAAATAGCTGGGCAAAATAGAGTGGGCCAAATAGCGCCGACATAATAGCTCAAAATTTCCCGACAAAATAGAGCAAGACAAAATAGCGGGACTCATTTATAATATGTATAATGATTACCGGATTTTAGTAAGCGAAGTTCCTTGGAAGGATTTTTTTGAGGCCTCGACCTTCTTTATCCACACATTGATTCCTGCTGCGCCTGAGTTATTCAGACTGCTCCTCCTTGTACGTGCTCTCATTGGTCACTGTGCCATAACTGTCACTTGCACTACTCCCATCGGGACAGGAAGCTGAGTATCTTCACGAAACTGTTGGAGCTAAGACTCCCATCGGAACAGGAAGCTGAGTATCTTCAGGAAACTGTTGGAGCTAAGACCACAGTTGCTCCACACAATGTGATGTTAGATTTTGAGAAGGCAGATCAACTCTTGCTGCGCAGTGTATGATATTAGGTTTGGAGAAGTCAAGTCAATATGCAGTTAGCACAAGTATTCCCGGAGACCAGGCGTGTCTGTTGTGTATTCCATCACAAGCCCAGTTATGAGAAATGGAGGGAAATGAAATACAGCGAAGGCTCGAAGAACTTTTGAACACGCTACAACTAGTAAGAGTGGGTGCTTGATAAACGGTTGGTATTCTGGATTGAATCCTATAAGACCCTTAGTGTCTCGCAGTTGATGCGCCGCCAAAAGTGAGATAGGCAGTTGTTTCTGTGACCAACGAAGGTGTCATATGGCCACACAAGGCCTAACTGCCTTTACTTTTCCCAAACAAAGGTCAGTTACCCGTTAGAACTGGGCGCACTCAGAGGCAGCCAAGGATCACGAAATTAAAAATCACAGTCTTCACCAGGATTCGAACCCAATCGCTTTACCCTCAGCCACCGCGTCTCAGATACTCTCTGTGTGGACTAAATATGTACTGAGAATCTGCGGAGTGTAGAACGGGATATTGCTCCCAAAGGTGAATATTTTGCCCAGTTTCTACTCTATTATGTACCCTTTAGTACACACCCCATAATCCATATCCTGTATCAGTGTCCCTTGCACCAAGAGCACGTGTGGACTAGGCCAAGTCGCTTGACCTGTACAACATAGTGCAAGGGCACTACCGAGGAGTTGTCCTTCCTGACCTGAACTCTAAGTCAAAGTTCATCCAAGGTTTCCTCAAATCTTTGATCTATTTCGATAAAACTGTCACTTACTTCCCTTTGTGTTTGATCTTCCTTTCAAGTATTAAACTAGTATTTATTCTTTGTAGCAGAGTTATACTGAAATTTAAAAAAAAATGAAAATAATATTCAAAAATTGTCTTCAGTACTTTCTTTTCAATGTTAAAATCTACAATCCTTTCTTCGTTTAAATTGATCTCCTGTCATGCACCTATATAATTTGTCCATTTGAAATGACACATTGAATAACTACTATATTTGTCTTCATTAGTGATATATTACTATTTTCTATTCTTTTCAAATTATATTATTACAGCATTGATAGGAAGCGTGGTCTAGAGGCTAAGTACGCTTGAACCTGGCTTGGCTACTTATGAAGGGGTCTCGAGGTTCTTCGGCAGAGTTGTGAATTTGTTAGATTTGAAACAAAAAACTAAAGTATATTGCATGTTTTAATGTATTTCTAAATTGGACATATTAACAAAGAACAGGCTATGACAAAACAATCAATTGTAAGTCAACTTATAAACAAGTTTATCAAATGAAAACAAAAAAAAAAAGGTGATCAATACAAAATGAAAGAAAAAAAGTAGAAAAGAAAAAGATCAATCAAGAAGGTCATGCAGTACATTATGTTGTGTACATTTACAAAGTAAAATAAAATATAATGTAAAAAAAAAATGTTACAGTTTCAAAGAAGTCAATGCAAGAAAACAAAAGGTGAAAAGCTAGGCTATGTAACTGGAAGTCGATTGCTGACAACTTGTAGCATGGACGAGATTAGTTTTCAGCATTTATATTACGTTCTAGATATCAGGCAGTTTCACGGTTACCATAACAACGTTACGTGACAATAGTTAATATTAAATAACAATAAAAGAGGCAGTGATATATCAAAATCAAAATAGTGCATGCTTGTATTCTCCCGTGTTAGCTGACAACTAATCTCAAAATCGCATTGTTATTAGCATTTCTGATTTACTGATAGACAGCGCGAATTAAATATTTTTTTCACGTTTTCTAATTATTAACCATAAAGATTTATTTCATGATAAAAAAGACGCGTTATAATTTATAGTTTTAGCATTCGTCATACTTGTTTTAGCATTGACATTTCAACCCTTCCTTGGTAGCCAAAAGCTTAGTCCCTTGACCATTGTTTTCTTCTATTGTTAAGTCATTCACAGACACAAAGGTAAAGGCTAGAGACAGATCTCCGTGTGATTTCGTTGTAATCGTTTCAATAAAGGTTAAAGAAAGGGTCATTTGGGGGTTTAAAGATTCGTTAGTTGTTTACTCAGGATGTGTACCCAATTTTTGACGTTTCTGTCATGTGATCACTTTGTGTAGTTTCACCATCAAGCTAGAAAAAAATAGAAGAACATCATTGGCTATTGAACAAGTTTACTGAGTCATTAATAAGTTGTTGTTTTTTTACAGTTTGTCTTCATATTTATTCTCATTCTTTCTCTCTCTCACTTTCTCTCTCTCTCTTTTCTCTCTTACTCTGTAACTCTTACTAAACCACCTACTCTTCCCCCACTCGAGAATACACTTGCACAATGGGACCTGCCACTGTATGAAGTCATCAAGTTTAACTTAAATGTCAATGAAATCAGGAAATCTTTAATGCACTAACCTAGGTCGCACTGGAATAGACAATTCTTACGTTGAACTACGCTGATTTATGAAACAAATTATTAGCTTTAAAAATAGATCAATAGAATTGAATCTTCACGATAATAAAACAATATATTTTAATAGTGCAGTTGGGTTTTTGTTCGTTTGTTGTTTGATTGTTTTGTTCGTTTGTTGTTGTTTGATTGTTTTGTTCGTTTGTTGTTTGATTGTTTTGTTCGTTTGTTGTTGTTTGATTGTTTTGTTGTTCAAAGAAATGTCCTTTTAGTGCAATACATTATATTAGTACCCAAAAAAAAATTGAAATAATTTAGCGAGATTGTGTATTGTGCATGTGAGATTGTGTATTGTGCATGTGAGATTGTGTATTGTGCATGTGAGATTGTGTATTGTGCATGTGAGATTGTGTATTGTGCATGTGAGATTGTGTATTGTGCATGTGAGATTGTGTATTGTGCATGCGAGATTGTGTATTGTGCATGTGAGATTGTGCATCTGTTTCTATGATGGTGTTTGTGTGTGTACGTCTATTTGGGTTTCTCATTAATTGCTGGTGTGTATGTTTCTGTGTATTTATTTGTATATGTATGTTTCTGTAATTGCGTTGAAGTGTCTAT
Source organism: Biomphalaria glabrata (assembly GCF_947242115.1). Classification (NCBI taxonomy): domain Eukaryota; kingdom Metazoa; phylum Mollusca; class Gastropoda; family Planorbidae; genus Biomphalaria; species Biomphalaria glabrata. Next base: position 31,839,702 of record NC_074711.1, on the reverse strand, counting down.
GTATATTAAATGGTACATTAAATAATAAAAGAATTTACCATCAAATTAAAAAAAAAAAAACAACAGAAATTTCAATATTTGTCTCCCAAACGCTATTTCCATGTAGTCATGTGATAATCATTCTGTAACCACCAATACATTCAAATGGGATAGATTGTTACTAATTTTATTACAAGCTTATATGAACTCACTCTATATATCTGTCTGTCTGTCTTTAAGGTAAAAAGTTTGTACACGTTATTTTTTTGGGGCGCGGTGGCTGAGTGGTTAAGAGCTTGGCTTCCAAACCTGGGGTCCTGAACTCAACTGTCGGTGAAGACTCGGATGGATTTTGAACTGTCTTAAGATGCCCCAAGAGCACTCAACTCTAAGGGGTACCTGACTTAAGTCGGGGAATGTAAAGGTGGTTTGTCGTTGTGCTGGCCACATGACATTCTGCTCATTAACCGTTGGCCAAAGAAACAGATGACCTTAATATCAACTGCCCTAGAGATCGAACGTCTGAAAGGGGACCTATACTTACACGTCATTTCTCCCAATCTCGGATCAAGCTGAAATTGGGCACAATTATTTCTTTTACCTGCCAACTCAAGAATCAATAAAAAAAACAATTAGTTAATTAACTATTGATAATTAATTATTGGTATTTTTAGAAAGAGAAATAAATTTTACTTGATTAATAATGTGGCATACGTTGAATTACTCCCCTTTAATGTTTGTAGAAAGAAAAGTTTGTAAATAACTATAAAACCTATTTTCATAAGCACCTTCCTGGCACAGTGGATATCGTGTTGGTTCGAGGAGTTCTTTCCCCCTCGAGTTTGAATTCAGGTTTCTCTCTTATTTTTAAAAATTATTTTTATAAAAACATTTATAAAACTGATCACTTCCTTCCCATTTCCAACTGGTCCAGACAAGTGATAGGATCTTAGCGCAATCAGAAAGCTAAACACGCGATATTTTTCTAAACAAAAACAATTGGTACAAATATTTCTAATCGCATAGATTTATTATTGTTAGTCTAGTCATACTTAATGACATGACTGATCCAAATTAATTGATGCCACTACACTTAATATAAGCTTTGTTTGTTTGTTTGTTTGTTTGTTTGTTTGTTTTAATTTGTGTGTGTGTATTTTTGTCGTTTTCATTTCAGATTTAGAAACAGGCCTAAGACATGTCGTATTGAGGTATATTTTGGTGACAGTTCTATATGGCAATGTTGTACTTGTTGTTCACAGTTCTATGTCGTAATGTTGTATATTTTGTTCACAGTTCTATGTCGTAATGTTGTATATTTTGTTTACAGTTCTATGTCGTAATGTTATACTTCGTGGTACAAGTCGTACTATAATATTTCAAACTGTGAAACCCCTCCTCGCTGCGTCTTGAGTGGAGTGTTGACTATGTTCTGGAGGAGGTAACAACTAGGTCCCACTAATCCACTAAACACAGGCCGATAATGAAATAAGACAATCAAGACTGTTGACGATTCAAACACTAACTCCGCTAATGAAGGGAATCCGTCGATGTCGCTAACCAAAATAACTAAGCCTAAAACTTGTCGATTAACAAAACTTGACTGGTACTAACATATGAACTGTTTCTATTTCATATCTAGCTCTAGTCTTATGATCTTGTTATGACGTTATTGTCGCTATATAAAACCAAACCCGAAATACACAAATCAAATGAATCTTAACTTTTATGCTCCATATTCCTTATTGCATACAAGCATCGCCTAACAAGACTTATTTCCTTTATTTGTTCGTGTCCATCTCCAGGAACAAGTGACACTTATCTAAAAATATTCCTAAAATACCACTGACTGATTGACTGACTGACTGATTGATCATAATATCTTTTAAACTAGCAAAAGGATTCGCATGAAATTTCGTACAAAGGTCCCTTGGACTAATTAGGAGCTCACTAAGACGCGGTTTTTAACGATTTGCAACCATCATTGGTGAAACATCGCAAAGCTTTCTAGGAGCAGTGATTGGTGAAACATCGTAAGCTTTCTAGGTACAGTGATTGGTGAAACATCGCAAAGCTTTCTAGGAGCAGTGATTGGTGAAACATCGCAAAGCTTTCTAGGAGCAGTGATTGGTGAAACATCGCAAGCTATCTAGGAGCAGTGATTGGTGAAACATCGCAAGCTATCTAGGAGCAGTGATTGGTGAAACATCGCAAGCTATCTAGGAGCAGTGATTGGTGAAACATCGCAAGCTATCTAGGAGCAGTGATTGGTGAAACATCGCAAAGCTTTCTAGGAGCAGGGATTGGTGAAACATCGCAAGCTTTCTAGGAGCAGTGATTGGTGAAACATCGCAAAGCTTTCTAGGAAAAGGGATTGGTGAAACATCGCAAAGCTTTCTAGGAAAAGGGATTGGTGAAACATCGCAAGCTTTCTAGGAGCAGTGATTGGTGAAACATCGCAAGCTATCTAGGAGCAGTGATTGGTGAAACATCGCAAGCTATCTAGGAGCAGTGATTGGTGAAACATCGCAAGCTATCTAGGAGCAGTGATTGGTGAAACATCGCAAAGCTTTCTAGGAGCAGTGATTGGTGAAACATCGCAAAGCTTTCTAGGAGCAGTGATTGGTGAAACATCGCAAGCTATCTAGGAGCAGTGATTGGTGAAACATTGCAAGATATATAGGAGCAGTGATTGGTGAAACATCGCAAGCTATCTAGGAGCAGTGATTGGTGAAACATCGCAAGATATCTAGGAGCAGTGATTGGAGAAACATCGCAAAGCTTTCTAGGAGCAGGGATAGGTGAAACATCGCAAGCTTTCTAGGAGCAGTGATTGGTGAAACATCGCAAGCTATCTAGGAGCAGTGATTGGTGAAACATCGCAAGCTATCTAGGAGCAGTGATTGGTGAAACATCGCAAAGCTTTCTAGGAGCAGTGATTGGTGAAACATCGCAAGCTATCTAGGAGCAGTGATTGGTGAAACATCGCAAGCTATCTAGGAGCAGTGATTGATGAAACATCGCAAAGCTTTCTAGAAGCAGTGATTGGTAAAACATCGCAAAGCTTTCTAGGAGCAGTGATTGGTGAAACATCGCAAAGCTATCTAGGAGCAGTGATTGGTGAAACATCGCAAAGCTATCTAGGAGCAGTGATTGGTGAAACATCGCAAAGCTATCTAGGAGCATTGATTGGTAAAACATCGGAAAGCTATCTAGGAGCAGTGATTGGTGAAACATCGCAAAGCTATCTAGGAGCAGTGATTGGTGAAACATCGCAAAGCTATCTAGGAGCAGTGATTGGTGAAACATCGCAAAGCTATCTAGAAGCAGTGATTGGTGAAACATCGCAAGCTTTCTAGGAGCAGTGATTGGTGAAACGTCGCAAAGCTTTCTAGGAGCAGTGATTGGTGAAACATCGCAAAGCTATCTAGGAGCAGTGATTGGTGAAACATCGCAAAGCTATCTAGGAGCAGGGATTGGCGTACCTGATGTCCAAGGTCTTAGTAAATGTAGTCGTGTTTTTTTGTTTTACTTCAAGTTTAAATTAGGGTTACAGTTTAGTACGAGAGTATCTCGTTAATAATGATCATGTAATGAAAATAAGTATGGATTTTCATTTAGCGCTTAGGCCTTTACTGTTATTTTCTTATATATGTAGGGAAAAAATCAAACATCTGTAACATTATCTGTAACATTATAACATTATCTGTAACATTATACATAAAATGAAAACATAACGTTATCGACTATCCAGACAGCATACAAAGACACACACAAAACAAAAAACGTTTACATATAAATGTAATTTCAGATCCATCAGAGAATACATTTTTATTCTTTGTTAGATCTATATCACGTGATTGTCTAAACTTTGCGGAAGTATGATTGTTGATATGAAATAATATAAGCGCGATGGTTAAATAAGTGATAAGTTGTTACTATTTAATAATTGTAAGAACAAATAGCTTCACAACGTCTATAAAACTATCCTCAAACTTTTACATTAAAGATTGATTTCAAATGTAGTCACCACAGATGTTGGTACACATTATCCTAGAGCTACACTGTGTGAAACTGAAAGCACTCCACAGAGAAGCCATGTCGTGTCGGACACAGGGCAGTCCAGACCTTATATGTGATTCTTTCCCTTTCTTCGGCTTTGTTCTGTGTTTGAAGAATGAGTGGCTTCGTGTCAAGGTCGCACTGTTATCGTCAGCTCGGCTGTCAGGGGATGTCACCTCTCGTTGGGGAACTGGTTCTTTGTAGCCACGTTAAAGAACCCTTAGAGGCGTTGCTAGTGCCGCCCTGAGAAGGACACACTTGAAATAACGCGCATTGGCTTCCATATATTCATGGTACCTTAAGTCTGGCAGTCAAAATTTGGTAGCAATGGTGACAGAATGTTTTTTCTCTCTCTCTCTCTCTCTCTCTCCCACCAAAACGAAAGCTAATTTAACCTGCGACATATATACATGAAAACCTGTTCTGCGAGATCGCCTATTGTCTTTACAACTGAACGTGGCCAACATAGACGTTTGACTTGATTTGGAAGACACCTGTACACATATATACAACTGAACGTGGCCAACACAGACGTTTGACTTGATTTGGAAGACACCTGTACACATATATACAACTGAACGTGGCCAACACAGACGTTTGACTTGATTTGGAAGACACCTGTACACATATATACAACTGAACGTGGCCAACACAGACGTTTGACTTGATTTGGAAGACACCTGTACACATATATACAACTGAACGTGGCCAACACAGACGTTTGACTTGATTTGGAAGACACCTGTACACATATATACAACTGAACGTGGCCAACATAGACGTTTGACTTGATTTGGAAGACACCTGTACACATATATACAACTGAACGTGGCCAACATAGACGTTTGACTTGATTTGGAAGACACCTGTACACATATATACAACTGAACGTGGCCAACATAGACGTTTGACTTGATTTGGAAGACACCTGTACACATATATACAACTGAACGTGGCCAACATAGACGTTTAACTTGATTTGGAAGACACCTGTACACATATATACAACTGAACGTGGCCAACATAGACGTTTGACTTGATTTGGAAGACACCTGTACACATATATACAACTGAACGTGGCCAACATAGACGTTTGACTTGATTTGGAAGACACCTGTACACATATATACAACTGAACGTGGCCAACACAGACGTTTGACTTGATTTGGAAGACACCTGTACACATATATACAACTGAACGTGGCCAACATAGACGTTTGACTTGATTTGGAAGACACCTGTACACATATATACAACTGAACGTGGCCAACATAGACGTTTGACTTGATTTGGAAGACACCTGTACACATATATACAACTGAACGTGGCCAACACAGACGTTTGACTTGATTTGGAAGACACCTGTACACATATATACAACTGAACGTGGCCAACACAGACGTTTGACTTGATTTGGAAGACACCTGTACACATATATACAACTGAACGTGGCCAACACAGACGTTTGACTTGATTTGGAAGACACCTGTACACATATATACAACTGAACGTGGCCAACATAGACGTTTGACTTGATTTGGAAGACACCTGTACACATATATACAACTGAACGTGGCCAACATAGACGTTTGACTTGATTTGGAAGACACCTGTACACATATATACAACTGAACGTGGCCAACACAGACGTTCGACTTGATTTGGAAGACACCTGTACACATATATACAACTGAACGTGGCCAACACAGACGTTTGACTTGATTTGGAAGACACCTGTACACATATATACAACTGAACGTGGCCAACATAGACGTTTGACTTGATTTGGAAGACACCTGTGTACACATATATACAACTGAACGTGGCCAACATAGACGTTTGACTTGATTTGGAAGACACCTGTGTACACATATATACAACTGAACGTGGCCAACATAGACGTTTGACTTGATTTGGAAGACACCTGTGTACACATATATACAACTGAACGTGGCCAACATAGACGTTTGACTTGATTTGGAAGACACCTGTGTACACATATATACAACTGAACGTGGCCAACATAGACGTTTGACTTGATTTGGAAGACACCTGTGTACACATATATACAACTGAACGTGGCCAACATAGACGTTTGACTTGATTTGGAAGACACCTGTGTACACATATATACAACTGAACGTGGCCAACATAGACGTTTGACTTGATTTGGAAGACACCTGTGTACACATATATACAACTGAACGTGGCCAACATAGACGTTTGACTTGATTTGGAAGACACCTGTGTACACATATATACAACTGAACGTGGCCAACATAGACGTTTGACTTGATTTGGAAGACACCTGTGTACACATATATACAACTGAACGTGGCCAACATAGACGTTTGACTTGATTTGGAAGACACCTGTGTACACATATATACAACTGAACGTGGCCAACATAGACGTTTGACTTGATTTGGAAGACACCTGTGTACACATATATACAACTGAACGTGGCCAACATAGACGTTTGACTTGATTTGGAAGACACCTGTGTACACATATATACAACTGAACGTGGCCAACATAGACGTTTGACTTGATTTGGAAGACACCTGTGTACACATATATACAACTGAACGTGGCCAACATAGACGTTTAACTTGATTTGGAAGACACCTGTGTACACATATATACAACTGAACGTGGCCAACATAGACGTTTGACTTGATTTGGAAGACACCTGTGTACACATATATACAACTGAACGTGGCCAACATAGACGTTTGACTTGATTTGGAAGACACCTGTGTACACATATATACAACTGAACGTGGCCAACATAGACGTTTGACTTGATTTGGAAGACACCTGTGTACACATATATACAACTGAACGTGGCCAACATAGACGTTTGACTTGATTTGGAAGACACCTGTGTACACATATATACAACTGAACGTGGCCAACATAGACGTTTGACTTGATTTGGAAGACACCTGTGTACACATATATGCTTTTGGTCCGTGAACGTTAGCAATACGTATCTGCACCTTCCCCACCCCAGCCTCCCGTTCTACACAATACACAATAGAAAATGTAATCTTACGTACAATTTTTGACTTTTCTTTGGATTGTCCATATTTCAATGGATCCTATTTAGCTTCTCCACAGTAACCCCCTCTCACGCAAACACCAACTTGAGGAACCTTAAACCCTCGAGTTCAACTCGTACAGTTTTTTTTTTTTTTACAAAATGCATTTTGAAAAGGCGATCAAGGAAACATTTACAGATGTCTTCTTCTTTCTCCCCTCCCCCCTTTTCTTCAACTGGTTCAGACAACTGATAGGATTATAGCGCATTTGAAAAGCTAAAAGCATGAAATCGCGCTTAACAAAAACAATAGGTAAAAATACTTTTTATCACACGGATTTATTATAGTTAGTCTAGATCTATTACAAATTGAATGACATGACTGAACCAAATTACAAATTGAATGACATGACTGAACCAAATTAATTGATACAGCTACACTTCATATAAGTGTCTAAATATATTTTTAAAAGTATGATTTCTATATTTCTTGTTGCTCTCACACTGCGTTATAGTGTAAGAGTGGTCTCTTCTTGTATTCAAGGCTCATGTAGCAGCCATTTCGGTTTTTTCTTGTTCTTCGGTTTCTTGTTAAATGGAAAAAAATTGTTTTCACAAATATATAGATCATTATTTATTCTGTTATTATTTAGTCTGTTATTCCAAAGTTCACATCACTTTGTCTTGAAAGGGTTGAGAACTTTTCAACACAACATCTTGATCTTCAGATACAATGTACATGAGACTTAAACAATATACAACGACCAGCGACATTACAAACTGGCTAGTGGGCATGGCTTGGTGTTTTAAGAATTATCAAATCCCAGTTCCAAATAAGTCAGCGAAGAAAACTGTCAAATTTTACAAGCCGTTTGAGATTCTATAATGAAGGTTTTGAGCTTGAAATGCCCCCAACAGAGAGTTTTGAGGTTGAAAACCTCTCTCTTCAATATTACTCTAAAGCAAACTACAGTCACCAAATTCTATGAGCATAGCTAAATATGGTTTTGAATTTAAAAAAAACAATTCTAGAGATTTTTTAACTTACCCCCCCCCCCCAAACAGATGAGTTTGACTATTAAACTTTTTCGATATAAAATCTAATGCAAACTACAGTCACCTAATTCCAAGAGCGTAGTCAAGAGAACTTACACATTTCTACCATTGGCTGGGCTCTATTAATAAGGTGCAGTGAATAGTCATCTGCGGAAATTGAAAAAAGACTATCTGTGGCTCAACAAAGATGCCTATGACGGATTTTAGGAGTCAGTTATAGAGGTCGGGTCTCAATCAAGAAAATCCTATGCCGAACTGGGAGTCGACCCCTTTGTAAGGTTGTGACTGAGCGTCGCATGAGGTTTGCGGGACAAGTTCTCCGACAAAATGAATGACGCATAATAAGAGTTGCGATGACATCCTAGTATACAGCTTGGCGCCACACTTTTATGAAGGTCGCAGGTGGGAAGAGGCTTCAGACATTGCCAGGATCTAGGTCTGTAAGAATAGCACATTAGTTTTTTGAAATAAAACTTTTTAATAGCAGGATAATGCCTGTAGGTACCTCAGAATATGCATTTTGTTGGCTTTCAATACCGGAAATAGTGCTAAGCGGCGTGGCTTCGCCCCGTGCAGGGGGAGCTCTCAGCGCTCCCCCAGACCCCCTTGCTGGCAAGGGCGGGGAGTCTACAATTTTTCCACTAACTCCAGGAATGTAATAAAGATTAGTTATATACGCACACACACATACATACATACATATATATATATATATATATATATATATATATATATATATATATATATATATATATATATATATATATATATATATATATATATTGGTTCGAGGGGGGGGAAGAAAAAAATCACCCCAACCCCCTCCCCCCCGAAAAAAAACCTGCCTCCGACCATGATACTTTCACATGGTGTTATCTGATTATAGCCAGTGATTGGATTTAGACTAAACTATATTGACCACTGGAAAGGCCTCAGTGAATTCAACCTCTTTTGTCTTTATCGTTTAAGCCCATCAAGAAACATTATAATTATTATCTAATTGTTATTTTATATATTGCGTTGACGTCTGTTACTGGGGAGATAGTGTGACTAGATAAGCAGATGGTCTGTGACAAGGTAAGAGCTTGATGAAGTGTACGATCTTCCTACTAGTGTTTCTTTCACTCCATCAATAATTAATGTATATAACATTTTTTTGTCTAAATCTATTTCCTAGCTTCTCTCTATCTCCAGTGAATCTTCTCTCAATGAGCGTTTTATCGCTCAATATTTCAGATCGTGATGCCCCTACCCACTTCCCATCTCCCTCCAGAACATCACCAGTTTCCGGTTTCTTTAAGCGGCCCGTATTTGCTCGGTGTCCCCGCAGCCACGAGGCAAGTCCACACAGCTTTTTGCATGTGCTTTCAGGAAGAACTCATCTCTCTCTGCGGACAACCCCTAGGAAAAAAAAGTTCTCTTAACGTCTGAAGGGCGCGCGACATTTGCACAGGGACATGGAAATCGATATGATCCAGTACGGGCAACAGTTTAAATACAGCCTCCAGCCTTGAAACAATAAAGGAATTCACACACAGAACAAAAAATACCGCTCTGTTCTCCATCGTTTTAAGGGCAGTGTCACAAAGTTAAAACGGTAAAATACAATTCATCACCGCCAAATGTCCAGGTCAGAGAGAAGTTTTGAAGGGATCCACAGCGAAACTTTATTTGCCGCCAATTATTGCATTTAAAAAAAAAAAGTGCATAGAAATGAGGAAGCTAAAAATACTGTCTGAAAATGAGACTAAAACTAATTTGCATTTTTGTTTGTTTTGTTTTCTATGTAGATAAAAAAAAGTGTTTAAACCCAGGGATCTCCACTTGGTTTACGATTCTACATATTCGTTTTCTGGGGTTAGATACTTCATTGTTTTAACTCGATACCCACCTCAATCTTACTGAATCCACGACAGTATCGATTGTTGATAATCGTCCGACCATGACATTTTCTACATGACCTTATGTGACCTTGACTAGGACAACTCGTCCTGGACTTTTAGTTTTATAGTACAAACAATATTGTATTAACTACACTTTCCAAGTTTTCATAAACAAAAGTAGCATCTCTTTCTTTTAGTTGTATTTTCTTGATAAGATATCAATACACTAGGATATACATTTCATAAGATATAAATACGATAAAATATCAATACAGTAAGATATCAATGCAATAAGATATCAATACACTGAGAAATAAATGCAATAATGTATCAATACTCTTAGATATCAATAAGATAAGATAACAATACACTAAGATCTAAATAGAATAATATTTCAATAGAATAAGATATCGATACGGTTAAATATTAATACGAGAAGATATCAATGCACTAGCATGTCAATACAATATACTTTCAATACAAGAAGATACCGAAATGATAAGAAATCGATACAATAAGTTTGCAATCAAATCATGTCTCAATACGATACCACATCAATACAGTTTGATATTAACACATTCAAATATCTATGCTACAATGTATCGATTCATCACAAACAAAAAAATGGATTTTTCTAACCACAAAACGTTTTTTGCTTTTGTATTGTACACCTGGTGAGGGTCATCTCTGATTTGATCTTCAAACATCTTCGATCTCCTGATCTCTCTATCCCCCCCCCCCCCCCCCCCGCTGTTTTGACCATCTCCGGTAAATAGAACATGTCTGAGAGGAGTCCTCTTTTTGTTCTCTTCGAGTCTTGCGCCTTAGGGCCAGTCACGGTATGTCCACTCAGGGGTCAAATGAACCATCTCCGCTACAGACGGCAACTAAATATTGAAGCAGTGCCCATCGGTCTAAAGGAGTTGAGGTCGGGCCATCATGCGGTCATTGTCCAAGTGAGCTAACAGAAGATGTACAAAGCGACGTTCAATATTAGCCAAAAGGAAAAACAGAGAGACGCGACGTCTGAAGCTCTTTCATTGATTTCTATCTAAACAGCTAATAGTTTCCCCAACTTTTGATCCAAACATGAAAGTATTAGAAGTATACGCGTCAGTGATTGTATTTTAATCTATTGGTGTTCGTAAAGATTTTTCTAATTAATTTTAGACCATATTTTTTTTTTTGAAAATCTTAAATACCAAAACTAGTAAACATTAATTGATATTCGTTCACTAATTAGATTTTAATTACAAGATTTATGTCTTTAGTAACAAATGTTACACTTTTCTCATCTATGACCAGATTTCAATAATTAACTTATAGCTTTTTTTTGTCTTTTCTTTGATCTTTTCCCTCGACTCGATAAAGACTCAAATGAAATCTCGTGATTTTCTTTTTGCGTTGCTCCCAAGGGAATATTTTTATTTGTTTCACTTCTTTTTCTCTCTCGTGCTGCAATTAACATGTCGACATCACGGGGACGTTCGCAATAATACTCCGCTCCCCCCGCTCCCTCTAAAACTTTTCCTCGTTGAATAGGCGCGTCAGTGCGTGTATGGGTGGGGAGGGTGAGATGAAATAGAGATCGTTGACCAGTAAACGTATACGTCTGTTGCACAGGTAATACAAAATGTCTGGGGCTCATTGTATATCTTGGTATTGTTTGACTCTACAATTATTTTCTCAGCTTGCTTTTCTATTAGAAAAAAATGGAATCTAGAGGGTAGGTAGGAGATAACATATATACTTCTACAACATAGTGTCATAACTGTGCTCCTGACTCGACGCTTATGATGCGCACCAGCGCACTGTGCAGCATAGGACATGAACGGAGAGTTCAGACGCGCAAGGAGAGACAGTTAAGCATGGAATATGAACGGAATGTTCAGACGCGCAAGGAGAGACAGTTGAAATCTGTCTCATGGAGTGTGTTGAAGACAGAAATGAGAGACAGATCTATGTGTCTTGTACAATGGCGGTGTCTATTTGTTTATTCTTTTAGTTACTATTTAAACTTGTGTAATAGTTCATTCCTTTCATTGAGTGCTTGACTTAGATTTACAACACCATCTAATGATCATTTAGTTTAATTAATGCTAATGTAGATAGAACAGAACAGCTGGTTATTGTAGACGGGCACCCATACATTAAATTTGAGTGCATTCTAAATGTAACGGGTGACCTCAGAGGAGGCAGGTGTGAAAGAGTCGTATTAATATACGAACCATTAAACAAATACGATTTGTAAATGTATCAAACCAATTTAGGACAGGGCTCTTCACACACCAGTGTTGGTCAAGTGTCTGTAACGGGACATTGACGTGCCTCTTGTTTAGTGTTCGGTGTTCATTACCTGCTGACGGTTCATGTGTCATGTGACTACACTGTGCTTAGTGCTTAGGTTTTACAACCGATTATGAAGCATTTTTATGTATAAATATACAGAAGATTCAACATGAAAGTAGATATGTGTGAAAACATGAATGAAATGATAATTTAAACACTAAAATATACACGTCTCTTCTGTCTCACTTCTCTTGATAGTCTCTTCTTGTTTCACTTTTTCACTTTCTCACCAGTAATTTCTAACCTCAATTACTACAGACCGCCTAGTGGTTTCACAAAAAATTATTCAGCCTACACAACAGGGGCTGATTGGTTATATTGGCACGCATACAAATGCCCAGTGGTCCGGGACCTAAATGGGCCGGTAGGGCCACTGAAAGGGCAGCGGGGATGCAACTATATATTCAATTGTTAACTGTTGTATAATATTCTCTGAGCGTCGTGTTTGTAGGAAATATCTTTACAGTGTAATACTAATTTGATGTAACAAATTTTCCGAAATAATGTAAAAGCCTACATCCGTAGACAGTGTTACTAGTACGCTTTATCTTTTTATGGCCTACACACTTAGTGAGTATAAAGCAATGTAAGGCATACATTTCTATTAAATACACTTTATGCACGGGCACAGTTATTGATACTCAAACTTAACATAATGATTTTGAGGTCAGGTATGTCTATTATTGGATGTCCATCATATGATATACAATTTATGGGCTTGATTGTATAAAAATGCCTGGGCCGGTTTTAACATCCAGTCCACCTCTGCCACACAACCAAAACATCCGCTCTACTTTCCACGCAGTTACACCAGCAACACGCACATAACACTCTCCATAACACGTATTGTTGATTGATACTCTAGTGCAGGAGTTCTCAACCTGTGGGTCGCGACCCCCTTGGGGGTCGATTCACGATTTGCAAGGAGTCGCCAAAGACCATTGAAAACATGGATTGTTTTTGTCTACTCTTCTATTGCTTTGTGTGTATGCGGGGGGGGGGGGGGGTCGCGGCAGACTGGAGGTTTGTAAAAGGGGTCGCCGAGAACAAAAGGTTGAGAACCGCTGCTCTAGTGTATGCTCATTGTCGGAGTCATCGGGAGCTGGCCACACTCCGAGTTTTGGCCAATAACAGCTACATCTGGCGTAGTGTTGTTACTTGAATCAACGATATCCTGAAACTCCCAAGAACCATAACTCTGTTAACCTGTTAACTAGCCCCCTGGGCGTGCATTTATTTCTTGAACTTTGGATAATTAGATGTAAGGAGTTAATGTTACCTCAGCCCAGGACAGTTTCACTAACACTGAACAATTGTATTAGAACTAGCGTCTGTCAGGGGCTCTCAAGTAGGGACTATGACTCACGATCATGGTACATGTTTTTTTAAAACCTTTCCTGGACTCCTAACGCAGTAGATGTCAATCATGGCCCGCAGTCGAGGCTCGTCTTTCATGACAGCTAATTATTGGAAAGTAGTTTTGAGTTATTTTAAGTGAGAGACACTGGCCTGTCGTAAACCCTTGACCTATTTATAGTTTATATTAGAAGCGTTTTTAGCTTTAGTTATAAAGTTACTGAATCTTGTTGTCTATTTTTGTTCAGTACATACTTTTAAATCTAAAAATGCATCTTGAACACTGGTAAATGAATGTTTTTTTGAGTTGAAATGTTCAGATCAAAGATATATATCTTCCTTTTTAACTACTAGTCTGAAGCGCTAGTATATTTCGGTAGAAATTTTGGGGTGTTTCATATGATAGATTTTATGCCCAAGTGAACCCACTTTAATGATCGTCACGAGGAGTGGGTCTAATTCTTGCTAGCTATCCTCTGTCCATTCTTCCGCTCCAAAAGAAATTTCATTTCATAGACATTGGAATATTCACCTAAATCTATAATATAAAGTAGAATGTGAGGTGTATGTATGTATGTTACTTATAGACATCAAAACCGCTTGACCAATCTTGATAAAACTTGGCAGGAATGTTTCTTAGGTACCAACTTAGACCTTAGTGTATGTATTGTAGCCCTAAAACAAACTTAAGACCTTAAAAAAAAAGTTGTCCAATTCTATTACAGCTGTAGTATTTTATGGATCTAGGCCATGTCTACAATGTTGACATAGAAAAGATCGAAAGGATTTAGACATAGACCTAATTTTTAGAAATACACTTTGCGCAGATAGTTTTTTACTTTGACACATGAAAATACAAAAGAAGATCCATTGATTTTATTATATAATAAAATTAACCTTCAATTTTGTGTTTCAAAATCATTTTTTGAATTAATTAGTTAATTGTTTACTTTATAATCCCATCCCTAGATCTAAAACTCTAATTCAACTCTAAGATGATAAAACTTCTCTTAGCACAGATAGTTTTATACTATACTACTAATTATAGTCCATTCATTTCCTATTTTGATCAAATAAACATTCAAACTTGGTTTTCTAAAGCATTTTTAATAGACTGCATTCGTTTACGAAAGCTGCGAAGCCGGGTTGAGATAGGCCTAGATCTATATTCATTCATGAATCGCGTACTAAAAATTATTTCGTTTAATTGTTCACTTTATAATCCCATTCATTTAACAAAGCTATCGCTCTTTTCGTTTTTAATAGATATGAATGTATCGACTTCGGGTAAAGCCATTTTCGCAAAACTAATTTTATTTTCGTAGCGAAAGAGAAAAAAACTTGAAAGGATCATTAGCTTTAACATACATCTAAATCCAATCCACTAGATTAGTAAACACAAACTTAGACCCGCAGGCCGCGGGTAATGTCAGGCTAGTATAATATAAACAAAAGACTTTGGCTCAGAAGATAGAAGAAATTTGTCAAGACTTTCCCATGGAAAACAAACTGGAAACATGAATAGATTGAAGCAGAAAGAGAGCTTTTCAATTGATACTATTTATATTGTCTACAACTGGAGTTTCGCCTTACTTCCCTCAACTCTAACTCCTCTTTTGCCTTCTCTTAAACTTCTCTTTTGCCTTCTCTTAAACTCCTCTTTTGCCTTTTCTTAAACTCCTCTTTTGCCTTCTCTTAAACTCCTCTTTTGCCTTCTCTTAAACTCCTCTTTTACTTCCCTATGTCCTTAACTCTTCTCTTACTGCTCTTTTGAGCGGGAAAATTTATTTCTGTGTTTGTTTAAGCTCTTGAATTCATTTAGCTCTACGACGAACACATTTAACTCTTTATGGCAGGATTTTACATTCGAACGCAGGTTAGCCATGATGACACTGTCTCACGCTACCATTGAGAGATATTAAATCTTCAAAGAGAACTCAGTATTTACTTAGAGCAGACAAATACATGAATGGAAGTTTTATTTTCTTTGCCGTTCAACACGCAATTTGTGACCAAGATTGTAACATGGGTCAATATTGACAACCAAACTTCTATGGATAATTAAGATTATGTGCACTCGAAAGCATTTATTTAATTGCTCTATTTACCTGTGAACGTAATGACTGCACTGCAGTCTGCAGAAGATCACTGACATAAAAACATTGGGAAAGTGAGAAAGCCCTTAAGGTACAGAGTGGCTCGTATTGTGGTTATGTGAAGTTACTGCGTAGATAAGCAAATGAGTTCACTCAGTCTCACTGACAGATAGATTTACTTTTTAATTCGAAGAAGATACAATTGAAATGACATTTGAAACGAAAATCAAACATAGCTATATATTTGGAATAAAATAACAATACTAGAAGACCCCTCAACTCAAGAAAACATTAAGAAACTGGAACAGACAAAAAATAGAGCAGTGAGATTCAAACAAACGAATATTCACATTTGACTAGAGTAATACCTTTAGTAAAATCACAAAATTTAGAAAGCCTTCAGGATAGAAGACTTAAAGGTAAAGTAGCAATTATACATAAAACACTGAATAATTTTCAAATAAAAAAACAATATTTAATAAAATCCTCAGAAAGACAGAAAGATAACAACAACATGCCATCTGAGCTAGCCAGGAAAACCAGTGACTTGGCGGAGTTTAAGTCATTGGTTAATATGCATGACTGAATGCATGAGGCGTAGGACGTAATCATCTTCTTTTTTTGAAGTAACGTCTGTATTATATAAGATAAGATAAGTAACAATGGCTTTATTCAACGAGATTCATCCAACAGTCACAGTAAATACGTCTAACATGATTTATTGTTTACTATGGTCACACAATGGACATGACCTTCTGACACGCTGGACGCACGCAGGAAATAAAGAGCTCAGTTATGCTACAATATTTTATCTGGGAAGAAATGTCTTGTATGGTGTAAATCCAATCTTGTTTATCTAACAATTATGTCGTCACTTCCGTAAAGCCGTCGAATCACATGTTGTGTGTGTGTGTTCCACGACGTTCTAAAATAGGGCCATTTTTATGTTTGGCCTCGAGGCATGTGTGTCCCAGTCGGCATCCTCACATCAAGTGGTCGAGTCCAATGAAACAAAGCCTCTGAGGCTTCATTCAGCAGTATGTGCAGAGGGGCCGGAGAGCACTGCGAGTCGTAATTTTGGTATAGAGATTATCTTTTCATATTAATTATTTATTACATACAAGAAATACCCTTACAGACTTTTACAGTATTGACTTTGTTACATTGATACTTAGTAAAAAGTGTTTTCTCACAATTTCTTAATTAGAGTATTTACAGTGTATAGTGTATACTTTCTATTAAGTTTGAATACTCTTAAGATCTACTTATTTGTTTTAAGAAAGGCTAAGAACAAACACTCTGTACACTGTACTTTCTCAATTCTTCAGTATGAGATATATATGTAGATATGGAGAACTGAACATCGTTTCAAGAGCCTTATTTACATAGTATCTACCTCCAATGCAAATGCCTCGTTGATCTTATCCCTGGCTCCTTTTAACTACTTCACCGCCACCGCCAGCAGCTGCCTCATATCCTGAGCTCGAATAAACCTCTTTCACTCACTACGTATGGCGACTTGGCGACCCCTTGGATTCCAATGAAGAAAAAGAATAAGTTGGGGGGGGGGGGAGGGGTGAAAACGTAAGCCGGGGCCTGTATAGATTCGAGCCCTCCGAATTACCTCACTAGGACACAGGCCTGGTAACACTTTCATTCTCGAGCAAGCCGAGACATAGATCTAATCTTTTCACTTGCAGTGTTCCTTTTTGACTCCCTTGAATAGGTTTTTTTTTTCACATTGCAGCCAGGAGCTTATTTACATGTAGATTTAAACATACACTGGCTGTTACACCAGAAGCTGCGCACAAGTCAAGAAATAACTTTCTAGTGGCCTCGGAAATGGAAATAACCGCTATTAGTTTTGTGTGATCAGTCCGTCCGTCCCGGTTAGATCTAAAAAAAAACAAGGAAAAAATATTGATAATCCGATATAATAGTATTTACCTTTTTACCTGCCTGAGTGGACCCCGTTTGAGGCCAAATTTGATTTTATGTTTACACACAATCTATCTTTGTAACATTGTTTTTTATGAGATGTTGAGTAATTGCATGAGAAACACCTTTTTAATTTATTACTGAGCTAGTTTATTTGATACGAGCAATGCATTATTTTTTAATGAGTTAGTTCTTTTTAAACGAGCAATACATAATTTGTTAATGAGTTTATTCATCTGAAATATTACTTAATTGAATTCCTTAAACATTGGTAATAATATTGTCTTTAGTTAATTAACAGACTACTCAAATATGGACTCAGTGGTATCACAGGGGTGGGCACCCCTCCCCACGGCCCAAAAGCTAATTATACCCTTCTAATGAAGCACATGGAAGGTATAACAAGAACAACATAAAAAACACTTTAAAAAACAAAGCTTATATTAAGTGTAATTGTATCAATTGGTTTGGATTTGACATATACTACTGACCTAGACATTCTATATCTATGCGATTAGAATTGTGTTCGGTATATATATCTACATAGTTTGTAGTTTTCTCAATGTGCTATGATCCTATTGCTATTAGTGGTCTGAAAAGGGGGGGGGGGTATCTTGGTGAATGTTGACATGATCGTTTTTTTAATGCATAAACAATGTTCACCCAGGGCTTAAGAGTCATCAAGGGGATTAATTCAACGTATACCAGCACATCTATCAAGTACGATTTCTTTCCCTTTTTAAGATATCAAACAAAATAATAATTTTTCAATAGTCCTAATTGTTTTTTTTTTCTTTTTAATTGATTCTTGTGTTCTCAGGTAAAATAAATAATTGTGTGAAATTTCAGCCTAATTCGACATTGGTGTGAGGGAGCAATAACGTGTACAAACTTTTGACCATAGAGCCTGACAGACAGACAGAGTTAATATAAGCTTTGTACAAATGTTGATGCAAATATACGCAAATAGAGAAAGGAAAGAAGGACAATGTGGATGAGATTGATTCAGAAGGAACATCTACCTTGCACACTGAGGTCATAGTACACTGTGCTGGACGGGATAAAGATGTGATGGATTGACATTAATCAGTGATGAGACTTTACTTGTGTTTGTCTTGTCATTCTTTCATATTCATTATCTTATATCTCATCTCATCTTATCTTTTTATCTTATCGTATCTTATCCTCTAATCTCATCTCATCTTCTTATCTTATCGTATCTTATCCTCTTATCTTATCTCATCTCTTCATACTTATCGTATCTTATCCTCTTATCTTATATCATCTCATCTTATCTTATCGTATCTTATCCTCGTATCTTATCGTATCTTATCCTCTTATCTCATCTCATCTTATCTTATCGTATCTTATCCTCTTATCTCATCTCATCTTATCATCTTACCTTATCCAATTATCATATTATCTTATCATCTTATCTTATCATTTTATCTGGTCTTATCTCATTCTATCTTATCTTATCTTTTCCTTTCGTTTGAATCGTTTGCCTAAGTTTTACAGCAATATGAGCACACTTTCTACATTTGACGGCGGTGCGCAGAGTTGAGTCGTAGCAATATTATCGTTTTTGATAACATTATGTTTCAAAGGTTTTATCTTTTACACCGCCAGTTGACTGTTTGGTTTGCGGGTATCCTTGTACAAGTAGCTGGCTGATTCCCTGACGTCCACCTGCCTACTCACCCCTTACATTGAACATGGAGACGTTCTATTTCTTTACCTCGACATCGCCTCGGCGTCTCCGTCCCGTGTATGTCCCGTGTATGTCCGTGTATGTCCCGTGTATGTCCCGGGCACGTAGCTCATTCCTACACAATTAATACACTGTAAAGTTTTTTTTCCCTGCCCAACCATCCGTCTCCCGTTCCTCCATACTTCCTGAGAGATGCAGATCTTGCCAATGTTGACCCGCCCCCGTGACTCGGTCCACGGTATGGGGATTGTTGTTGAGGGAAGACCAATCATAGAAGAATTTCCATAATAAGTGGCTTGGGCTTCTTTTGTAACTGGGAATACTGATGGAAGAGATCACTGGCTGTGTCTTTATGCAGCGCCAGAAGACATCCACAGGGCTAGCTATTCAACATGGTCAGATTCTAAACCCGTTATTGTCTAACAATGAAATGTATTATCATAATGAATAAAACAACTTGAAGAGAATGCAATCGTCTATAATAGAGTATCTTTTCTCTTCAATCATAGCAAGTGCTTGAAAGTGTATACGTTTAAAGTTACAAAAAGAGCAATAATGTGAACACAAAAAATCAAAACAGTAAGTACAAGTGAATAATAATCAAATTATCAAAGCATTACAGCATTTTGTCATATGAAAGTGAATTTTTCTTATAAAAAAAATTATGTTGTTTTGTATAGGTATCGTGATAAAAAAATAGATTAATAGTTCTACTTCCTTATCACCTTTATCGTTAGTACATAGTTTATATTGTATTGTATGGGCGTCAATGCCACATCTAAAGCTTAAGTATGGTAGTCATAGTAGTGCTAAACTAAAGATGTTTGTTTATTTTTATAGAAGTAACTCTCTTTTCAACTCACAATATCTATATCTATCATTCTATCTATCTATCTATCTATCTATCTATCTATCTATCTATCTATCTATCTATCTATCTATCTATCTATCTATCTATCTATCTATCTATATGTCTGTCTGTCTGTCCGTCTATCTTAGATCACAGAGAAACTTTTCATCAGTTCAAGATACTCTGCGAGCAGTGAGCACCATTACCCAACTAGGAGACAATCTATGTTTTAGGCAAATGATGCTACCCTATCTGCTGCCCACAGATGCTATCCTCTCTGCTGTCCACTGACGCTATCCTATCTGGTGCCCACTGATGCTACCCTCTCTGCTGCCCACCGATGCTATCCTCTCTGCTGCCCACAGATGCTATCCTATCTGGTGCCCACTGATGCTACCCTCTCTGCTGCCCACCGATGCTATCCGCTCTGCTGCCCAATGCAAATGTGATAGTGACAAGTTGTGACAGCTGAAATGAATATTCATGAGCTCAGACCAGCCCGTTCTAACCCAACCGAACCCAGAAGTGTAACATCGCTACATCTCTTTCTTTTTGTTTAGTCTTTTTGTCTTTTATTTTCTCTGCTCTATTCTTTTCTGCCACATTCTTCTCTCCCCTATTCTTCTCTCCTCTATTCTTCTCTGCCATATTCTTCTCTGCCCTATTCTTCTCTCCTCTATTCTTCTCTGCCCTATTCTTCTCTGCCCTATTCTTCTCTCCTCTATTCTTCTCAACCCTATTCTTCCCTCCATCTAAGCGTGGAAAGTGATTGAGCTAAGAGAGGATGAGGAAGAATGATAAGAGATTTGATCTGTCCCCTAGCAGCCTGCATACAGTGTTGGTATTTTCATTGCGCTCTGCCCCAACTAATCTCTTGATTCTGTAGTGTAGCTGTTGTTTGCGAAATCATAAACAAAAATTGAGGGAGTATTTTTTTATTAGCTTTAACGGAAATAAGAAAAGAAAGAAAGGGCCGGCCTTAGGTAATAGGAGGCCCTATGCAAAGTGAATATGGAGGCCTCCAAATGAAATAGCTAAATAAAATTAAACACTGACAAAATAAAATTAAACCATTCTTGAAAACAAAAAACAAGGGCCTTCTAACCTAGTAGTCTAGCAAGTAGATTTAAACATTTCTCAATAAACCTTGATTCATAGCAGAGACTTTGAGTTAGTCAGGTAGATGTAGAGCCCTAGTGCTCTGCTATATTTAAGATTTCATACAGGTTTCGCAATGGTTTTAGTCTTGTGCGAGGCCCCTATGCCAAAGGCTGGCTCTGAGATAGATCAGATTAACTAAATCTGAATTGAACGTTTTAAGGCTTAAACGGAAACAGAAGATAAAACAAAACGACAAACAAAAAATGTCTTGCTCTATGAAAAACTTAAGAAAGCAGAAACTAAAAAAAAAATATTAAAAAAAAAGAATATCTACATAATAGTTATAAAAGTTATGTGGGTAGACAAAAAATAACATTTAGACATAATTAGGCTTTAAAAATAGGAAAATATCATTTTGCTGTATATTTGTCTCTAATTCTTTCGTCTCCTTTTGATCTCTGTATATTTTGTTCCTCAATGTCTCGACATTAAATGAGGTCTTGCCAAACCAAAACTGTACACAACTCAAACTTTGCAGATGTGAGACAAGACCAAGCGTGAATCTCACAAAGCTTAGTTTCTTGTTTAAATTACATGTAATCTCCAAAACTCTTTGACAGTTCAATATCTTAATGTTGCTATTTTGAGTTCAATATCTTAATGTTGCTATTTTGAGTTCAATATCTTCATGTTGCTATTTTGAGTTCAATATCTTAATGTTGCTGTTTTGAGTTCAATATCTTCATGTTGCTATTTTGAGTTCAATATCTTCATGTTGCTATTTTGAGTTCAATATCTTCATGTTGCTATTTTGAGTTCAATATCTTAATGTTGCTGTTTTGAGTAGTATTATTACCATCTTATCTACATCTACGTTTTGTGCTGTTTAGGTAAAACAATGAGTTTCGGCAGCTCAGAATGCAGGGGAATCGCTTGGAGGCCGTGGCTCCTGCCTCAACTCCCCTGGGGAAGCTCATAGTGATCATACAGACCCTCCCCCAACCCAGATCGTTGCTAGAGATGGATAACGTGGCCCTGTCATTACGTAGCAATGGGCTCTATTTCAAATGTGTATAGTGCCCCAACATTCCAAACTCCCGTCCAGATTTGATCAACGCCAATGATGACTGTTCTGTAAGGTTGTGCTGTGTCATGTGCTTTATTTTCAAAGACGGATCCAGATCAAAGCAAGAGGGAACTTACTTTATGGTCCTCCAAAAGTACAGAGTTCAATGGAGATGTCTATATGGTCCTCCAAAAGTACAGAGTTTAATGGAGATGTCTTCTGGTCCTCCAAAAGTACAGAGTTCAATGGAGATGTCTTCTGGTCCTCAAAAAGTACAGAGTTTAATGGAGATGTCTTCTGGTCCTCAAAAAGTACAGAGTTCAATGGAGATGTGAACATAAGACATTTTGAAAACAAAACAGAAAAACGACCTCTATTATAGCAACCTTGAGATTTGCAAACATTTAAAGTCGAGTGAGAATCAGAAACTTGAAATGCTCAACACACCCCCACCCAGGCTTTATGATAATCACAGAAGTGACCCTTGAGACGTATCGTGTGCCCAGAATAAACCAGGAACCTACTCCATAATGGCGAGAGAGACAAAACTTCTGACATACTCATTAGGCGTTTTTTTTTTATTTGCATTGCATATTGATTGGCTTGCAACTTTCTTTACTTTCTTGAGAAGGTCATAATAAAAGAAAAGGTTTCTGAAAAGAGAATTATTATTAGTAACAAGGGAGAGAATCCTTTTCAAAAGTCACGCAATGACTATGGTTGAAATCGAAATGAATACATTATTTCTTTTGGCTATTTTTAGTATCGGTCAATATTTCAGAATTATAGAGCAAGGGTAGAAGTTAGTATGTCCACGTTTGTCCATCTCCACTTATAGATCACACAACTGGTCTTCGGGGAAATTTTCAGACATATTTTTTTATTTTATCTGAATACCAGTTCTTTTTTTTTTGGTGTATATCTGTGACCATCACGGAATTCGACTGATATCCATCACGACTTATTCGGACACGACTGACCGCCAACAAAACGGTCACCAGGGGATTTCAAGGTTCTCCAGATCTTTCCCAAGCCAATGTAATCGTAATTTACAATCAGCCGGCCAGCGTCACGCGAGGGTCAAGGGTCTGACACCATGGGATGCTCACCTCTGACTAGGCCCTGGCTGTAGTGGGCAGCGTGCTGGTCAGACCTTTACATAAGACTGACCCGCGCTAAGTGGGACGAGGTCTTAGGGGAAGGTATGGAGACCGCAGTCTGGGGGGGGGGGAGGGAGCATACGTCTAGAGAACGAAATGTAGGGAGGGGATGGGGTGGGGGCTAAGTCCAGGCATGCGCTTACGTTAGAAGTTTAGATATCATCTTTTTCCTTCTCACACCAGTAGCAAGCGACTATGGTGATTAGTTTCTGCTAATCTAGGTCACGCGCACTTTCACCGCCCGCCTCGGACCATATACGTCATTGTCGTCTGTTCGCATGCTAACCAGTAAACGAAAGGATTGAGGGTTGTATTATGACTCCACGGGCGTTCACTTGAGTTTGTTCCCTCTTCAATCAGGACAGTGAAACACTAGTTAGGAAATAGGCAGTTTGGCGTTTGCAAATTTATGCAGACAATTCTACACTGTCGTTATACACAAAAATATGTTTGAAACTTAATAAGTGTCATGTTTCTTACTTATAGCGGAATTCCTTAGAGCAACAGTTGAAAATGTCCAAGAAATAAAATAGATATCAATGTCATTCAACAATAGGCTTATTCACGATCGATATATTAAATATTGGAAATGACATGCTTTCTAGTGGATGTTTAAAGAAACATCTAAATGTGAGACCTACATCTGGCAATTTTTATTTATTTTGTGGTGTCAGAACGAACAATGTAACACGTAAAAAATATATGATATATGCATTTAGTAGAATATATATATATATATATATATATTGTTATAAACTTGGTGGTGGCACAGAGAGGGGTAGTGGTGTGTGTGTAGTCAGCCGACGCAAATCGCCCCAGGCCAGCGGTCAACCGTGACGAGTTACGACGATCGGCCGAGACGAATGTCAACAAGAGAGTTCGGGAAGGATCGCCGACGTGAACAGAGCTCAGGGGCGTCACGAGAGTTGTAGTCATCTGACCACCTAGAAACGTCGAGCGGCGTTCTGTCCGGTTCGAGAAGGCCAGTAGGGACCCTATATAAAGAGCGGAGGTGTCGCAGTCAAGACGGTCGAGAAAAGGGGCTCAATACAGCAAGGTTCAGAAAGCGGGTTCACGACAGGAGTTCAGAACACGGTCGACTACAGCACAGTTCAGCGGTGTGGTTCTGTACGGAGCATTACGACGGTTCAGTGCGGAGTACTATCAAGTACAGTTGAGACGAACGGCGTCTTGATCTTGGTCTGTGATCGAGTCCGACACAACGAGCCCAAGTGTGTGAAGTCAGTCCCGAACTGTTGAACCCAGTGCAAGCCCGGAACGAGACGGAGAAGCCAGTGCAAGACTTGATACGGCGGAACGGTGTTATTGGAGAGATATTTGTTATCGCAGAGTTATTTGTACTGTTCTACGTGCTGCCAATTGTACAGTATTGGCTGTTATTTATGGACATTAAACCTTTACGTTATTTTGGAGCCCTGACTTGTCAAGTTCTTTAAGTTGGTGGTGTATGGTGCAGTTTGCAGAGAGCCTGGATAGTGAGATTCGTAACACTGGTGTCAGAAGTGGGATCGGATCGGAATCGGATTGGATCGGATCTACTATGGCTTGTCTGAAACTGCTGTACGAACTTGAATTTAGAGAACTGAAGGAAGAACTCCGTGGACGAAGGCTGAAGGTATATGGTAACAAGGAAACTTTACAAGCACGCCTCCGAGAAGACATGTTGGAAGAAAAAGAAGATCCGGACACATATCTTTTTGAAGTCGAACCTAACTTGCTGGAACAGCTCACCAGTAGCATGCAGCAACAGATCACCAGTACCCGTATCATGCTAGAAGAGATGAGTGTGACATTGAAGAAGAACACCGAGGAGTTCTGTAGAGAGATTAAAAAGATGGGTACCTCAGTGAAGGAAATGACGAGCCCCGTGGTGAAAACGATGGACGTGGTGGAAGAAACCTTGTACGACCAAGGAGACTTGAAAGATGAAGGAGATTCACCATCGTTGGACATTGAACAATTACCCACCCAATGCTGCGAATCAATAAGCAGTAACAATGGCAATGCTGATGACGGTGGTGCTGCCTGTGAATCCGAAAACAAGGAGTACAGACTTGTGGAGCCGAAAGAGACAGATCAAGAGAACGCTGAGTTTGCCTACAAGCCTGTTGCTGAGGGACGTTTACATGATGAAAGCTACCGACGAGGCTTGGACTCTACAGACGTTCGTCCAGATGCTAAGATCAGCGAGAGAAGCCCTGATGGTGATCATGAGAACCCAGTGATACCTGATGAAGTCGTTGAGAGACAATTGCAAGTCGGAAGATACCAGCTAGATCGGCACCCAACAGACGTTGGTCAGGCTGCCAAGACTGGAGAGGAACGTCCTGATGGTGGTGAAAAGAATCCAAGGAAGCTTGACGTTGAAGTTGATGGACATCCTCACGATGAAAGTCATCGACCAGGTCTGAAACCAACAGGCGATTGGCCCGATACTGAGACGAGAGAGAGAGGTCCTGATGGTGGTGAAGAAAGCCAAATGGAGCCTGAAGCCGAAGACGAGGGACCTTTGCACGAGGAGTGTTACCAACCTGCCCCACAAGCATGCCCCCCAGACAATGCTGAAGATGATGACTTGTCCCACAATTCCCTGTCCTGTGGATTTGAAGCCCATCCCAGTCCTTCTTCGCAAAGCCCTATGAAGCCACCTCTTTGGTCAACAATCTTGGTAATCCCTGCCCTTACATCCTTTACCTCTCCATGTGTCAAGTGGCTGTCCTCAGTACCGACAGACAAGAGAGCGATGCAACCAAAACGTCACTGCAACAAGAGGACGATAAACTGGAGGAAAAGAAGAAGGCGGCGTTTGCGTAGTCCAACGTGCATGGTGATTCTACCAAGAAATAACTGCAGCCACACGAAGACCAACTGGCGGAGAAGAAGAAGGCTACTTTTGTTGAGTGCAACATGGATGACGATGAGACAACGACATCGATGCAACCAGATGAAGGCTAACTGGAGGAGAAGAAGGAAACGTTTTCTGAATTCAACGTGGATGGCGATGAAAGCAAGACGTCCATGCAACCAGGTCAAGGCAAACTGGCGAAGAAGAAGGAAGCGACCATTACTGACTGCAACATGGATGACTCCGTCAAGCCCAAGAGACAAGCCAACTGCCACCGATCGACCCCCACCTACAGCGATGAAACTTTACAGCCAATGTCATGATGTTGATTCTGTCCGGGACGGACAGATCTAAGGAGGGGGCAGTGTTATAAACTTGGTGGTGGCACAGAGAGGGGTAGTGGTGTGTGTGTAGTCAGCCGACGCAAATCGCCCCAGGCCAGCGGTCAACCGTGACGAGTTACGACGATCGGCCGAGACGAATGTCAACAAGAGAGTTCGGGAAGGATCGCCGACGTGAACAGAGCTCAGGGGCGTCACGAGAGTTGTAGTCATCTGACCACCTAGAAACGTCGAGCGGCGTTCTGTCCGGTTCGAGAAGGCCAGTAGGGACCCTATATAAAGAGCGGAGGTGTCGCAGTCAAGACGGTCGAGAAAAGGGGCTCAATACAGCAAGGTTCAGAAAGCGGGTTCACGACAGGAGTTCAGAACACGGTCGACTACAGCACAGTTCAGCGGTGTGGTTCTGTACGGAGCATTACGACGGTTCAGTGCGGAGTACTATCAAGTACAGTTGAGACGAACGGCGTCTTGATCTTGGTCTGTGATCGAGTCCGACACAACGAGCCCAAGTGTGTGAAGTCAGTCCCGAACTGTTGAACCCAGTGCAAGCCCGGAACGAGACGGAGAAGCCAGTGCAAGACTTGATACGGCGGAACGGTGTTATTGGAGAGATATTTGTTATCGCAGAGTTATTTGTACTGTTCTACGTGCTGCCAATTGTACAGTATTGGCTGTTATTTATGGACATTAAACCTTTACGTTATTTTGGAGCCCTGACTTGTCAAGTTCTTTAAGTTGGTGGTGTATGGTGCAGTTTGCAGAGAGCCTGGATAGTGAGATTCGTAACAATATATATATAATTGAAAACATTTCTAGAAAGATTATTTTATAGTGAGAGTTTTTTTTTTATCAGCGCAACGTAGGGTATCATTTCTTTTGTGTTTGTCTCTGTCATTATGTCCCTGTGAATCCAGCAATCAGGTGATAATGGCAGTAGACTGTGGTCGATGAGACAAAAGTAATATTTTTGTTTCCAGTTTGTTCATGGATTGTTCAGCCATTGTATTTGATTGAGTTAGAAAGACAATAGCAGAATTAATTTAAGGGGGGAGCGTAGGGAAATGTTGAAGATATATATTACACATTTTCGAGCTGTGAAAATAGTCTGTTAGAAATATTAAATAAACTGAGGGAGTAAAGAAGTTTTAAAATGTAACACTTAGTGTAAAGGTCAAGGTTTTTTATAACCAAATTTAAAATTTCAAGAAATAACAATTTTTTTCTCCTATAAATAGTGCTAAGGGAGTTAAAAATAAGCAAGGATCTATCCAAAAGAAAATTCACGTTCTTTCCTGTATATTGTATATTAAAGAATCTAATTTTAGAGAGGATATAAATACAAGGGTAGACAATAGGTTGAATATTATAATTGGTTTTAGAGTTAATGTGAAGTCTATTTTATTTTTTTATCTATTATTGAAACTAAGTTAAATGCTGTGTTAATATTGTGTCTGTCTAATCATTTTGTTATTTTGACTTGAATAATGTAAGAGTTTGAATTCATCAAATGAATGTCTGTCATTTCTTCACCTTTTCAAGTCATCCCAAACATACTTTTGAATTCGGGTCATCAGAATTAAGTTAGTCATTCCGTAGTACATCTCTAATCATCATAGTATCTATAGCACTATGTATAGACTTGGTGTAGATTCCAAGAAAAGCGTCAAATACATTTGACTAAATCAGAGGAGGAGACCTGGAATGGGTGAGAGTTACTAATTTTGTCTTTAGTAAAGACACTGCATTCTGACTTGCTATCAAACATAAGACGTAAAACGGCCGTTTTCTACTGCGCAGTTAGTTCTAAGCCTACAAAGTGTTATACATCTGACCTAGGCGGCCATCTATTTTGTTGACCTTAACTTTAGAAGAAAAAATATTTGACTTGATTATAAAGAGAGCTCCAGGAGTAATTACACGATGTAGCCTATTTGAGTCCTTCTAGTAGGTCTATCTACACACACGACCAATTGGTATCTACTCGTTGGTGAGACGAAATTCCTATGGGGATCGGAAACCCAGACGTATATACTGTGAGCTAATCTTCCAGTAATTAGAGCTTAATGACCGAACCGCAAATCTTAATGTAAATTTATAGACATACCTCCTCGTAGTGTCGGCCTGTCATTACTATTGAGTAAATGTATCAAACTAAGTAATAACTTTGGAGGATAGAAGCAAAAATACTATGACCTAAATAAACAAGAGTTGTTTTTTTTTTGTTTTTTTTTTTATGTCATTGTTTACATTAGAATTTATACAGATGTGACATAAGAAGAAAAAGGTTTCAAGAGTTGTATCGCTTTTACTTACCCACAATTCATTTTTACATTTAAAAGAACGTCTTCGCCAGTAGAAAATGTATTGAAAGGTTAGAGGTCAAAACGTAATGTATTTAACGCACGAGAGCGTCCGTTCTGTTTCCTAGCATTTAGTCGAGTGCCTGTGCCAGACCCTTCGTTATAGAAGGCTTCAACACTGACCTGCAACGTCACGAACTGTGGGCTGTATACAAAATGTTTGTAAAATGTTTTACATGTTTCGGATGTTCCTTCAGAGTTGAAGATAGTTTACTTCCTAGTCCAAACCTCCGGCAGGACGACGTGGGATGGGAGCGGGCAGGGTTTGAACCCTCGACCCTCGATAAATCCGAACAACAGTCCAGCGCGCAAACCGCACGACCAGGTAGACCAGTATAGCTCATGTTCACGCCGTAGAGACCTGTGATGTAGCAACGAGTTATTGCTCTAAACTACGCACAGACTGTGACGTTGCAGGTCAGTTATCAGGCCTTCTATAATGATTAATCTCGGCCTGTGATGTACAGCTTGTGAGATCTGAGTGTGACAGACGGACATTTTGTACAAACCTAATAGCGGCTTTTCCCCTTACGGGGTCCGCTAAAAATACTTGATTAGTTATTAAGAGAAAAACAATCGCTTCATATGAGGTATAAATGTGGATATTGTCTTTCTTAAAAAAAAGGATTTTAATGTTTTTCTTGTTTTTACTTTTCTTCTATTCAGCTTGCAAATTCATCGGCTAGAAATCGACATTTGATGTATATCTTTGGGAAAAGAATTACTAGCTATTTTTGTGAGACTCTAGCTTGACCGTTATAAATTTTTCAAAGTATAAATAAAATGATTTGAAATTAGCTAGAGGTCTAGACAATGTTTATCTTGAACTGGCTACGTCTTCGGGTATTTCCGCATGTAGGCATGATATGATTCAAGAGTTTAATAATGTTCAGGAACATCTAAAGGCCTATCCTAGGAATTCTAGGAGATTAATGCATTGGATTGACCAGGATTTTTTTTTTCCTTGGAGGGGAGGGGAGGGGACGTGGTAAAAAATGTTCCTTTTTCTATTAGTTGTTCAGATAAAATAATCACTTTATAAATTGTATAAAGGAAGTATTGTCTTTTTAAATAAAAGTATTTTTTCCTTGTTGAATTATAACAAATACTAATGGAATGCTTTGTTTTAAAACTCAATAAAAAAAAAAACTATTCAAAGACATCAATTACATAAGGGGTTGAAATTCTCGGGTTTGAGAACCTTGCTGAAATATGTACTTAATCCATTACGTCTATTTCGTAGTCAAGCAAAATTCCTTTTACTTAAAATTAGACTACAGTCGATGCACACTCTTCTTGCTATAATATTAAAAGTTCCCCTTTCAGACATTGATGTCTATAGGGCAGGTAATGTAAATGTCATCTGTTTTGTGGCCCACGGTTTTACGAGGGTGTCATGTGACCAGCACAAAGAACAACTGTCTTTTCTTTTCCCCAACTAATGTCATGTACCCATTAATAGTGTGTGGACTCAGAGGCACCCAAATATCCCGAAATTAAAAATCCCAGTCTTCACCAAGATTCGAACCTGATACACAGCCAAGTGCTTTATCTCTCTGCCATAGCGCCTCCAGCGTTAACATTCATTCTCTCTTTATCTCTTGCTCTCTCTATCTCCCTTTCACTGTTATCTTTCTTGGTTTCTTTCTCTCTCCATCTTCTCTATTTCGCACTATCTTTCTGCCTCACTCTTTATCACCTTTACATACTCTTTTTCTCTTTCTCTCTTTCTCTTTTTCTCTCTCTTTCACAGATTCACACACTTTTTTTTTTCTTTCTTTCCCTTTTTCTTTCACGCTCTTTCGTCGTACTTTTCCAATCCCTTCCCTTTTTTCTTCGTCTTGTTCCAATACCTCTATTCATGTCAGACCTGAACCTGGGTTGCTGGAACTGGACATGATACCTAACGATTATTCTTATAAATTTAACAGTTGAGGTATATCGCTGAAAGGAAAAAAAAAAGAAATAAATTAAATTAGTGTTTTTTTTCACTTGGTCTAACATCGGTTTTGAAAGGACTAACGCCTTCTTGGAAGGACTATCTTTGTGCTCAGGAATTTTCGAATGAAAGGCATTATTTATTCAAGAATTTAATAAATTAAAGAATAATTTTAAGCACCGACTGCTAATAAGCATCAAGTTTTGATGACGCAGTAAACTTCTTTTCCAATTTAATCTACATCTGTGGAAAAGAATGGCTGTATAAGAAACAAAGAATATTTAATCAATTCATGATCAATGTTGACGTTCTGTTTTATAAGTTGTATTTGTCATTAACCTTCGGACTCAAAGACAAACCTTATTATCAGTTGTATAAAGGAGGTATAGAACTAATTGAAGAAGTATTTTTTAAATGCTTTCTTATTTTTTGTTTTTTGCTTTTCTTTCTTTCTATTTCTCTCACACTCAGTTAAAATGTGAAGGTCGATGAATGTCACGCTAGGTCAAGGAGACCCACCTACATAGTCCTAGTCGAAATCCTCGGGGCTCTCCTTGCGGTCTGCACGCATATTGCAAAGGGCCAGTGGAATCGTTAGAATGCTTCTATCCAATGTCCAATCCTAATGGCTGGCTAAAAGGTCGTGGGTGGATTGAGTAAGAGACTTGCTGTAGTTAGATAGAGTCTGCTGGCTACCTATCTAATCAACCTTGTCAGCTGTAGAGATTTAGTCGGTTGGCTGGAAGGGCTGAAAATGAAAGAGAGAATTAGATCCAGGCTGGATGACAACGAAATATCAAATATATGAAAATAATTCTGATTGTTTTAGTCACGTGATTAGAACCACTGAGCCCGGAAGCTTCAGGTAGTCACGTGATGGGAGACCGGAAGTTTCTAAAAGTCAGGTGGCTGGTGACAGAAAGCCGTGTCATTCATTGTTTAAGAACTTTAATTGTAAGTTGAGAGAGTCATGCAATAATTAATTTCTATTTATTACATAGGCCTACTATTTAAAGCAATGATATTATTCTACTGTTATTTGCTAGTTTTATTAAATTTTTTTTTTGTCAGAATAATGGGCTCAGTTTTAATGCGTAGGTAATGGGAAGGCGTTGTATTTAAATACATGTCGACTTTTTTTTTTTCAATTGACTAACAAAGTACATGGAGCCTTTAAAAACGTTTCATAAGAATTCCCCTGAAAACACTTTTGATATTGTTTATAGCTAGTACTATATAATACCACGATTGTCAGGTTGATATCAGTAAATGGTATGAGTGCTTGGACAAGTCCCAAAGGTCAGTGGAAACTGGGAGCTCAAGAGGCGCCCTGACCGAGCAGTGGACACTGTTCAGGCATGATCAAGCTATTATAAAACTGTGCAGGGCGGGCCACTGTCCAGTTGGCTCATACTTTACACGTCTCGGGCCAAACTTTAACTCACGGAGCCCCCGCTACTGGTGGCTCATGTTCTTTTCGATTGCCCCAGACTTGCTGATTTGCTGTCTCCGTCTCGACAGTTCTGGGAAACCACTAATTCTCGACCTGTTTTGTGACTTAAATGTAATACGTCAAAACAGCAGGATTTCTGTCCATTGCTTTGCAATAGTAGATATAAATTAGTCACGCCCTCACTAAAGTAGAGTTTCATGATGACGATCTATAAACCTTTAAACTTGTCATTACAAGATTGATCTCATCACAAGCATAAGGTCTAGAAATTTTACAATATTTTACAAACTTCAAGTCATAACTTTATGGATTGAAGATGGTGGAACCTAGAACCTTGACATGGATCTAAAAAAAACTGGCTCTAACGATTTTCCAAGAAATCTACCAGTTGCATGGCTTCCTCGTTGGCCACATTTGGAGAACTCTAGTTGTACCGTTATCATTTTTCAAAGTTCAAAAAGAAAAAGAAATAAATTTCCATTATGCCAGAGAACTAGGTCTAGGTCTAGATCTAACATCGGTTTTGAAAGGACTATCGCATTCAAGAATTAAAATGTGTTTTTTTTTACTTTTGATTCAAGAATTTAACAAATTAATGTTCATGAAAATTGTGCGCATTGTTTTCTAAGTCTAGATCTAAAGGCTTATCATTGGAATATTAGAAAGTGTACTATCTCGATCTAGATATTCGCTTAACTAGCATTCTTTTTCGGGAGGAAGGGGGGGGATTAGGGTTGGTGTTAAGTATGTTTTATTGTTTTCAATCTAACATTCATTAGTTAGTAAGAGAAACAACATTCGTTATGTAAAGGAGGAATTGTCTGCTTAAGAAAAAGTTTTCCTAAAATGTTTTTCTTTGTTTTTTTTAATTAATTTATTTTATTTATGGTGAAACTTTGAACTAGAATGACTTCTTTGACTTTCAGAATATAGCGACTAGTTCCAAAGTATTTGAAAAGAGCGTCACCAAACTCTTAGGATTATTACTTTTACAAATGCAATCATTTATTTTATGAATTTTTTTTTAAAATGCAACTTAAATCCGATAAAATATTGTTCCTTGTGGCTTCCTCTATATACAACTAAACATAAAATGATAAGTACATTCAGTTCAAGTAACACGGTGCTGCTATTTGAACTTGGGTGATGATGTCAGTCTATTTCATGTGAGTATGGGCCATTTCATATGAGCAGAGTGGTTGGCCATAATGATTTTTTAGTAACGGCGAGAGACAATATAAACTGAGTAACTGCTAGGACTACACGAAGTGAGTTAATCCAGTTTAGACTGGTGGTTGTAAGTGTATGTTGCTGTCAAGAACTCCCTTGTTGATGACTAAGGTCAGTCTAACCAGTACAAACCAATATCTTTGCATCTAGGATTATTTGTGTGTCTGGTTTTTCTCTGATATTTTATGACGCGACTTAACGTCAGTATTTACTAATAATGATCCTATTTACACGAGGGGGGAAAAAGAGCGCTGATAAGTTCTACTGCTTTGAACATAGCTTCGTGACTAAGTCAAGGGAGGTAATGAGTTTCTTTTGATGCCTGTCTCCTCTTGTAACCCACATGTAGGTTCTCCATTGTATGACGTCTGTATCCCCCCACCCCACTCACTTCAAACCCTTCCGTAGAGTGGATAATTAACTAAAATAGTTTATAAATTAATTACAAACCTCTTTGCATCAAAATAGAGTGACGCCTCCATGTCTGCCTGTTGTTTGGAGCACATAGAAAAAAACTTACTGTGTGTATGTGATTGCTCCTATTCAGTGTAAGCACAAAACCCATCAAATTCTATAGATATTGCGAAATGAGTAAACTTGGAGACACTTCAGGGCAACAGACTATAAAATCATGCATAAATAATACATAAAATACTAAGCCATAAATTACCAATACTTAAATAAAAGCTAATAAAATACTTTTAAAAGACTTGAAGATAAAGGCTCATTTCTTATTCCATATGCTAGGATGTATTCCTATAAGTACTCTTTCATCCCAAGTGCCATTAAATCATGAAACGGGTTGCATAAATCAGCAAAGCATACGACAACAATAAGTTGACAGATTTTTAAATCAGTAATTAACATGCCCGACTAGATAAACACACGTCATCATCGTCTTATTTGAAAGAAACTCTGTAACTTTTCAGAAGATGAGAACGCGGGTAGTTATACAAAGTTAAGATGAGCTGATTTTTTCTGTTCCTCTTTTGTTTTGCCGATATTCCACCATGTAGTTAATGACTAAATATTTTTTAAAGGTTTACAAACTACATGCAATATGTTACTGATCGAGAAATAAACGTACCATTGGTCAATTACTAAACTTAAAATTTATAAGTCATTGTATAAGTTTATGTAGCATATACTACACAACATCTACAAGTTTGTTTATATTAAATCGTTTTTGAGTTAAATTCGTATCTACAAGGAGTAGCCTGAAATGAAAATCTAGAACTGAAATGTAATATGTGGCCTCCTTCAGTTACGAAATGACCATGGATCATCTCATAGATAAGAAAAGAAGATAAGATAAGAAGAAATGAGATGAAAGCATTGGGTGTGAATTTCACTTTAAATCATACTAAACATACCCATTTTTTTTTCTATTTGTTGTTATAGGCTGAAGTTAAGTAATGGTTCAAGTTTTATATTTTTTTGTCAACGGCAAGTCAGAGAATAGGGAATCAGTCAGTCATCAGGACTTTGAATTATATTTTATTAAATATAATGTTACAATATGTAATACAATAGTAAATATAATATTACAATATGTAATACAATAGTAAATATAATGTTACAATATGTAATACAATAGTAAATATAATGTTACAATATTTAATACAATAGTAATTATAATGTTACAATATGTAATACAATAATAAATATAATGTTACTATATATAATACAATAGTAAATATTTTGTTACTGTGTATAATACAACAGTATTTTACCATTCGTCATCCCATTAGAACTAATAGAGCCTTTAAAATCAACATGAGTACTAACACAACCTCATTGAAACAAAATATTCCAGATTTCCAATATTTATAACTAGAACCAACAGTTATCCTTCCATATGACCTGACCGTCTTTGGAATTGGAAAAGTACATGCCAGTTTGTCTTTCTTCGAGTTTTTCCAATCAACACAATCTTAATTACATGAGCAAAATAAAAGACAATTTTGTGTTTGTATTTGATTCCAACAAAAGGAGATAACCCAACGCACTGAAAGGACACCGAGTAATCTGGTTATTTGCTGCGTGTCTTCTACACATCCAAAATGCCGTGGATGAGATTCAGAAAGATTAACTCTGAGATAGACAACACACACAGATACACATAAAAACAAAATAAACAAACAAAGAGACATAGCCTCCCAGAAAGTTGTCCGACTGGCCAGGTTGGGAAGTAAACGAATCTGGTTGAGAAAGCGCTATTACATTCAGAGCTCATTACTCAAATCCTTTTCCTTTTTAGGATTTCCGGGGAGAGGCTGAAACCTAAGTTTCTGGGATAGGAGTGAGGTACTAGATAGCGTAGTAGTCTTCCATTTGTCTGTTTCAATGTATAAGTGTGTGTGTGTGCGGGGCACCATCGCGTCATCTGGTCTAGCGGAAACATGCCAGGAATCATAGCTGAGGTTCAATTGATGAAATGCAATCACGGAGCTTTGACCGTGGGCACCTTCCCCTCCCCCTTTCTGTATTTCTTCGAGCGGCCCGCTTCCCATTATCCGCCCAAAGCAAGTCTTCCCCAGGCTTTATGGTACGATATCACGCATGGACTCACATGCTTCCAGTAGGAGTGAATTAGAAACTTATTTGGAGACACACACACACACAAACTCAGCCAAAGAACCGAGTTCGTTTTTATTTTTATTTTCGTGTGTATCCAGATACTTGTCAATAAGATAAGCGTGCCAATAGACTGTCAAAGTTTTATCTTTTACTTCTTGAAATATACATTATGATCTATGTTTGTTAAGTCCTATTGGGAGCAAGAACATGCTCTGGTTCTTACAATAGTGTACTTCTGTAGATATGTTTTGTTTAAATACAACAGAGAAATGAATTAAATGTATATTTTTTCTTCTGGGTAGATCTAAATTCGGGGACCTGGTGGCCGAGCGTAAAACGTTTGACATCGTACCGAGGGTATAGGGTAAGAATCTCGGTGAAGGCTATGATTTTGAATTTCATGATTTCTTGAAAGCCTTTGAGTCCAACCGAGACCAATCGTTGTTGAACGCCTGAATACTTACCTGTGACATGGTGGCGAGCTATTGGTCTAAATTGCCCATGGGTTGTGACGTTGCAGATCAGTGTTCAGGCCTTCTATAATGATTGGTCTCGGTCCAACTACTCTGTTGGGTAACTGACATTAGTTGGGGGAAGTAGAGGCAGCCTAAAAAGACCTGTTTTAACTATAATGCATATTATAAGGATTACCCCAAAAGAAGAAGTAAATGTTGATATTTTAATTCCACCCAAATTTCTTTTTGGAACTTATGAAGAATTGGCAAGCTAAATGAGCAATTGAAAAAAGAATTACATGAACTCCCTCTTCATTGATAAAACTACTAGAGAAGTGACATAAAGATAATGCATATTATTTTCATTTCTACTTTGCTTAGTTTACACAATCTG
This sequence comes from Biomphalaria glabrata, assembly GCF_947242115.1. Classification (NCBI taxonomy): domain Eukaryota; kingdom Metazoa; phylum Mollusca; class Gastropoda; family Planorbidae; genus Biomphalaria; species Biomphalaria glabrata. The sequence goes on along the minus strand of NC_074711.1, from coordinate 31,802,434 downwards.
TTCCGCCTTGTCAGTCAATAATTGCTGCATCTTCTTAGAACGCCATACTTTGTTGGCACTCTTTTTGTTCTCTCCCTTTTGTTGGCCTCAGTTTGTGTCTGTGTCAGGGGAGAGGAAGTGCTATTTGATTGTTCTGGAGTGCGGCATCTTTTATTAATGACTTGGAAATTTGATGCTGGGAACACTGGCGGAGATGTAGGAGGAGGGGCGGGGGGGGGGCTAAAGAGTCTCTGACACAGACATCACTCTGGAATATTCGATGCTGGAGCATTTCTCAAGGAGGCTCGTTTGTTCTTCTCTCTTAGTTTTGTTGAATGGCTTCAGATTGTTTTATGAAGTCTTTACAAGACAGGCGTCAGAGCCACTTAATAGAAAGTAATACGGTTATTTGCATAAAGAGAAATGCGCATAATTACTATAAGCAGCATTATTAATCACTTGTTTGCTTTTTTTTTTAATGTATGGCAATATCTGGTTATTTAATATCCGAATATCTGATACATGGCGATTTGAGGAGCATTACGTGACAAAGGCCATTTACGACTAGTAGTTAGAGTTTGATTTTAACTTTTATTTTTATAATTGATGTATATTTAGTTGTTTTTTTAAACTTAATTTTACATACTAGATTCTAATTTTTAACTAAAATCACGTGTCTTAAAAAAGCTCCCAATACGAGAACTTATTTTAGAAATATTTCATATAGAAATGATCATAAATTTTGATACTAAAACAAATAGAAATGGGTCAAACTCTCCACTGACCAATGCGCCATCGACTACTTACGGTTCTACAGTTCGAATCCTATTGCATGATTATTTTATTTTGTTAAACTCCAGTTGGGTAATATTTCTAAAGCATTAAAAACACTAACGCTAACCCTAACCCTAACCCTAACTTATACCAATGTACAAGCGTCTGGGAAAAACGCAGGACGAGGAGACGTTGAATACTAAGTTCAACAATATATCTATTAGCCTTGTCTTCAAGTTCGAAGGTTAATTAGGGATGCATTATTAATGTGGCTACGTAGCCCCAGTTGCTTCATACCTATTTTGCCACATCCAGCAAACAATGAAACAATAAATGCTAGGTAAATGAGCACAAATAATTTGCTTAGCAGTCATCCAGCTCTCGGCTACAAGGAGGCTTCGTGTGTATCTTGAGGAAACTGTTATTTGAGTTCATTCTATGAATTTTTCAAATCAATACAATGAGTGTTCTTTTTGTTTTTTTAAATGCCTACAATGAGATAAACACTCTAGTCTTGTTTACAGTCAACATTTTCAAGCATTTATTTGGGATTTCATTAGGGTATGAAGATAAAACGTTCTACGTAACCTCGTGTACCATACAATTGTATTGACTATTCATAAAGATCAACTTCTTGAATTCTTGTTGTGTCGTGCTTACGTCTCTTGTTGTGTCGTGCTTACGTCTCTTGTTGTGTCGTGCTTACGTCTCTTGTTGTGTCGTGCTTACGTCTCTTGTTGTGTCGTGCTTACGTCTCTTGTTGTGTCGTGCTTACGTTTCTTGTTGTGTCGTGCTTAAGTCTCTTGTTGTGTCGTGCTTACGTCTCTTGTTGTGTCGTGCTTACGTCTCTTGTTGTGTCGTGCTTACGTCTCTTGTTGTGTCGTGCTTACGTCCTACATGTACGTTGTAAAGAAAGGCAAGGATTGGGTTTGATTGGGTCTTAGTTTGAGTTTCTGTACATTTAGATGGCATTTATAGATTGGTAGCTGTATACCCATCTTTCATCGTTATTTGTATAGCGGTTATCTTAGGTGGGTATAGCGTCGTGCTAATAAGGTGAATGTCGTGGGTTCGATCCTCATACTGCAATTTTAGTTCTCTATTTCTTATTAACCCATTTCGATATGGAAAGGGAAAAAAAAATATACAAATTATTATCTACCATTAGCTTCACGAATAGAATCCCAAAAAAAGCAAAAAAAATGCGTAATTATATTATAGTCTGCATAGTTTGCGTATATTATGTTTGCTAAGATATTGCCCACTTATATGTTGTGATATTTATCATGAAATTGGTACAAAAGAATGAATTACAAGAAAACGTACTGTATTATTTGAATATAAAGTAGAAATTCATTTCAAACAAAATTCTACCACTTGTTCTTACTGCCTTTGATTTAGCTGTTAAGCTGTAAAGGTCTAACAGACCAGTGTCTAGACTACTCTTGACAATGAACCCACTTATCACTTAGAGCTGATATATTCTCATCGGTTGTTCAAATGATAAATTAACTCCCTTCACTTTATAGCTGAAATATTGTTTCGTTCATTTTTCAAACTGATAATTTCTTTTCCTTCAATGTTAAATTGACATGCTCCATGGTTCAACCTCGACATGCTCCACTGTTCAACCTTGATATGCTCCAGTGTTCAACCAAGACATGCTCCAGTGTTCAACTTTTGACATGCTCCAGTGTTCAACCTCGACATGCTCCAGTGTTCAACATTGATATGCTCCAGTGTTCAACCTAGACATGCTCCAGTTTTCAACCTTGATATGCTCCAGTGTTCAACCTAGACATGCTCCAGTGTTCAACTTTTGACAAGCCCCAGTGTTCAACCTCGACATGCTCCATTGTTCAACCTTGACATGCTCCAATGTTCAATCTCGACATGCTCCAGTGTTCAACCTTGTCATGCTCCAGTGTTCAACCTTGTCATGCTCCAGTGTTCAACCTAGACATGCTTCAGTGTTCAACTTCGACATGCTCCAGTGTTCAACCTTGTCATGCTCCAGTGTTCAACCTAGACATGCTTCAGTGTTCAACCTCGATATGTTCCAGTGTTCAACCTTGACATGCTCCAGTGTTCAACCTTGACATGCTCCAGTGTTCAACCTTGAGATGCTCCAGTGTTCATCCTTGACATGCTCCAGTGTTCAACCTCGTCATACTCCAGTGTTCAACCTCGACATGCTCCAGTGTTCAACCTCGTCATACTCCAGTGTTCAACCTCGACATGCTCCAGTGTTCAACTTCGACATGCTCCAGTGTTCAACCTCTCTGATCACTGACTCATATTACTGGTCCTTAGTATCCACCAATACATACACACACACACACATAGGAAATAGCTAGAGATATTCTTGGTCTCTTCTACAACAGTAGTCTGGGAAGGGAGCTCTTCTTTTTTAAAGATAATTTTATAATAAATATTAATAAATTCATTCCAGTTAGCAGACACCACCACTAGGGGGTAAAAAAACATTAGTTGTTATATTATATCAGTGATTCCCAAAGTGGTCTTTATAGACTTCCAAGGGTTTTAGAAAGTAAAAAAAATATTTGGGGGTCACGAGAGTGAATCATAATTTTATTCTAAAGTATGTACATATGGAATCAACAATTACCTCATGCAAATATAAAATCTTTATACATTATTATAGGTAATCCTTTAAGTTTTAATCATTGTATTCGAATGAAAAGTAATTTAAAGTTGTATACCTAATTTAAATTGCTTTATTTAATAAATTTATATACAAGCAATTTATATTTAAAAGTGAGAATCAATACATTAAATATAAACAAATATTACTATTTTTTTTACCCTCTTTCTCTGTGTAACTTGTATTCCGTATGAGACCGGGGTGAATTGACCCTATGAAATCACCTAAGTTGACTGATCAGTTGAGACGATGCCACCCTGATAAAATTGATTATGATTTGAAATAATTTTTGAGCAATCAATGATGATGTTGAGAAGAGACTTACAGTGGACAAAATCTTTGACTCAACATCAAAAAGAAATGTTTGCGTCTTTTACTTATTGCGTCTTTTACTTATTGCGTCTTTTACTTATTGCGTCTTTTACTTATTGCGTCTTTTACTTATTGCGTCTTTTACTTATTGCGTCTTTTACTTATTGCGAAATTCGGAAAACAATCTGCTAGAGGCGAAAACAAAGATTTTGCTGTTGAAGAATTTTAAAAACAAATTTGTATCTGATTTTATTACAGAATTTCTTTAAGCAACTAAACAGTTCAAAGACCTGTGGATGAAAAGAGATAGTTTTTTATGTTACTCTTTGCAAAAGACATATCTTCACCTTGCTTTGATTACAAATAAGTTCAAAACACATTTGAAATTCATGCAAAATCGCAATATTAGCTATGCAGTGGGTCTAAACAAACAAACAATATTGCAAGGGGTCCAGGAGCCAAAAAAGCTTGTTCTACACTGTATTCTATTGTAGTCAAAACAAGTGACTGTACAATCAAAATGTACAATAGTAGATGAATCTTTTTCCCTCACGCAAACTCCGATCAAGTTGATACTTTAAACTATTATTTATTGTACCTAACAAAACATGAAACAATAAACAAAAATGCGCTATTAGTCAATTAATTTTTTGCAATTAATTATTATGTTTGATATCGAATATGGTAAATAGCTTGTACATTATTGGTAGCTATAGTTTTAAGGACGGAAAACTTTCTCTTTAGATAAGCTCAGTCTGTCAATGAGTGTCTGTCTGTCTTGCCAAAAATGTGTAAAGATTATTTCTCCGACACCCAGTCTCGGATCAAGCTGAAATTTTGCTAATTATTTCTTTTACCTGACAACATTAGAATCAATAAAAAAAAATTAGTTAATTTACTATTGGTAATAAATTACTTTGTTTGGTATAGTACTTGAAATAGTACTTGACTGAAGGGGTGGTATAAGTTGAATTAGTCCCCTTTATATTAGGCTGCGTCTCAGGCTTAGTGAAGACAAACATGAAATAGAAACAACAGACACGTATAAAATCTTCCATGTTCATAGACTCTTCGCTAGCAGAGTGGTTAGCGCGTTGGCTTGAGAAGCCTGAGAAGGCTTAAGCCCACAACTTCGAATTCAGGTCGTTCCCTTTTTTTATGTGTATGATTGTGTGTGTGGCGGAGGTATAAGTGATTTTACTTTCCATTAAAAATTCTTGCAGAAAATCCATTGGCAACACACACACACTCGCCTAGCCCTGCTGTTAGCCAAATCTATGTGCTATATATATAACAACATTCTTTGATATTTTTATTGTTTTTTTTTCCTATAAATATTAATGTAAAACTATTTTAAGTTGACACTTTGGAAGAAAAGAAATATAAGAAATTCTTTATTATCAAGCTGTTCAATCTGTGGAAGTTTTACAATAAACAAAACATTGTGACATTCTGAGAATTGTTTCTTAAAATAAATGTGTGGACGAAAAAAAAATCACGAAATGAAAATTCCAAACTAGAGAGATCTGCTATCAACATGACACTTGAGCAGACTTTAGCGTCAGTGTCTAAACAAACATTTTAATTTTAAAATAACAAAAGTTCGTGTTTTCGCACAAACTCATTAGCGGTTCCTACAGGTTTGATAAAAAATGCGATTTAAATGGAAATGTCACAATGTTTAGGATGACAAACGAGAGGGGGGGTAGTTTACGACCGTTTTTTTTTTTCATTTTACATATGACATTGTCAGTATGTAGTAATTGTTAATCTGAAGAAGTCTGTGAGATTCGGATTATGTCATGGAAACTTTCATGTGTGAATATCAGAATGTATGAACTACAAACTATTTATAATCGAAATTCTATCTTCCTTCAGACAAAATGGTCTCTACAATTGTAACCCTTTGCCTGACATCACTCACATCCAATGCACTGCATCTTTCCCATCTCCTATCTGAATAAACCCAGTGACTTTGGGAAGATGTTAGCTATGCTGCGTAAATGATGCAAGATAAGCGGCATTGTCGTCAGCGGTCTCAGGTAGGACAGACGACTCCAGAGCGCCAGTGAGTTGGATTTTGTTTAAAATACCATTTATATTACTATCCAAGTCTACTACCTTTATTTCGTTTTATCTCAGGTTTTATGTGTCTGTATTATAATAAAAGTTATATTTAGTTTTGTCCAGAAAAGAAGTTATTTAAATTATTTCATGTTTTACTAGTTAAACTATAATACACCTACAGCGGTTTATTTGTCTGACAGAAGTTTGGTGATACATGTCAGTGACCGTCCACAACACTCGTACATTACTATTATCTACCCTCAATCTTGGTTTAAAAATGTACAATATAAGTTGAATACTTGAAGATACTTTAACGCGCGAATAGCTAATACAACAGAAAACAGATAAATAAAAAAGATTTCATTACATTTTTTTAAAAGTAATTTGTTTTTAGAAATTTCACAAAAGAAACTTCATACTCCTCTTATTCTACGAATTATTGCACACATTTATCCTTAGACAAAACGCAAAAAAACCTTAGAGGGGTTTATTTGCCTCAAAGGGTAAAAAAAGTTAAAGCGGCTTTTTAACTCTTTCTTTCCTAATTGACGATGCCAACGTTAATTTGAATACATTGAACTAAATTTATATTTGAATTTATAAACTTAAATTTGTGTTTTGTAAAAAGAGCATTTATTTCCCTATAATTGAATACCAAAATATTACATTTTCTGATATCAAACAAAAAAGTTATTGAAGTTTAATCATAACAGGAAGTGATACAAATTAGCAAAACTAATAATTCTATCGGAACGTGGGAAAAATAATTACGGAAAGAGTTAAACTGTTTATGGGCTGCTAATAAAATATTGAATGCAGATCAACTAATGTGTTTTCGATGTATGTAATTTTATTTTATCGACATTTATTTGTAATACTTTCGGCTAATCATATTCTTAAATCATATTTCCAACACTCAAGGTACTAATAATATGAAATGATGACTATGTACATCTATACAAATCTGATCTCTAAAAAACAAAAAAGAATGTTATGAAAAATTAAACCTGAAGAAAGCCTGCAGACGAGACAGAAAGCCAGCTCTTACAATTATTCATACATAGGAGTTCCGAGTTCCCGCGCCACAATTGAGGTGCTGACCTGGCGCAAGAAATCTGATAGGTCAGCAGACATACGTGGACGAGGAATACAGCAAATCAAACCTGAGGTCTGCACACACTCAGATGATAGCGAAAACATTTCGTGAAATACAGAACATGCATAATGTCTATCTGGAAACCTCAGCAGACATTCAAATCAAAAGCCAGACAGAACGCGCCGATCTACAACAAATAAATTAGAAACCTACACTTCTGCAACAGCTTTATATTTTGTTGTGTCACTAGCGGGCAGAACTATCTCTACTTAACCTCGGACCAAAATTTTCCGAGTATCAGGGCCGGATGTACGACAGGGCGAGACTGTGCAGCCGCCCATCACCCAAAAAGGAGAACTCCATTTTTTTAAAATGTATAAACCTAAATTAAATAGAAGAAAACTAGGGACATGATATTCAGTTTACAATTGCTTTATATCTTCCTTTACAAATATGACTTGATGTTCGCTTTCTTACTATTATTAAGTCAATTGACATGAAAGTTTGAAGAAGATAGGGACTACAAGAATCATACTAAGAACCTCAACGTACTGTGATCCGGAACTGCATCGTATTTAACTTTTTGTTTTGTTTGACAGTCTTGGTTTTATGATCATTTTTAAACCTAAGTTTCTATCCAGATTTGTGTGTGTGTGTGTGTGTTTTTTAGTGGAATTTATTTTTAGTGGAGTCAAAAATAGATGAAATATTGTGAAGTTCCTTTCAGTATTATGCTGTGACACCAGAACAGTTCCTGTCTACCTGTGCTGCTGTCATGGGAATACATAGAAACACAAACAAATAGGTGAAGCAGCAATTAAAAATATGACTTAAGGAGTCTGGACGTAGTCGTGATCAGTTTTACGGCTGCGACCTTGTCCTTTAAGTGTGTGAGCACCAGGTCATGGATTCACCTGCCCGGTGAGTCATACTCGAGAAGACTTTAAAAAAAACACATATCAAGTAAAGGGGGATAAAAAATAGTATTAACATAAAAAACTTTAGAGTTAAGGCTTCTAAAAAATACGATATCAACAAAACTACAAAATCCGAGACAGAATCTATCCGTAAGTTTTATGTTTGAAAAAATGCAACAAAATGCTACATCTAATAAGAATATGTAAATAAATGTTTATGATATTCTAGTCAGATTTCACCCTGTTGCGGACTATGAAGTCTATAAATATTCTAAAACGGTGACTAAACAATATCAGACCGAAACAAAACATTCTGGCACAGCGATTTACACACTACCTCTTTAGCGCAGTGGCCGTCTAGGCCAGAGTCCGGTCATTCAGGCACTAAATGTTTAGACCCTTTTTAAAAAATTATCGTTCAAAAGAATATTGCATATCTATATATTGTATGTGTCTTTGTGTTAAAATGTAATTTTCCAAAGCTTATATCAACTCACCCTGTCTGTCTGTCTGTCTGTTTGTCTGGTACAAATGTTGTCAACGTTTTGTCTTACACTTCTCGTACTTGAATCAATTTGCAATGTTACACAATTGTACATAGTCAACGACAGTTTACGAATCAATGAAGATAGGTGAATTAGTCATTCAATTAGTGCTAGCTTATTAATTTGTTTTGTATTGAAAAATGGAGCTAAACCTTTCAATATTGAAATATATTGCAATATTTTTTTCGGTTCTTCCCCATAGATATAGTTGTTGTTTTTTTAAGATTTTTTAAAATTCTGCTTAAAGACAAAAGCTACGTTTAATGTTATAACTATCTTCTGAAATAATGACATAAACGAAATGAGCAGCTAGCATGTTTGTTTAATGACATGTAAATTTAATTTGAGCTTGGGGTCATATAGACCCCAAAATTCCAAAGCAGTTAATTATCACTTACATAGATAAATGTTGTATTCTTGATTACTGTATTTTAATGCCTTTCTTTATTGAGCACCCCTTACATATAATTCAAAGCAGCTAAAAAGTTAAATATTTATAGGTCATGATTTTTTTCCAGCTTAGAAAGCGTAGATCAGCAACATAAATTTGAACTAAACCCTGTTTACGACATGCTATAAATTTGTTAAGCATTCATTGCTGTATCCTCAAAATAGTATTTATGATTCTCTGACACACTCAGACTGAATCATTCATATGAATAAAGAACACTCTCACACTCATCAAATGTGATAGATAGATAGATAGATAGATAGATAGATAGATAGATACATGATAGATAGATAGATAGATAGATATAGATAGATAGATAGATAGATAGATAGATAGATAGATAGATAGATAGATAGATAGATAGATAGATAGATAGATAGATAGAGACAGAGAGAGAGAGATTCAAATTGTTTCCTCGTGGATTCTCAATACGTTGTGTTTCTATCACTTATCTGGACCAGTTGGGGAAAAAGGGGGGGGGGGTGAATTTCACCGTAATTACTTTTTAAAATATTTATATTTATAAACAAAAGGGAAAGACTGGAATTCGAACTCATGTCTCAATCCTCCTCAAGCTAATACACTAACCACTCTACTAGTGAGTTGCGTATGCTAAGAGAAGATTGTATACTTATCTATTGTTAGTTTAATTTAAAACAGTCTCCTATAAAGGGGGCTAATTCAGCTAAAACCACCACTTCAGTTAAGTACAATTTCTTTCCCTTGTTCTAAATACCAATTAAAATAATTAATTAGAAATAGTTTATGTATCGATTCTTATGTTGTCAGGTAAAAGAAATAATTGTACAAAACTTCCGTTGGTCCGAGATTGGGTGTGGGAGAAATAACGTGTACAAACAGTCAGACAGATTGAGCTTATATAAGCTTTGAAAAAATCACAACAACAGTACAACTGATCTATGTTTCTACATGAATGTAAGATTTTATCCCAGATTTCAAACTAGGTCTCACAACTATCAGCATCTAGTTTTAAAATAAATCTGCGTAGCGTTGATTTATTTCTTTGAGAAATAATTTTAATATGATCTACATCTCTACATCGATGACATCAAGTCGCAATTTAAAAATAAATCACTTGGGTGTCTTATATTACTCGCCATTATGACTTACCTGGTCGGATGGACAATATAACTTCAAATAGATATCTTTCCATATTTTTTTTTCTGTGCAACATATATACATAGAAAATAAAAAGCAACCTTTAATAATACATGAGAACACCGATGTCCGCGCGAGAGTTGGGAAAGTAGTTTGAGTGACGGACAAAGAGAGGTCATAAGCAGAGAATGAAGAGGGAAGATTACGAGTGTACGTGAGGGAAAGAGAGAGAGAGAGAGAGAAAAGGAGTGAGTGGATTTTTTTGTTTTATAAACTCTAATATCCTGCTTTAAATCACATTATTTTAATGATACAGAAATTATTTAATCCTGGTGCCTGAGGGTCTGACAATATCTTAAACTTGGATTTGTTGTCATTCAAAGAATATAGGCATTGCTTAGAGACAGTAGGTAATGAGTTCAATTTAAATATAAATAAAATCCTTAACTAAAAGTAGTGTTACTCAAATAACTTCACTCAATAATTATCACCAATAATTTCAATATTTTCTGTTTTAAAAAAAAAAAGCAAACAAGGTTACAAAGACAATTTTTGTGAAACACAAACTCAAAATCGGCCCCCGAAGTGGTCCACCTGCAGTCTTTACTAGGATTCGAAGACGGGACTTCCGGTTCCAAGTGCTTTACCCCTCAGCCACAGCATCTCCATATATTTATTTAGCGTACACTTTTTTTTTTAAATAATGATTATTAACCTTATCTATACATTCAAAATTAATAACATGTTGCATTGTATGCAATTGTTTTGTACCAATGCGCGAATCTATGTATGAAGCTTGATTTATTAATGAAGAAGTCCATGACCTTTTAAAAAAAAGTTACCTCCCCTGTAGTTTTTCATTTAAAAGTGGTGTTATGTTTTGAAAAATCTGCTTGCTTATATAATTTTAAAAATTAGATGTTCACTTTAGGAACAGAAAAAAGTAGCCGTTGCATCAGAACTTAGAATGATCTAAAATTTCATGATGTCCGATTTTCATTTTCTCTTCTAGTTTCTGAGATCTAAACGGGTCGGACGGACGGACGGCCAGACAGGCCACACAAACTAATGGCGTCTTTTCCTCTTTCGGGGGCCTCTAAAAACATGTTTTTTATTGAACGAATGTGTATTTAAAAATATTGAAATTTGAGTTCAGAGTTGTATCCTTAGGGAGCGCAAATAATATGTGAATATGAATATTTTTTTTTTACGAATTAAAACACGAACGAATGTTTTTATGATGAAATAGATTTTGTTCAGAATATCGAAGAAAAGAAGAATAGCGAATGTCACACTGAACTCCTAAATGGAAAGATTGCTACATTAAAATTAGCATGTACGCTAAAAATGTTAGAATGAAAAATATTAAGAAAATGTTGGAAAATGTTATGTATCATACAGGAGTACTTTATCTTTTCTTATCTTATATTACAGACGTTACTTCAAAAAAAAAGAAGATAATTATATTCTACACATTTCGTGTGTAAATCTAGCCATGCATGTTAATCAATGACTTAAACTCTGCTAGATCGATGAGTTTTCCTGGCTGATTCAGGAACCCATTCCATGCTCTAATGGCATTAGGGAAGAAGGATCACTTGTATGAATTTGTTCTAGCGTAGGGAATAAGGAATGTGTTTATATCTTTGTGTCTTTCTGAGTATTTCAATAGGTATTGTTTTTCTATTTGTAAGTTATGGCTTAGTTTGACAATATTCTAGGTATAGAGATATAAAAGGTGTTTCTAAAACCATTGATACTTATTAGTATTAGTTGCTTAAACCTGTTCTATTCCTTATTACCTGTGTATCTGATTATTAATTGATCCAAGCAAATAGAAGTTCGGTTTGACTACAAATATGCATCCCTGCATTACTTGCATAGCAATAATAATATAGATGGAAATATAAAAAACAGACAAAAACATTTACATCTATCTTAAGCAAAAGCTGCAGGTTTGTACACATACACATAATATGTATTGTAAATGTATTTCTAAAGGAAATACACTAGAGGTTGAAGTACACTGGATGACAATGGTGGTACATTGGAGGTATACTCAACGTACACTGGAGGTCAACAGGGGGTAATCTTGAAGTACACTTTATGACAATGGTGGTACATTGGAGGTATACTCAACGTACACTGGAGGTCATCTTGGAGTACACTGGATGACAATGGTGGTACATTGGAGGTATACTCAACGTACACTGGAGGTCAACAGGGGGTAATCTTGAAGTACACTTTATGACAATGGTGGTACATTGGAGGTATACTCAACGTACACTGGAGGTCATCTCGGAGTACACTGGATGACAATGGTGGTACATTGGAGGTATACTCAACGTACACTGGAGGTCATCTTGGAGTACACTGGATGACAATGGTGGTACATTGGAGGTATACTCAACGTACACTGGAGCGCTTCTATATGGCTCCTTTTGTCTCGAAAGGCAATGGATGCGCCCAAATGAGTCACTGGTTTTAGCTTAATCTTGAGACGGGGCAGAATCTGGTGTGGCTAATCAAGCCAATTCTAGAACGGCAGACTTTGCCACAATTCGTACATGTGTATGCCTCTGATTTAGGGCTAGCAGACAGGGCAGCTTTCTTTTTATCCCTCTTGATTAAAGCCGCTTCAATTCTTTTGTTCTCAGCAAGGGTTGTCCCAGCACGCACAGTCTGTCTTAATGCACTCCGGTCTTTGGCTATGTTTTCCCACATACTTTCCTGATGCCTGAGGCTCTCATGTCTCGCTTGCAGACATCTCTATATGTTAGTCTTGGGCGGCCCTTGGGTCTGACTCCTTCCACAAGCTCAGCATATAAGATATCTTTCGGGATTCTACCATCTGGCATGCGGGTGACATGTCCGAGCCAGCGTAATCTTCTTTGTGTCAGGAGAGCATACATGCTGTTCATATTGGCCAATCTTAAAACTTCCTGATTGGAGACATGGTCCCTCCAAGAGATGCCCATTATGCGTCTCAGGCAGCGCAAGTGGAAACTATTCAATCTGTGTTCTTGGTACATGTATGTTGACCAGCTTTCACTGCCATAAAGGAGAGTGCTCACAACACAGGCGTTGTAGACTAGGATTTTGGTCGCTGGGGTCAATTTACCATTTTCCCAGACGCGCTTGGAGAGTTTTGCCAATGCTGTGGCATCTCACTGGAGCTCTACTGGAGGTTCTATAGAGGTCTACTGGAGGTCAACGGTATGTACACTGGATGTACACTAAATACTTAAAACTTTTCAGAACGTTAGTAAGTGTTTTAGTCCTGAAATCATTGTCAACAGAAGTTCTCATTAAAAAACATAACTAAGAAGAAAAAAAATAAATTATCCTCATCATTAAAGTTATCGTTTAACTCCATGTAAAAGGGCAAGTAGGCGCGGTGGCTGAGTGGTAAAAGGCTTGGCTTCCGAGCCAAGGGTTCCGGATTCGAATCCTGATGAAGACTGGGATTTGAATTTCGGGATTTTAGGGCACCTCCGAGTCCATCCAGCTCTAATGGGTACTTGACATTAATTGGGGAAAAGTAAAGGCGGTTGCTGGCCACATGACACCATCGTTAACCGTGGCCACAGAATGAGATGACCTTTACATCATCTGTCCCATAGATCGCAAGGCCTGAAAGGGGAACTTTACTTTTTCTGTTTCTATGTGAGGGCTTTTCTTTCAAAAGCTTTGAGCTAATTCCCTGCGTATTTGCGCAACGCACATGTCTTCATACTAGTCAAGAAAGGAAAGGAATTCGCTAATTCTGGGACAGCTAAATAAGATAAGAAACGCGGATTCCTCTTCCACCTTCATAGGAGTCACCATGAATCAAAGTTTGGCCTTAACCATTAAAAGAAGAAACCATCTTCCTGCATTGTGCTATTACAGTTAAATCAAGCGTTGTTCGCTTTAGCGGTAAATCTTTTATAATTTATAATTTATTGCTTTAAGAAAGTATTTTCCTCAAAGTATTAAATAAGTGTTTAATACTAATAATGCAAAGTGAAAGATCTAGATAAGAACAATTAAAATATTTAAAAAATTCGAAAAAAAAAACGTATCTAAGGAGAGTAGCTCCACATTTACAGCCATATATTTCATTACTGTAAGAAATATCCTTTTAGATATTAAACATAATTTATTACCACTACTTAATTAATAATTTGTTTAATTTTTTATTGATTCATGTGTGAAAAGTTTCAACTTCGTCCAAGAATGGGAAGTTGGAAAATGTTTTAATGTTGAAATGTTTAGAATGTCTATCAGAGTGAGTGAATAGATCGAATAGCTTTGTAGTGCCATTACATTTATTGTCTATCAGAGTGAGTGAATAGATCGAATAGCTTTGTAGTGCCATTACATTTATTGTCTATCAGAGTGAGTGAATAGATCGAATAGCTTTGTAGTGCAATTACATTTATTGTCTATCAGAGTGAGTGAATAGATCGAATAGCTTTGTAGTGCCATTACATTTATTGTCTATCAGAGTGAGTGAATAGATCGAATAGCTTTGTAGTGCAATTAATGCCACTTTTATCTCGACTACTTGAACATGTGAAATGGTTTCTAAAAACATTTTTTTTTTAAAATACATAAAGTGTCTGAAATATCCATCTTTAAATAGTGAATTCAACCCTAACTTACATACCTGCTGTAACACCAAAAAACAAAAAGGAAAGAGAACTCTAATATCTCATCCGCCGAATTTCTGAAACTGTAAGAGTTCTTGAAAGTGTATGCAGACAGAAGTAAAAACAACAAATAAATGTAAAACGACGTAATCGACTGCCCTGATAAAGCAGACCTGAATTCCCCCCCAGACAAACTCACTCGGAGACCAATAACAATGACGATGTCACCTGATCGTTTGAAACTTGTTTTTAACGCTCCAGTGTGCTCTTGATGCCCCGAAGTTTGCAATGCTCGGACATTCTGTCTCGACATCAATATGTCAGCAGAAGTGAAAACATTGGCGTACATTTCAATCTCATTCGTCGCTTGTGTTCAATTCTAAGCGACGAGCTTAAAACGAAATTTGCTTCTTTTTTTTTCTCTTGGGATATAATCTACAATGACATTAAAAGCTTTGTGCCAAACGTCAGACAGAAATGTCTCTGAGCCAAGCAGCGAAACATTGGTGAACACAGACTTTAGCGACATCTCAGAACAACTTCAGCATTTAGAGTTCGCCAACTGGAAAACAAGAAACATCAAAGCACTAGATGTCTTCACAATAATGATAATACTGTATAAAAGATGAGCACTTTACTAGCTTACATTTCTAACAGCTAGAATTTTTTTTTTAAATATAGGTTTAGTCTTTGCCTGCTTGAAGAAAACTAATTTAATTTTTTAGTTTGTATATGAACCCAGTCAATATAGCAGGCATAATATATGTTTTGAAATGTTAGAATGGTATACATATGTTCAACCAATCTGCGAATCACTGACATGTCATAGGCAATGCATTGTGGGATAAAGGAGTTTTTAAATCTTTCGGTTTTAGTCCTAATGGAAACGAGACGACCACTTCATTCAGATCTGATGTAAGTGGTTTAATGGGTGCAGGTTTGGGGTCAGCTAAACATTGAAAAATATTACCAACAAAATTTCTTGAAACTTAACAGCCGAAAGAATTGTATAGAATTGTATATTTCCTTTATACATAGCACAAAAAAATCGTTGATTTTCAATATAAATCTTTCTAATGAAGACAAACATTTTTGTTTGGTCATGCAATAAATGTTTTGAAGAGACATATGCCTAAATAAATATATATTTATCATTTTATGTTACTAACCGGATATGGCCCGGGTATTACTAAACTAGTGTATTGGATTTAGATCTATGTCAAACATTGCGAATGTTCCCTTCACATTTTTTTTTTATTTAGCCAAGAAAATGAAAGTAGAGTGTGTAAATGGGCTTACCCGTTTAGCCGACATATTGATATCAAATATAAAATATGTATAAAAGTTGGAAAACTGGTTTACCGGATTTGTAAAAAAGCTTCGTTCTGTAAGCCATACTGAAATGCAGACTATAGACATCTATATTCATTTCTCAACACTACTTCCAGATGATAAGTGCAATACATTACAGTCCTGAGGTCAGGAACTAATGGTTACAAGATGTTTTTGCAATAATACTTATACACAACACAAAGGTCAACAGAACAAAGTGACGAAGTCTTCTGAAGGCCCAGCCGTCATAATTAAATGTTCCACAACACTCTAATTCGAGTCTTTCAATTATAGTTAATAATGTGACATTTTCTTTTTAAATTTTATAAATGAAGTTTCTGTTTTTTAATTTGATGCTTTACTTTTGTATTTTTTTTATTTAAGCGGCCCCCGATAGGGCAAAAGACGCTATTAATTTTGTGTGGCCTGTCTGTCTGTCCGTCCGTCCCGCTTAGATCTTAGAAACTAGAAGAGAAAATGAAAATCGGACATCATGTTATTTTAGATCATTCAAAGTTCTGATGCAAAAACTACTTTTTTCTTTTCCAAAAGTGAACCATCTAATTATTTAAAAATTATCTATGCAAGCAGATTTTTCAAAAAAAAAAATACACACTTTTCAATGAAAACCTTCAGGGCAGGTATGTCTTTTAAAAAGGTCACAGACTTCTTCATTAATAAATCAAGCTTCATTCATAGAATCATTGGTACAAAAAATTTGCATCTAAGGTCACACTGGAGAAAGTATCAATGGGTCATTTTAAAATACATTTTCCATTTATTAACTAACTCATTGAATAGAATACTGATACAATTTTGATACAACCCTCGTTTTAGTTAAAGGTTTCAAAAATAACGAACTACTTTTATAGCGCGCAGATTTGACATATCCTCATTATAGGGGCCTAAACTTGACATTCTAAATAAGACTAAAAAAAAGCTCATATATATATATATATATATATATATATATATATATATATATATATATATATATATATTATAAATGTATTAATAATTTGAACAAAATTGTAATTATTAAGGCAATAACTTGTCTTCTGATAGCTTAGGGGCGGAGATTTTTTTTATTTTGTAAACAGTAGTATCACATTAAGAAATGAATCGGATACGAACAGTAAAGTACACCATTACTTTACCAGGTAACAAAATGTCTACTATTCCTGATTATAACATTGGTCTAGGTCTAGTAATTTGAAGATTAAACTGTAAAGTCATACGAGTTCTAGTCTAGATATAGACTAGTAGGTTCTATATCAAGATTCTGTATCTATTTCAGATCTAGACTTAGATGTAGATCTAGACTTAGATGTAATTCTAGATCTAGATATATAATTAGATCATCAGTCTAGATTTAGAGATTTAGATCTAGCTAGGTCTAGGTCTAGTTTGTATGAAAAAAATGACAATGGAGATATTATGTTTTATTTGGGAGGGGAAAGTCTTGTCAAGTCATTTGTACACAACTGTATCTAGCTCACTACCTTAAGTAATCTAGGTCAAGAATTTTTTTTTTCTAGTTGCCAATCTATTTAATTTTGTAAGAAGAATAAATCTTTTTTAGTTTCTCTTTATTACATGTAACATGTTATTAATTTTGAATGTGTAGATAAGGTTATAATTATTATTTTTAAAAATAAAAGTGTACGCTAAATGAATATATGGAGATGCTGTGGCTGAGGGGTAAAGCACTTGGAACCGGAAGTCCCGTGTTTGAATCTTGATGAAGACTCTAGGTGGACCACTTCGGGGGCCGATTTTAAGTTTGTGTTTCCACACAAACTCTCTTTGTAACCTTATTTTTTATATTCATTATGAAAAGGTAACGTTTAAATTTGACGAGTGAAAAGAAAAACAAGAGAAAAAGAGAAAGTGTGGAGATTGTAGACCCAGGGATAGAGGAGGGGAGAGGGATAGAGAGGGGGAGAAAAAAGAAGGGTAGAAAGAGAAAGCATTAACTCGGCACCATCCAGCTAATCGTTAAAGTCACTTCTGTAATTAAGTCTGGGATAACATGAGGCGCTACAGAAATGTCGGTAGGTGAGACTGTTCGTGTGGGTGTGCGTGATGCGTGCCTGTGTGTTTCTATCTATCACTAATTTAATTAACACTTATTGATTAGTGTCATTGATTCACCCTCGCTAACCCGGAACACGTACACCGCAAACATTGACTGAAAACATTTTGTGAATATTTTAAACAAAATAAATAAATAAAAAATCTAACACCCATATATCTTAATGAGAGCATTGCTCAGTTGTTCAGAGACTATTTTAGCACCCAATTAAAGTAAATTCATTAACATTATATATTTCTTATAAAACATCTAGTGCAGCCTTGACATTGAACGCTAGCTATTTGTTAGAAAGTTAGAAGCTAGTAACTAGCTAGTAGGTAGCTAGCATTCAGGACCGTTATTAGCTAGCTAATTAAAAGCTAGTAGATAGCTAGTGGACAGTGAGTAGTTCGCTAGTTGATAGATAGTTGTCTGTTCGCTGATAGTAGTTGATTTTTTTGTTCATAGTTGATAGCTGATATTTTGTTGTTTGAAAAGTGTCACTTTTCGTGTATAGCTAGTAGATAATAATTTATTGTTGAGTTGACAGTTAATTGAAAGATGTTATTTAATTGTTAATTATTTTATTGTTATTTTTAAAATTTCTTTGCAAATTTTAGGGCAAGGAAAATTTGTTCTTCTAATAATTCCACATTGCTTAGCAGCTGGCACCGATCTCATGTATGTATAAGATTTCAAGATAGCCCTTGTCAAACAGGCGTTGAATTTCTTTATCTTGTCTTTTTATAACATGTGCCTACACTAGGTTTTCATTCAGAACTGTAACGATATGATAAACAGTAAGCAAGACTTTATTTCCTACCGGGAAAAGGGAAACACTACAAATGTAAATGTTTCAAAAACAAAGTGCACTACATGCTTTACAAATCTTTCTCTTTTGCAAGTTATAAAATCCCTTTAAAATGTCCTGCTGTATAATTAGTGTATCTTTATAATGATTCTGAAAGACTAATAGCTCCAATTATTGCCACTCGCTCGTGAAAGTTCTCTATGAGAAAGAGTGCTGATACACGCATCAATATAGAGACACATACACATACACACATACAGATTTAAATGCTAACAACTCAAGAAACAAATATTTAAGAAACAAAAAAAAAAGGATGCACCTTGCTTTTAATGTATAGTTCCCCCCCACTCCCTCTATTATCTTTTTTTCTCTCGTTCTCTCACTCTCTCTCTCTCTCTCTCTCTCTCTCTAACTCTCCCTTCCCCTCCTCTCTCTCTCTCTCCCTTCCCCTCCTCTCTCTCTCTCTCTCTCTCTCCCTTCCCCTCCTCTCTCTCTCTCTCTCACTATATGCATATATAAAACAAAGGACGTTTAGGGCCCCATGATGACTTCCTAGAATATTAAATGCATTGTTAATGAAGTAAACACTCAGAAGTGATCTGTCAATGTTGTTAGTTGCTGGTTTCAAAGCGATAGAAACAGGAAATTCTAGGCAGGACTAAAGTTGGGGATGGGCTGTCGGATATATAGGTGTGACAAGTATTAAAAAAAAACTGGTTTGATTTTTTTTTTAAATGGGGTAATAATACATGATCACATTGAGGTATTAAAAATAACATAATCTACTATATTTCTAAGTTACCACTAACTAAGTCATCAAGAGGTCTCCTCAACTGTCCCATGAATTTCGTATACAGGTTAACCGGTTTTGAAAGATTCGCATCTGACCTACGCAACTAGCGACAAACTTTTTATTACACTTTTGTATTTAATTTTCGATATTTTTCCAAAGGCCCCATTCTATATATAGATCTATATGAGTATAAAAAGAAGTAGTACAAAAACTTCCATATTTTTAAAACAAATTTCTTTCTGTTTCCTTAAATCAACTTTGCATTACGTCATTTCTAATTTCTTTTAAATAAAAAAAAATTCTAATATTTCAAAACAGCTCTAGAGTCTATTTCTTTTTTTTTCAAGAGAGAAAGCAAAGAATGATACTTTGTAGCGCTGTCATTTCACTTTGTAGCACTGTCATTTCACTTTGTAGCACTGTCATTTTACTTTGTAGCACTGTCATTTCACTTTGTAGCACTGTCATTTCACTTTGTAGCACTGTCATTTTACTTTGTAGCACTGTCATTTTACTTTGTAGCACTGTCATTTCACTTTTTAGCACTTCACTTCACTTTGTAGCACTGTCATTTCACTTTGTAGCACTTCATTTCACTTTGCAGCACTGTCATTTCACTTTGTAGCACTGTCATTTCACTTTGTAGCACTTCATTTCACTTTGTATAACTTCATTTCACTTTGTAGCACTGTCATTTCACTTTGTAGCACTGTCATTTCTCTTTGTAGCATTGTCATTTCACTTTGTAGCACTGTCATTTCATTTTGTAGCACTTCATTTCACTTTGTAGCACTGTCATTTCACTTTGTAGCACTGTCATTTCTATCGTTTGATAAGGAATTCAATGAACGTTTACGATTAATAAATTCCAATTGATATCTCCTTATATTTAGAAGACATTAAACACTACACGTAGTGAGAGGAAAGAGAAGAGTGCCTAGTCTAAAGAAATGCTTGCGTGTCTAGTACCGTACATTGCTTGCCTAAAGATTGAAAGATGAAAAAAAAAGGTTAAACTAGAATTGTAAAGCTGAAAAGTATGGGGTGAAGGGTAAATGAATCGGAGGATGCTTAAAAAAAAAAGTTAAAGGTTGTTATGATAATAAAAAATGGCCCAAAAGTGTGAAAGCGGGTGTATGTGTGTTTGTGGGTGGGGGGGCGATGTTCGTTACGGTCGAGAAGCCACATAGAGGAGATTAAATAGTGACTTGAGAAGACTAAGTAATGATACATATTGTACGTAGGACTACTTGTTTGTTGTTATGGGCGGGAGAGGGATAAGTAGAAGTGGTTCTAGAATTCTAAAACCTGAAGCAAAGGTTCGTGTGTGTGCCGTGGGGTGATGTTATAAAGTGGGTCTTTTCACATCAAGTCAAAAGTCTATGTCGGAGAAATTATGCTGCACAGAACTAACGAAACTTGGCTTTCTGGTGAGAAAGAGAGAGAGAGAGAAAGAAAGAAAGAGGAGGAAAGATAAAGAGAGCGGACCGTTTAATTTCATAGTTACACATACACTAATTCAAGGGCTAAAAAGTGTGTAAACGATTAGTTGAAATGTTACCCGCTTATTGACAAGGTTATGACCTGGCCATAAATAACAAAAGGATATGTCCCGGCCATAATAAACAATGTAAATCCCGGGAAGACATCAACGGGCGTAACCGGTGTGTAATGCCAGTAATTTTATAATCTTATAAAAATTCAAAAAAATTTTTTTAAAATCTCTCTGAAGGTAGACATGATGCTTAACTGTCTCATTTTAGACATGGTTTCCCCAGCCACTGGCTTTGGCGCCTTTTTTATTCCCTTCTTTTTCAAGTGTTACAATGAGAGCCAAGCAAGAAAAAAAAAGGCCTCTTAAACTGCATCGATGTTGCCTCTAGGTTTAATATTGTCTCAAGTCGCTCCATCGCTTACCGGGGCATATTGTCACATGTCGCTTTAGCGCTGACCGGGCATGTTGTCAATTGCAATAATGGCTTTACCTTGATCTTCAAATCGCCATTCATTTTGTGTTTCTTTTCTTTTCCCTTCAGTCTAAATGTCTTTTTCCAACACACAGTTGCATTTTTTGTTTCATCTCTCAGTAATCTCTAGCAAAGTGATCCATTCTGAAGACATTCGTTTCCCAATTATGAAAAGCACAAAAACAAAAATAAAATGTAATCAACATGCCAATCAACTATTGTGCCTTTTTTTGAGTCAAACAATTTCGCTTCTGTACCGTGTTTTTGTTTCGGAGCTTTCAGCTTTCTCCGCCTTTTTTAAATTCATACCCGTTGCTATGGTTTCAATATCCGGTCGCTGAGGTCATTCGGCTTATACAAATGTCTGCACAGTAACAAGCTCAGCCATGCACTGACAACTTTCAGCTACGGCTGTTGGGTTAGGCATTACTTCCAAAGACCAATCTAATTGTTTTTGAAAGAAAGAGCGCATGAGAGAGAGAGAGAGAGAGAGAGAGAGAGAGAGAGGGATAAAGTACATGCAGACATTAAAAGGGAGGAGCTCAAGAGTAGGAGAGAGCGCATGATTATAATGTGTTTTGAGAAAATATGTGTTTTATTTTATCAATTAAACCGTTCGCCATGAGAATTCGGGAGGATTTATTAAACATTAGGGGTTTTAATATGTTTTTTTTTTTTTTTGTCAATGTATTAAATTTTCAACTCCAAGTTGTTTAAAGTTCTATTAACTATTACATTGTTAACATTGAAGGGGTTATGTTTTTTTTTCCTCTTTCCTACTTACTTCCTGTATTTGTGTCTCATCCATCAAATATCTTGACTTCTGCTAGAGAAAGTTCGACCACCTTGGTTTGGTTTAAAGCCCTATTATTGGGTTTCATTTCACATTCCATCAATGACATTTGTTATTATTAATTATTTATTTCAAATGGACGGTGAAGTTTCAAAAGGTATCACACGTTTCAATGTCAGCAGACGAGGAATAGATGAGTTGGCTTTCACATGAACACAAGTTTGAAACGTGAAATACAGACTGGTTGGCTTTCACATGGACACAAGTTTGAAAAGTGAAATACAGACTGGTTGGCTTTCACATGGACACAAGTTTGAAAAGTGAAATACAGACTGGTTGGCTTTCACATGGACACAAGTTTAAAAAGTGAAATACAGACTGGTTGGCTTTCACATGGACACAAGTTTGAAAAGTGAAATACAGACTGGTTGGCTTTCACATGGACACAAGTTTGAAAAGTGAAATACAGACTGGTTGGCTTTCACATGGACACAAGTTTGAAAAGTGAAATACAGACTGGTTGGCTTTCAGATGGACACAAGTTTGAAACGTGAAATACAGACTGGTTGGCTTTCACATGGACACAAGTTTGAAACGTGAAATACAGACTGGTTGGCTTTCAGATGGACACAAGTTTGAAACGTGAAATACAGACTGGTTGGCTTTCACATGGACACAAGTTTGAAAAGTGAAATACAGACTGGTTGGCTTTCACATGGACACAAGTTTGAAACGTGAAATACAGACTGGTTGGCTTTCAGATGGACACAAGTTTGAAACGTGAAATACAGACTGGTTGGCTTTCACATGGACACAAGTTTGAAAAATAAAATACAGACTGGTTGGCTTTCACATGGACACAAGTTTGAAAAGTGAAATACAGACTGGTTGGCTTTCACATGGACACAAGTTTGAAAAGTGAAATACAGACTGGTTGGCTTTCAGATGGACACAAGTTTGAAACGTGAAATACAGACTGGTTGGCTTTCACATGGACACAAGTTTAAAAAGTGAAATACAGACTGGTTGGCTTTTAGATGGACACAAGTTTGAAACGTGAAATACAGACTGGTTGGCTTTCACATGGACACAAGTTTGAAACGTGAAATACAGACTGGTTGGCTTTCACATGGACACAAGTTTGAAAAGTAAAATACAGACTGGTTGGCTTTCACATGGACACAAGTTTGAAAAGTGAAATACAGACTGGTTGGCTTTCACATGGACACAAGTTTGAAAAGTGAAATACAGACTGGTTGGCTTTCAGATGGACACAAGTTTGAAACGTGAAATACAGACTGGTTGGCTTTCACATGGACACAAGTTTAAAAAGTGAAATACAGACTGGTTGGCTTTTAGATGGACACAAGTTTGAAACGTGAAATACAGACTGGTTGGCTTTCAGATGGACACAAGTTTGAAACGTGAAATACAGACTGGTTGGCTTTCACATGGACACAAGTTTGAAAAGTGAAATACAGACTGGTTGGCTTTCACATGGACACAAGTTTGAAACGTGAAATACAGACTGGTTGGCTTTCACATGGACACAAGTTTGAAACGTGAAATACAGACTGGTTGGCTTTCAGATGGACACAAGTTTGAAACGTGAAATACAGACTGGTTGGCTTTCAGATGGACACAAGTTTGAAACGTGAAATACAGACTGGTTGGCTTTCACATGGACACAAGTTTGAAAAATAAAATACAGACTGGTTGGCTTTCACATGGACACAAGTTTGAAAAGTGAAATACAGACTGGTTGGCTTTCACATGGACACAAGTTTGAAAAGTGAAATACAGACTGGTTGGCTTTCACATGGACACAAGTTTGAAAAATAAAATACAGACTGGTTGGCTTTCACATGGACACAAGTTTAAAAAGTGAAATACAGACTGGTTGGCTTTTAGATGGACACAAGTTTGAAACGTGAAATACAGACTGGTTGGCTTTCAGATGGACACAAGTTTGAAAAGTAAAATACAGACTGGTTGGCTTTCACATGGACACAAGTTTGAAAAGTGAAATACAGACTGGTTGGCTTTCACATGGACACAAGTTTGAAAAGTGAAATACAGACTGGTTGGCTTTCAGATGGACACAAGTTTGAAACGTGAAATACAGACTGGTTGGCTTTCACATGGACACAAGTTTAAAAAGTGAAATACAGACTGGTTGGCTTTTAGATGGACACAAGTTTAAAAAGTGAAATACAGACTGGTTGGCTTTTAGATGGACACAAGTTTGAAACGTGAAATACAGACTGGTTGGCTTTCAGATGGACACAAGTTTTAAACGTGAAATACAGACTGGTTGGCTTTCAGATGGACACAAGTTTGAAACGTGAAATACAGACTGGTTGGCTTTCACATGGACACAAGTTTGAAAAATAAAATACAGACTGGTTGGCTTTCACATGGACACAAGTTTGAAAAGTGAAATACAGACTGGTTGGCTTTCACATGGACACAAGTTTGAAAAGTGAAATACAGACTGGTTGGCTTTCACATGGACACAAGTTTGAAAAATAAAATACAGACTGGTTGGCTTTCACATGGACACAAGTTTAAAAAGTGAAATACAGACTGGTTGGCTTTTAGATGGACACAAGTTTGAAACGTGAAATACAGACTGGTTGGCTTTCAGATGGACACAAGTTTGAAACGTGAAATACAGACTGGTTGGCTTTCACATGGACACAAGTTTGAAAAGTAAAATACAGACTGGTTGGCTTTCACATGGACACAAGTTTGAAACGTGAAATACAGACTGGTTGGCTTTCACATGGACACAAGTTTAAAAAGTGAAATACAGACTGGTTGGCTTTTAGATGGACACAAGTTTGAAACGTGAAATACAGACTGGTTGGCTTTCAGATGGACACAAGTTTGAAACGTGAAATACAGACTGGTTGGCTTTCACATGGACACACGTTTGAAAAGTGAAATACAGACTGGTTGGCTTTCACATGGACACAAGTTTGAAACGTGAAATACAGACTGGTTGGCTTTCAGATGGACACAAGTTTGAAACGTGAAATACAGACTGGTTGGCTTTCACATGGACACAAGTTTGAAAAGTGAAATACAGACTGGTTGGCTTTCACATGGACACAAGTTTGAAACGTGAAATACAGACTGGTTGGCTTTCACATGGACACAAGTTTGAAACGTGAAATACAGACTGGTTGGCTTTCAGACAATATGCTATCTATTTAGTTTGTGACACATCCCTAGAAAATAGGTCATATAGAGGAAATGAAATGTTTTTGTGACACATTGCTAGAAAGTAGGTCGTATAGCAGAAGTGAAAGGATATGATTTTGTGATACAATGCTAGAAAGTAGGTAATGTAGCAGAAATGAAGTTTTGTTTTTGCTAGAAAGAAGGTCATATAGCAGAAATGATATGATTTTGTGAGATATTGCTAGAAAGTAGGTCATATAGCAGAATTGATTTGTTGTCCCCACAATTTACACTTATTGCGCGTGTTCCTACCAATGTTACTCTCACCGACTATTACAGAGCTAAATCAACTCAGCAGAAGACATTTCTTTTCTTATCAAGGAGTGAACCTGAGACTTAACGTCAGAGAGGCAAAGTGACTACTTCTCAGACATTACGTCCGTTACTTTCAGACAACATTATGGGAACCCATTTAGGCACACAGTTTAATACAGATAATATCTGCGACACTCTTAAACTGGACACACACATTTTTTTTTATGCTAACTATTCACTGATATTGACACACATAGACACACAGTTACGTATTGACCAAGACATAGACACTGGTAAACTAGACCCAAACAGTCTGCATTGATCTTTTCCGCGGCAGTTAGAAAATACTTCCGAAAGAAAAGAATAATGGGGTGGCAGGGAGAGCAGAAGGGAAAGGGAGTGAGTGGGGCGCCAAAAGAAGTAAAACTGTGTGTCCACCAAAGATTACCGCGCTCTCCTCTAGTTGTTTTTTTTTTTACCCTACGCCATTCGTCCCACCACAGAAGTTGGTCAACCCCCTCCTCCCAAACTCCCAAATTGTTCGCCCCCCCCCGCCACCCCTTCCTCGTCTTGAGGAGAAAAGCGGGGGGGGGGGGGGATGTTTTGACGCTCCGCTTGGCACTAGGTCCAACAGTGAGAAAGCGAGTTCGAGAGACGCACGCGCGAGGCTGGGCCCCCATCGTACCGACACCAGGCGAGGAGTCATCAAAGAGCACCAGTGATGCTCACCGCCGTCCTCTCCCCTCCCCCGCCGTTTTCTTTCTGTCTCTCTTTCACCCCCTGTCTCTTCCCCTCTCTCTCTCTTTCTTTCTTACACTTTTTTTGTGCTGTTTTGTCATCGCCCACAGGCATCTTACGGATATTTCAAACATGGACTGTCTCGCGACCTACAGGAATTAATTGTGGTGATAATTTTTGTTGTTGCAAAGAAAGGTTAACTCTCTATCGAAGATTTCACTAACACCTGCTGGTGTGGACTGAGATGGGACATAATTTCAAGTTTCTTTCTGTTGAATTGATAATCACTTAATCCCTGGACAGCTCATATATATATATATATATTCTGTCAGATATTGTGTACTATTGTGGATAACATATGTAACAAATACGTGAGATAAATTTAATCAATAAAGTAAGTACCTCTTTTATGTCAAAGATTTTTAAAGACATATTTAAATACATTTTTTAGAAGTAAGGATCTCTACACACTATGAAAGAGAAACGGGATAACAGATCTACTGAATAAAATTGAAGCAAAATTTTTTTTAAAAAATATAAATACATCAAAAAGAAGTTCTGGAAAGGAGATTTTAAAAAATGATAAACTTACTTACTCACTAAAGTGTATATCTAATAGTTAAGTAGTTTACATCTGAGAGTACAATATCAATTTTCAACTCAGGAAGGAGACGCAGAGTTAATATTTTTGAGACCTAACTTATAACTAAACGCTGATGTATACTATTTTAAAATTTAAAAAAAAACAAAGTGTGCCCCCTCCCCTCGGACAGTTCAACTTACCCATGACGTTTCACACGAGATGAAATCTAAATAAAAACAGAAATAGAAGCGATTGTATATTCCGTGACTGTATGTTGTTACATAGAGCGCACTGCAGTTTACATAGTACTAAAAATTGGTTTACTGCTTAGGTTTGTAAAACATGCATAATTTGGTTTTTCCTTTCGGAGAACAACGGCGTTGTATGCATTAGATGCAGGTGGAAACAGGGTTTGTGTTGTCATGTAAAATACTGCGATCTTCTATAATCATCGGAATCAAAGACAATGCAGTTAAATGCGCAAATATTTTTCGTAATGCCTATGCCTCTGGAAGACCGTAATTAGCCGTGGCACTAATAAACAAAATGTTCACAGTATAAGAAATCGGATTTCCTCTAGTGCGTGTTGTACTACATAAGAGCCAGCGTAGCAAGAACTTTAAAAAAAAATGTTTAGTAATTTAATACGTATGTGCATACAAAATGTTTGATAATAAAAACATAAGTGTAGGCTTTTAGTGGACTACCAAAAAAAAAAAAAGCTTTTGCATCTATTTAAATCACGATGGTTGCCTGGTTCGCTTAGTATGCGCTCTGGACTGTCGTCTAGATGTTCCCATAACCTGCACATCTAAAGGAACATGCACAACGTGTAAAACACGCAAATAAACGAAGAACCTTTACGTCTAATCGAGTTGTGCTTTAGAGAAGGCAGTGAGTGAAAATGAACTGTTTTGTTCACCCATTTTTTTTTTATGTTTAAACATAAATGTCTATAATATGAAAATTAAAATACATTTTAGAAAAATTTTGTTTTTGTAAGACCGTAAATAAATGCTGCATTTATTTGAAGCATTATAGGGGAGGCAATAAAATCTGTTTTAATAGCGCGTATCGTTTTGATATCAGATATCTAAACGTGACAGACAGATGGACAGACAGGGCGAAAACAATGTCGCCCTTCTCTATGTAAGTGTTAAAAAGTAAAATTCAAAGTTTTCAAAAGAAAAAATAATATCACAACATAAACTCATTTCTCTTACAATCAAAAGTTATTATTTAAAAGTAATAAAAGGGGAAGGTTGGGAGGGGTGGTCCTGGGCCTTCCAATATAAACAATAATGTCTTCTTTGTATCTGATTCTCAATGGAAATAACAGGGTTAATACATGTTTCTTTTTTTTTTTTTCAAAAATGAAATTGCTAACTGTTCTGAAAGCGACCTTTTATTCAATAATTGTTCAAGCAAAACATTTACGTTCAATGTAAGAGAATTATACATTCCAATAAACAGCATCAACTAATGTCATAAATCAAAAACAATATATGAACTTATATCCTTTTTTTTGCATCCATTAGACGATATATTTAACACGTAGAGATAGCTAAGTTATAAAACAAAGAACCATTTATTAATATTTCATTTGAACTGAAAATCATCAATTATAAAACAGAGATCAATGTCCAATTAGTTTTTTTTTTTATTTTAACCCCGAAATTGTATTTCATAATGTATAAACAGCCTCAGCGGATTAACCTATTAGAAATATTAAATTATTTATTTGAATCTTTAAACGTAAGAATTCAGAAAATCAGATAAAGTCACAGATAAATAAAACAAAACCATGCTTAATCTGAGACAGACATTTCAAGTCTGATTGCGTATCTGTCCAGGTCCTAGGATGAAATGCTGTTTGCGACAAAAGAAACCCTAAAACTGATCGTGTTGACCACGATGCCTGGGACGCATGCTCATTAGATTCTCACAACCCCATGTGGTGTCGAGTTAACCCTCTTCATATTTCTGGCACTAGGCTTACCGTAATGTTTGTGCTACTGAAATTTCACTAATAATTGTGTTGCTAAGCTTTCATTAATGATTGTGTTGCAGAGCTTACCCTAATGATTGTGAACTTAGCTTAAGCTAATGATTGTAGTGCTGATTTTCCCTCTAAAAATTGTAATATTAATTTCTTCACCTTTGATTTGGGCGATGAGCTTACGTTACTGATTGTAATAGTGAACTTACTCTAAAGATTGTGGTGCGGAACTTAAACCCATAATTATGGCGCTGAGTTTACCCCCAATGATTGTGGAGCAGATCTTAGAGTTTGATTTTGAATAGATGCGGCTAGGTAAGCCTAATTCTCCATAGTGTTGTATTTAGAGATAGTCTCAGCAGTAGACCTAACCTATTTAGAGATAGTCTCAGCAGTAGACCTAAGCGCTGGAACCAAACCATCGGTCTCTCTACCTTCAGACTTACTTCCTGCTCAGCTAATTTGTTAGTATCTTGTCATTGGACCATAATCAATTGCTTTAAGTGGCACACCCCTCCCCCATGTACAATTTGTAAGCGTCTGGATTTACTCTCAAGGAGAAAGATAGAAACAGGGAGGAACGAGAGCTGGAATGAAAGAGAGAGAGAGAGAGAGAGAGGAGAGAGAGAGAGAGAGTAAGAACGGAAGTAACGAAGTCCAACACATGGATCAGTTGAGTGAGCGGCCATATGAATAATTGGATAACAATAATTGCGCCTGATTCAGAAAGGTTTATTCTAATAAATCTTAGATTGTGATGAATCATCAATGATGCCAATAACTGATTTGATCATTTCGAAGTATGGGATAAAAGGAGAAAACTCAAGATAATTATGCGATAGTTGTAAATGGGAAGAATCGATTTACAACTGTGATTTTATAACGAGGCGAGTCTAAACTTTGTCCTATGTCACGTATGGAATTACTTCTAAAGTTGATTTTTTTTTTGTATTTCTCATATTTTTATTTATTTTTATTTTTGTGCTTATACTAACTTATAGCTAAATGACGTTACTTATTTCAGAATACATCCATTCAAAGGGAGAATAAAATTGTGTAATCTCGGATATTGCATAGTGCATCCTACAGTATACAGGACCAGCATGACGTACCGGCTACGCCCGTTGATTGGTTCCGTGGATTTATATTGTTTATTTAGAGTTGAAACCTCCCTCCTTTGATTTTTCCTTGAACTCCCAAGACAACGATCCCCACATTTTCTATCATACAGTCTACAGCCCATGAATTCTAGTTTCCGTTACGTTGAATATAAACGACCCGCTTCATAATGCCCTCCTCACAGACACATACTTTAGGCGCTGGAATATTAGAGTATTCTCTCTCTCTCTCTCTCTTTGCCCCCCCCCCCCGGCCCCCAAAACGTTGTACATAACAATCTCTGACTATTCATCCCAACAGGTCCAGACTGGGATGGGATCATAGTGCACGAGAAAGCTACAAGCTTTAAATTGCACTAAATCGAAAAAATTGATTGACATTCTTCTAATCACACAAATTCATTCTTTATAGTCTAGATCTATTACAAATTTAATTACATGACTGATCCAAACTAATTGATACAACTTCGCTTAATATAATATTTAAAAAAAAAAATTTCTTGTTCATTATTATCATTTTTTTTTTTTAGTTGTTTTTTTTTTCTGTTGTTTTTCGTATCGTAAAAGTTTATCGCATAGACTTTTACCCGTAAATTATCGTTTAAGTCTTTAGTTCCCTCATCTCCTAGTCTGTTGGAAAAGACTGATATAGAGTGAGTGAGAAAGAATATATATAGAGAGAGAGAAAGGGAAGAAGTACTAGAGACAAGCTACATTTCTGTACAAAATTATAACATGCTATAACATCACAAAGTAGATGTCCTTTAAATTAAGTTTATTATAAAATGAGAGTTCGGTATAACCGTGATTGTTTTACATGTTTCGAATGTTCATGAAGATTCGGTTATTACAAGAGGGCGAGGGCAGATGTGGGCAGCATTCGAACCCGGGACCATCAAGACTAACGAACGACTGTCCAGAGCGTATGCCACACGACTTGGCAGCTAGCGACCCAGCAACAAGATAGTGACCCAGCAACAAGATAGTGACCCTACCTCATCCCGGTGTCAGTTAAACTTACGTTTCATTCCCAGAACAAACGACTGCCTTTGCCTGGTCGTGCGGTATGCGCACTGGACTGTCTGTCGACCGTCTCGATGTCCCGGGTTCATACCGTGTCCGCTGCCATCTTCCCGAAGGTTTGTACTAGGAAGTAGAGTATCTTCAACTCTAAAGGAACATCTGAAACATGTCAATCATTTTACAAATATTCCTTCACCTGTCCCTCAGTCTGTTGAACCATTGGGGCAACACACATGATCTGTCGACTGACTTTCTTCATTCCTTTTTTCTTGACTAGAATCTTTCAACGAGAGACCATTCTATGATGTTGTCTTCCCATCGCTTTCTCTGTTAGCCTGGAATGTTATTACAGTAGTTTTATTGTTTGTTTCGTTTTGTTTAATGATTGTTTTATAAACAGTGAAACTAGATCAATTTGAATTGAAGAACAAAGCAAACTGTGAACACAAAGGCCCATTACAACAACAAGAACAGCTGAAAAGTCCAATACAAAGAAGAAACTGGTGCACGCGGGTGTCTACCTTCTGTTATAATGAAGAACATCACTTCAAAAGTTTTATCTTAATATTACCATTGTTATTCTATTGCTTAGTGGAAATAGCAATACACGTCTTTATTATTTTTTTTTTTTGTAACATTAGTGTTCTAAGGGAGATAATCAACGCGTGTTTTAATAATATCATTCTTAACTGGTGTGTCCTGTTTGGTATAGTTGCATGAACAATTCTATAAAATATGAAGTTACCAAGTAATAATATAATAATTTCATAAAACTAAACTTTATATTATTATTAGCAACCTCAACGTCGCTATACGGCACCTCCCAAACCCATATACAAGTGCTAAATAAGGATTCTATTTGAAGAACAAGCATTTTACAAAGAAAGCAAAGTACTAGAATATACTCCCTATTTACACACTTGAATACTATTTGGATTTCACGGTGCTAAAAATAGTGCATATTAATTTATTATATTCCGTATTGTTTAACCGGATACACCAAAAATAACGTGCTCTTCTTGGATTAGCCTCCATTTTTATTAAAACCCTCAATAAAAAGCAAAATTAAAAAGAGAGTTTGTGTTTCACACAAACTCGGGCCACTGAGGGGTCCACGGGTAATCTGTTTGCTAAACAAAAAGGAATGTGTCAATAGTTTCTGCAGAAATATCAGAAGCTCTGAGCTAGTTTACAAAACTATTAACAATGACAAGCCTACCTCCTTTCATAGAACACAGCCGTATGGGGGAACAAGGGTGGTACCAAAGTAGTGGTTTTGTTTGGTCGGCTGATAGTGCTAGTACTATGACATTGTTGATATTCGCAAGTATTCAATGACCTGATTGTTATGAAGATTTGGTTCAGTGTGAGCCTGGCCTTACTTGAATGACCATCTAATTGATAGTTTACCTACGAACAAGGGGGTTGGACAGAGACAGATCGTTATAGAGATATTGGTCTAAACTGACCACAGGTTGCAACGTCGCAGGTCAGTGGTCATGCCTTCTATAAAAATTGGTCTCGGGGGTTATTGAATGACTAGTTTGTCCCTCATGACATCTGGAAATGGTCTTTCAATTATATCAATTGTCTATACGTGCATAATGTCACAGCTAAGCATCAACATTAAAAATACATTTGTACTGAATTTTTTAAAAATGCGTACAGTTATTTGTATACAATATACATTTTTTCTCTTTTTTTTCAAACAGAAATAAATAAAATCCCTAAAATTATTTGTAGCGCTTATAATACTAAATGCACTATTTAGCGATGTATACTTTTGATAACATTTTTGAGAGATAGGAAAACTGTATGCTTAAATGTTCTAAAAATATACCGAATAATCATCTCATTAGACAGCCTTCGCCTCTATCTTTTTTTTTTATTTTAATAGTAAACAATTATTAATATGGTGTAGTTTAATTTGTATAAAGGTGGAACAAATATTTATTTTAAAACCAAAATGGTTTCAGAACATAGCCGTTGCATGTAAGCTTTGCTAGCTCTACAATATCATAAAATCGGATTTTAATATCTAGTTTTGAGATCTATACATGACTAACGCACGGACAGTCAGACTACACGAAAACTAATAGCGGCTTTTCCCTTTTCGGGTGTCCCTAAAAAAATTCATTCTCTGATTTCATAGAGATAGAATAGAAATAACTTTCTTCCATTCAATATGGCGCTTCGTTTCCTCTGTTGGCGAGCGTAAAATTAAATTCCCTCATGTGTAACTGGGTTTATTCCTGGGTTTATTTCTAAGTTTTTCTCTCCTTTCTTTTTGTCCTCTGGCTATTTGCTAACTGTTCGTTCTGGCGAAGTTCAGAGAAAGGATGGTTGGCAAAACTAAAACAATCACCAGGGCAACCAGTGTGTGTGTGACTGACACTTGAAGCTATTTTTATGTGCGGATTTTTTGATGTTTTGGGGCCTTGTAAGTCAAGGCGCTAAGAAAGATTTATTGTGATACGTTGGAAACCTTGCAGTTTCTACAGTATGCAGTCGGACTTGTCATTTTTCTCTTACCTATTATGTATCCCAGGTGTGTTGTCTCTGATGTATTGAGCAAATAGTGTCTTCAGCTTTTTGGTGTACATAGACTCTGATGTACATGAGCCTCTGGCGTATTGAGCCTCTGGCGTAGCGATACCGTCTGGTTCTGTTGTAGTGATACCGTCTGGTTCTGTTGTAGTGATACCGTCTGGTTCTGTTGTAGTGATACTTTCTGGTTCTGTTGTAGTGATACTTTCTGGTTCTGTTGTAGTGATACTTTCTGGTTCTGTTGTAGTGATACTTTCTGGCGGAGGAAATTCCAGCTACCCGTCGCCTCAGCGTGGCCCTCCGGTGGAAACATCCAGAGGTGGATCTGGACAGGCTAAGAACGAGTAGCGAACCAGGCCTTCTAGCAGGTCTCCCTGGGCGCGGGCACGTTGCCCTGCCTCATCTTGGCGCCCGCGTGGAAACGGCCATTTGAGGAAGTGGCTAGGCTAAATGGGTAGCAACACAGGACTCCCGTGGAGAGTCCACTCATTGCACGGGCGGGGTTGTAATAAAGTCCCCACAAACCTGTCACCAATCCATGCGCTGTTCCTCAAAGTGACCGTTACATAAATGGCGAGTCCCGCACAGTTAGCTTGGTACATTGAAGGAAAATGGCAGAAGATCCCGGTGCATTCTCGGCATTCGGCCGTGTATCTAGCCCACGTGTCGGGGGTCAAACTCATCGGTCAACAGCAATGCTTTACATAGGCATTGTCTAGGGTCTCTCCCAAACAGAACTGTGTGTTCACACAGGTTTTTTTTTTTTTACTGTTTGGCGTCCAAGCAGGTTTTTTTTTTTTTCAAATTTAGGGCTCGAAGAGCCTTCGGCTCAGCCCTGCGACATTAACATTGGTCTCCCTGGGTGAGCTTTTGTTTTTTTTATCTCACTCGGGGTGGGGATGGAACAAGTAACCTGCAACCTAGTCCAAAAAGTCCGCCACGCCGTTCCACAAAGGGGGTCGTCATCAGAGACCCGTGGCTGGAGTGGTGGCCCTTGCACGGAACAGTGGCGGTTACAGTATAGGAATATGAGACAAGCTCCCCGCAGTTAGCGCTGTTCTCGGCCACTTATAGCGAGTGGGCCAGGACCGGGGACGGTGCGCTGTGTACACGGCACGGCCCGGTTTTCCCATTCTGTCAACCGACATGGCCACCTACCGTTGGGTGCCTCAGACAGGACAGGGGTGAAGAGCCCCATGTCCAGGCCTGGTGGTTGGATAAAAGCCTTTCTAACCATCAACGGGATAATGGCGCCTCCGGCGCCGATTCCCTACTGGACTTCATCGAAGGTTCTGTTGTAGTGATACTTTCTGGTTCTGTTGTAGTGATACTTTCTGGTTCTACAACGGAACCAGAAAGTATCTCTACAACAGAACCTGAGATGAACTCCTGATTTTTCAATAGGAGTTCATCTCAGGTTCTGTTGTAGAGATACTTTCTGGTTCCGTCGTAGTGATACTTTCTGGTTCTGTTGTAGAGATACTTTCTGGTTCCGTTGTAGTGATACTTTCTGGTTCTGTTGTAGAGATACTTTCTGGTTCCGTTGTAGTGATACTTTCTGGTTCTGTTGTAGAGATACTTTCTGGTTCCGTTGTAGTGATACTTTCTGGTTCTGTTGTAGTGATACTTTCTGGTTCTGTTGTAGTGATACTTTCTGGTTCTGTTGTAGAGATACTTTCTGGTTCCGTTGAAGTGATACTTTCTGGTTCTGTTGTAGAGATACTTTCTGGTTCCGTTGTAGTGATACTTTCTGGTTCTGTTGTAGAGATACTTTCTGGTTCCGTTGTAGTGATACTTTCTGGTTCTGTTGTAGAGATTCTTTCTGGTTGCGCCATGCTGATAGTTACGTCTTTGTTTGATCTACATTTGGATGTATTGAGACTCTGCTTTATATAGACTCTTGTGCATTGTTTCGCGTTTATCGTTTGTCTGGCATACCTTGAATTAAAAAAAAAACAGTACATAGATCTGAAAGGGGAACTTACTTTTTTTTATCACTTCATCTGATCATAACTTAAAACACCTAAATTATGTTCAATAAATACATTTAA
Source organism: Biomphalaria glabrata (assembly GCF_947242115.1). Classification (NCBI taxonomy): domain Eukaryota; kingdom Metazoa; phylum Mollusca; class Gastropoda; family Planorbidae; genus Biomphalaria; species Biomphalaria glabrata. The sequence continues at coordinate 31,766,545 of NC_074711.1, read as the reverse complement.
TGCTCAAGAGATGTCTGCCCCTGGCCTTCTCTCCATTATCTCTTTTATAAGCTGAATGGTAGATTACATAGAAAGGAGGAATATTTATAAATAGCGAGTATACTTCGGTGCATTCCGGTGTGCAGAATAAAGTATAGATTAACTATCAATTTTAAAAACGTATCAATTTTTTTTTATTTTTTACTTTTACTATTTAGCACTGTAAAATCAAAGTGAAAATTATAATGTAAAAAAGAACATATTAATGTGAATAACTTGTAGTAAAAAATGTCCAATGGTTTCTAGGATTTTTAAGACTAATCATTTCTTAATGAAAACCAAATAACTTTGGACAAAAACATATCCAGGCATATCAGTGCCCGCAGCACAAGTACAAGGGGAATCGAGATATTAGTTGTATTCAAATCAAACCCTGTAACCACGGAAGTAGCTGTGGGACTTAGAGCTGTAACTGCTGTAGCTGCTAATGTCCCTATACAAAAAGGTAAAGAGAAATCTGTCAGTGCGCTAGTTAATCTAACGCACAGTATTGACGAGGTCACGACTGGAGTACAGAGGAGGAGGAGGAGGGGGCAGGTGAACCACGATCAGTCCTGTAAAAGTCATTTAGTCACTAGATGAAAATATTTAAGACTATAACAAATAGTAGCACGTGGGCTGGTGGAATGGGTTCATAGCGGTCAATGCCAGAGGGAGGGGGGGGGAGACAGAAACAGACAAGGAGGGAAACACAAAGAGAGAGAATGTAAGGATAGGAGCAAGAAACAATAGGTTGTAGTAAAGTAAGAAAGAAAGAGAGATGGTGCAATATGTAAAGAGAAAAAGAAATGAAATCTAGGGAGAAAGAGAGATGGTACTATATGTAAAGAGAAAAAGAAATGAAATCTAGGGAGGAAGAGAGATGGTGCTATATGTAAAGAGAAAAAGAAATGGAATCTAGTGAGGAAGAGAGATGGTACTATATGTAAAGAGAAAAAGAAATGAAATCTAGTGAGGAAGAGAGATGGTACTATATGTAAAGAGAAAAAGAAATGAAATCTAGGGAGGAAGAGAGATGGTGCTATATGTAAAGAGAAAAAGAAATGAAATCTAGGGAGAAAGAGAGATGGTACTATATGTAAAGAGAAAAAGAAATGAAATCTAGGGAGGAAGAGAGATGGTGCTATATGTAAAGAGAAAAAGAAATGAAATCTAGGGAGAAAGAGAGATGGTACTATATGTAAAGAGAAAAAGAAATGAAATCTAGGGAGAAAGAGAGATGGTACTATATGTAAAGAGAAAAAGAAATGAAATCTAGGGAGAAAGAGAGATGGTACTATATGTAAAGAGAAAAATAAATGAAATCTAGGGAGGAAGAGAGATGGTGCTATATGTCAAGAGAAAAACAAATGAAATCTAGTGAGGAAGAGAGATGGTGCAATATGTCAAGAGAAAAAGAAATGAAATCTAGGGAGGAAGAGAGATGGTGCTATATGTAAAGAGAAAAAGAAATGAAATCTAGGGAGAAAGAGAGATGGTACTATATGTAAAGAGAAAAAGAAATGAAATCTAGGGAGAAAGAGAGATGGTACAATATGTAAAGAGAAAAAGAAATGAAATCTAGGGAGGAAGAGAGATGGTGCAATATGTCAAGAGAAAAAGAAATGAAATCTAGGGAGAAAGAGAGATGGTACTATATGTAAAGAGAAAAAGAAATGAAATCTAGGGAGGAAGAGAGATGGTGCTATATGTCAAGAGAAAAAGAAATGAAATCTAGGGAGGAAGAGAGATGGTGCAATATGTCAAGAGAAAAAGAAATGAAATCTAGGGAGGAAGAGAGATGGTGCTATATGTAAAGAGAAAAAGAAATGAAATCTAGTGAGGAAGAGAGATGGTGCTATATGTCAAGAGAAAAAGAAATGAAATCTAGTGAGGAAGAGAGATGGTGCTATATGTAAAGAGAAAAAGAAATGAAATCTAGTGAGGAAGAGAGATGGTGCTATATGTCAAGAGAAAAAGATATGAAATCTAGTGAGGAAGAGAGATGGTGCTATATGTAAAGAGAAAAAGAAATGAAATCTAGTGAGGAAGAGAGATGGTGCTATATGTCAAGAGAAAAAGATATGAAATCTAGTGAGGAAGAGAGATGGTGCTATATGTAAAGAGAAAAAGAAATGAAATCTAGTGAGGAAGAGAGATGGTGCTATATGTCAAGAGAAAAAGAAATGAAATCTAGTGAGGAAGAGAGATGGTGCTATATGTAAAGAGAAAAAGAAATGAAATCTAGGGAGAAAGAGAGATGGTACTATATGTAAAGAGAAAAAGAAATGAAATCTAGGGAGGAAGAGAGATGGTGCTATATGTCAAGAGAAAAAGAAATGAAATCTAGGGAGGAAGAGAGATGGTGCAATATGTAAAGAGAAAAAGAAATGAAATCTAGGGAGGAAGAGAGATGGTGCTATATGTAAAGAGAAAAAGAAATGAAATCTAGGGAGGAAGAGAGATGGTGCTATATGTAAAGAGAAAAAGAAATAAAATCTAGGGAGGAAGAGAGATGGTGCTATATGTAAAGAGAAAAAGAAATGAAATCTAGGGAGGAAGAGAGATGGTGCTATATGTAAAGAGAAAAAGAAATGAAATCTAGTGAGGAAGAGAGATGGTGCAATATGTAAAGAGAAAAAGAAATGAAATCTAGGGAGGAAGAGAGATGGTGCTATATGTAAAGAGAAAAAGAAATGAAATCTAGGGAGGAAGAGAGATGGTACTATATGTAAAGAGAAAAAGAAATGAAATCTAGTGAGGAAGAGAGATGGTGCTATATGTAAAGAGAAAAAGAAATGAAATCTAGTGAGGAAGAGAGATGGTGCTATATGTAAAGAGAAAAAGAAATGAAATCTAGGGAGAAAGAGAGATGGTACTATATGTAAAGAGAAAAAGAAATGAAATCTAGGGAGGAAGAGAGATGGTGCTATATGTAAAGAGAAAAAGAAATGAAATCTAGTGAGAAAGAGAGATTATAAAAATACTTCTTCAAACATCAAGCAATGAACGACCTTCTTGCCTACAGAGCTATCTACAGCTTTAGGACCATTGTTTGCTTGTCATTATTAGTTTTTTTGTCATTTCAATTTGGACTTTTCTCATAATCTCTTCCTAATCTTGTAGGTCTTACTGTTTTATTTTAGACCTACCTATTTTAGCAATTCTCAAAATTCAATAAACACTTCGAACAGTGGCGTAACGAAGGTGGGGGAGGGGGTGTCAAAATTCAAAAGTCCACCCTGACCCACACTTGAGGGGGAACCCCATATGAATATTCTATTTTTTTTTTACAGTAAATATTAAATATTACGCCACTGCAATGTAATTTTGCTATTCACGTGGAGTCACAAATACTAGACAGCATTGATCTAGATGATGTTATAGATGTCTTTGCTGCATATAAAGCACGACATGAGGCCATATAATTGAGATTTGTCACTTGTGCATTTTTTTTGCCGATAAACAACGGTACTATTCATTAAAAGAATCTTAATGATTATTCTTTTGTTAATCTTGCTTATATACTGTACCAATTGGCATTTCGACTTCTATAGGCCTATTCATTAATGTACATTATCTTTGAGTTTGATGTCTAATGTCAACATATTTTTTTATTTTTTAAAGTATTTTTTTTATTATTATTTCTCGGTGTACCAAATAAATGTCGAACAGAAAGTTCACAAAATTTCTGATAAACATGAACAAAAATTGCATTTTTATGTCGAACTGTTTTCTTTATTTTAGGTGATTAAATCTTTAGTCATAAAAACAACATTAAAAGAAAAACAAATTAACAATTTATATTAATAGAGGCACGCACGCTCCCACCATGCTATCAGGACAATAGAAAGCTATGGCTTCACTAATCATTCATAAGGCACATAATGATCTTGAATTTTATAGTCTGCACATGTACGCTTGGCCTCGTTCTGAAAAGAAAAGAAAATATGCAACCAATCATTCCGAAGTTGACGTAATAACCAGCCATTGGTTTGTTAATGTTCCATTGACTTGTGCATGTGTGTAGGTGTGTGTGTGTTTATGTGCGTCCCGTTCAAGAAAAAGGTCAGTTAATTCTGTAATATATAGACCTACGCTGTCAGCTTTAAATATCACTGGAGATCAGCGTTTCTCAAGCTTGCGCTGGTGGAGCCCCCTAAATGAGAAGAATTTTGTTCGCACCCCCCCCCCTCCTTTTAAGCTAGCTGGGGACACAGTGAGGTCCAGGAGGGCTTTTGGAATGTAATAAGGAAGAAAAGAATAGCTAACTTCTCACCGTCACCATAGAAACACACACACACACTCCCTAACACTGTGCAACACACACATGACAATGTTAGAAAAATAAAAATAATTTGGCAACAAACGTAAATCGAAAATCTAATGGACAAAAAAAACTTGTTCGTTACATTGAACTACGGTGGAACACAAAACACACATACAAAACACTGTCCTTCTTAAGGACATTAAAAACACTGTCCTTCTTAAGGACATACAAAACACTGTCCTTCTTAAGGACATTCAAAACACTGTCCTTCTTAAGGACATACAAAACACTGTCCTTCTTAAGGACATTCAAAACACTGTCCTTCTTAAGGACATACAAAACACTGTCCTTCTTAAGGACATTCAAAACATTGTCCTTCTTAAGGACATACAAAACACTGTCCTTCTTAAGGACATACAAAACACTGTCCTTCTTAAGGACATACAAAACACTGTCCTTCTTAAGGACATACACAAAATGATCATATATGATGTGATTACAACATTTAGCGCCACAACGCCCAGAGCCAAAACGGCTGGGTCAAAACTAGTACGCGCCCAAATGCACTACACCATGGATTTCGACCGTTTTGACGTGTGTGAGAGTTCATCTCAGTGAAGGCGCTTTGAAATGCCTTCCTCAAAAACATTTCAGTAGTATAACTATGCATACATTTTGATTTTATTTAAAAAATGAATCGACTCTTAAAATATATTAACTTCTTTAACATTTGGTAGTAATGTCATTTTTAATTGGTTAATAGATAATTACAATGAAGAAATATTTTCAAGCATAATTACAATGAACAAATATTTTTAAGAAATTGACCGGCTAAGCTCATCCCATTTTTGTCAGGACGTGGCGTCGCCATTTAGAGAATCTCTCGCCCCTAGGGGGGAGGGGCACCTTCACAGTTTGAGAAACGCTGCTATAGTTCACTTTAAATGTTAAGCGTGCTTGCAACAGGCGTTTCGCATTTAAGAATATTTGCAGATTATTGTTTATGTCATATTGGCAGAATGCAGGTCATGTCATCAAGAAATCTTGACTTGTGTGTTTTTAAAGAAGTTTCTTTAGAGAGAAAGATTATTACATTCTAGCCAACATATTTTACTCAACGGTAGGGGAGGTAGAGTTTTAGCACGGAACTATTGCGACGTATGTCCGTAGCGGAAAATTCCACACTACATGGCGGCCATCTTAAAAAAAATATAACTTTTTTTTTCTAAATTTTTAACTAGCGTTTCATATTTGTTACTTGTAACCATACCTGTTATGTGTAGCCATGTCTGTTACATATGACCATATCTGTTACGTGTAGCTTTACTTTTTATATGTGAACATACATGGAGCGTATTGTCATACCTGTAAGATATAACCTTTTCAATGTCCTACGTGTGACTTTAGCAATTCGTATACTTGTATGCAGTCAAGTCAATACCAAGCATAACTCTATCAAGCATACCTTTAACATGCCTATAACATTCCTTTATACTACAGACACGAGTATACCATGTCACAACGCAATAAGAGTTGCTAGATCTAATACTTGACAATCGATCTGAACAAGAGCTGAGCTGAACACACATTCCGTCATCTAAATCTAAGTAAAACCCTATAGATTAAGATCAAAGTTTGATCAACCAGCGCATTGATGTTTTTTTTTTTTTTTTTTTTTGGTGATGCCCTAATAAGATAACACTGTCGAACATAAACTTATATGTCACTTTTAAACATATAGTACCAGCACATATATTTTACATAACAGAATATAACGATTCTGCGTTGCCTAGTATGTTCAGTATTGTGTTTTAGTTTTTAGACAACTGAAAGAGTCAAATAAATGACTTGTTAATGTCAAATAAAAGAAGATATTGATGCTGGGCAGTTATGGATTGACTCGCTAGCTATGTGAGGTGTGGGCTAGCTCGATTTGTACCCTTGTTATCTCGGCTAAGTAACTAGCCTAGTAGTTGCAGTGGTCCTTTGACTCTCGCGGGTCCAATTTTCTCGGGGGGGGGGGGGAGGGGTCATATCGCTGGTTTTGAAACAAATATTTATGGACTCCGCGTTTTCCTGTATATGTATATATTTTATGATATTGCAGACAAAATCACACAATTTATTATTTTGAATTTACAAATATTAATTCTAACACTAAAATTAAAACAATATTTACAAATATTAATTTATGCGCTAAAATGTTCTTGCTATGGCAAACCAATACAACGGTACTTTACTCTACGCACCAATTCTGTTAATACTGTAATGTGACAGAGTACTGTATGATAATTGTAAAACTTACTTAATATTTAAGGAGTCTTTAAAAAGAAACAGCTTGTAAATTTGTTAAGAAAATGGGAAATTGGTATTTAAGGGTTTCAAGAGTTAGGTGAAGTCCAGCGATACTGTTTAGTTGAAGTCCAGCGATACTGTTTAGGTGAAGTTCAGCGATACTGTTTAGGTGAAGTCCAGCGATACTGTTTAGGTGAAGTCCAGCGATACTGTTTAGGTGAAGTCCAGCGATACTGTTTAGTTGAAGTCCAGCGATACTGTTTAGGTGAAGTCCAGCGATACTGTTTAGTTGAAGTCCAGCGATACTGTTTAGGTGAAGTTCAGCGATACTGTTTAGGTGAAGTCCAGCGATACTGTTTAGGTGAAGTCCAGCGATACTGTTTAGTTGAAGTCCAGCGATACTGTTTAGGTGAAGTTCAGCGATACTGTTTAGGTGAAGTCCAGCGATACTGTTTAGGTGAAGTCCAGCGATACTGTTTAGTTGAAGTCCAGCGATACTGTTTAGTTGAAGTTCAGCGATACTGTTTAGTTGAAGTCCAGCGATACTGTTTAGTTGAAGTCCAGCGATACTGTTTAATTGAAGTCCAGCGATACTGTTTAGTTGAAGTCCAGCGATACTGTTTAGTTGAAGTCCAGCGATACTGTTTAGTTGAAGTCCAGCGATACTGTTTAGGTGAAGTTCAGCGATACTGTTTAGGTGAAGTTCAGCGATACTGTTTAGTTGAAGTCCAGCGATACTGTTTAGGTGAAGTCCAGCGATACTGTTTAGTTGAAGTCCAGCGATACTGTTTAGGTGAAGTCCAGCGATACTGTTTAGTTGAAGTCCAGCGATACTGTTTAGTTGAAGTCCAGCGATACTGTTTAGGTGAAGTCCAGCGATACTGTTTATATCAAAAGATTGCGAACGTATATGAAAATCGGTACCGCATTTCGGAATTTTGCATCTTATCGTTTGTTTTCTGGAGAGATTGTGATTCCTCTCTGGAGTCCTTCTCTATTTTAATTAGTCGGACTTGCATTTGACCAATAGATAGGGTCCATGATTTCTTCGACATTGTACAAGTATTACAGGTATCTCACTGCACATGAGTATTTCATTTCTCTTGTTTTCATAGAGCTGAGTATAATAACGTGGGTACACAATTCAAAGATGAGTTTGTTGTGAAGGAAATGAATGGCCAGTAAGTTGCAAGGATACAACCACATTGATGAGTGAATACAATAGAAGAAACTCTTTAGAGCATGGTTGTTATAATTTATAGTTATAGTTTACGAAGCCAGGATATTTTAGTTTACATTGAAAGCATGCTTTAATATAAAGAGCATTTATAGAGCATGTTAGGCTCTTTATGCTGGTAATGGAGATACTATAGTTATTTTAGCGGGGGAGGGGGGGGCATGCTATATCTCATTGAAAGAATTAAAACAGTTTATAGTTTGCAGAGGAGGCATGTTATATCAATATAATGTATTAGTGAGTATCATTTATGGCATAAAAAATATAAATACATAGCTTTTTGGTGTATTGGGTGTACAGAACAAATGTGGATTCATTGGCCTCCTTCAGTCGTAGAACGACTATGGTTCATCTTCATATGGCTGTGAAGCCCTATTTTGGAGAGACACTCCCGTCCACATATACTGCAGATCAAGGTGGCGTTCGCTTTGGTGGTAGAGGAGCCGGCCATTTTCCGTGTGGCACGCTTTTCTTCAAGAGCTGAGGCCCATGTTTTCTCGCTGTCCATAGCTTTCTTGGTCACCGTCCCTCTCCAACTTGTGCGGTCTAATGCTATGTCTTCCCAATGGTCCATATCGATGTTCATTGATTTTAAATCCCGCTTTATCACATCCACATAACGGTGGTGGGGGCGACTAGTTTTTCTTGAGCCAGACGCAAGTTGCCCGTACAGAAGGATTTTCGGGAAACGATTGTCCTCCATCCGGCGCCAGAGCAGGCGGCGTTGCCTGAGGAATGAAAAGATGCTGGAAATGCCCGTTCTCGCGAGGATCTCGGTATTACACACTCTTTCTTTCCATGTTATTTTTAAGATCCTTCGAAGGCAGCGCAAGTGGAATGAGTTTAGTTGTCTCTCTTGCTTTGTGTAGGTAGTCCACGACTCACCGCCGTACAGTAGCGTACTAAGAACGCATGCTTTGTACACCTCCATTTTGGTCGCTGTGGTGAGCTTCTTGTTTTCCCAAACTCTTGGTCGGAGTCAGCGAAGGATGATGCGGCCTTCCCTATGCGTTTTTTATCTCCTCTTCTAGAGACAGGTCACCTTGAATTTTCAACCCAAGGTAGGAGAATTCGTTCACGTCATCTACCTTGTTATCGTCAATGAGGATGGATGGTGGTGTTGTAGCAGATGGTCCCATAACATTAGTTTTCTTTGTGCTGATGGTTAGGCCATACTCTTTGCAAGCTTAAGAGAAGCAGGACATTAGTGACTGAAGCTCCTCTTGTGAGTGTGCCACAACCGCTGCGTCGTCCGCAAATAGCATATCTCTTACGAGGGTGGTTCTGATTTTAGTTTTGGCATTCAGTCTAGCAATATTTAAAAGTTTGCCATCAAATCTGGAATGAAGATATATGCCTTCGGTGGATTTGTCGAACGCGTGGTTGTATTAGCATTGAGAAGAGTATGCCAAAGAGGGTCGGGGCCAGGAGACATCCTTGTTTGACTCCGCTGTTTATGCTGTTGAACTGCACAGTACCCATCATATTTTGGTGGAAAGAGACAATAATATTTAGCAGCGTGGGTGGACAGCCTATTATCTGTAAGATTTTAAAGAGGCCTTCTCTGCTGACTAGATCAAAGACCTTTGTCAGGTCAATGAATGCTATGTACAAAGGCATTCTTTGCTCTCTGCACATTTCCTGAAGTTGACGGATGGAGAAAATCATGTCAATTGTGGATCTCCCTGAGCGAAAGCCGCACTGTGATTCTGGATAGACTCGATCAGCAAGTTTTTGCAGCCTGGGAAGTATCACTCGAGCAAGAACTTTGCCTACAATGCTTAGGAGAGAGATTCTCCTGTAGTTGTTGCAGTCCCTTCTGTCACCTTTGTTCTTGTACAGGGTGATGATCTTAGCATCCCGCAGATCCAGTGGCACAGCACCTTCTTGTCAACACTTACAGAGCAGTTCATGTAGAGGTTGGCTTAGTGTAGTTTTGCATTGTTTTAGAAGATCTGGAGGGATACCGTCGCATCCAGGGGCTTTACCAGTTGCCATGTTTTCTATGGCTTTGTTGAGTTCTAATAGGGTGGGTGCTTCGTTTAGTTCATTCATTATGGGTAATTGGTTGATGGCGTTAGGGGCTGTGGTAGAGACTGAGTTTGTTGTAGCATAGAGTTCGAAGTAATGTTCGACCCATCTGTGCATTTGTTCGCTCTTGTCTGTGATAATTTGCCCAGTGGTTGATGTAAGAGGTGCTGACTTATTATGGGAGGGTCCGAGAGCCTTTTTGATTCCTTCGTACATCCCTCTTATGCTGCCTGCTTGTGCAGCGAGCTGAATATTATCACTGAGTTCTATCCAATATTCGTTGGCACAGATCCGTGCTGTCCTCTGCACAGTGGCTCTAGCTACTTTCAGAGTTAACAGATTGCATTGGGTAGGTTCCGCCTTGTATGTAGCAAGTACATCTCTTTAAATGTGGATTAGATAGCTATACATCTTTTTAAAGGTATATACTAACTTTTTATGGTACTACTGTGTTGCAAAATCAATGTATTTAAGCTCTTTGATTTGTAAACTATTTTACAGTTTAAATATAGGTTTATCGTGAAGACTCGAAATTCAGGAACATTATATATATATATATATATATATATATATATATATATATATATATATATATATATATATATATATACAGAGAGAGAGAGAGAGAGAGTTCATTTCATCTAACGAGCATATTATAACATATATAAAAATCTTTGAACGAGGTCATTACGCATTGTTTTTGTTCAAATTTTTGAACCTGTCATCAACAGACGTTGGCCAAATTATGTCCACTTGTTCCAAACTGTGAACAGAACAGCAAGGGTCATAGCGACCTGGGTAAAGAACGGGTCATTGAAAACGGACAATATGTGTGTGTGTGTGGGGGGGGGGAAATAATGGGAACTCTCCTATTGCGTTGTACAGCTTGAATCCATTGGAAACATTTCACTCCTATTTCAGAAAATCCACAACAATCTTATAAACATTCCAGCTATTTTGTACACGACTATTTTAGTCTTTGCCTTGTCAGTTTTTACTTGATCTGTCTCGCTTTCTTTTCCTGTAGTAGCTCATTGTGTAACTATATTCTGCAACAAGGGAGTTAACACAAGCATTCACCTGGTGTTTAGGCTATCTTTTGGACAATCCGTGGCTGACATAATTTTTTGCATTTAATTTTATTCTAAAATGTCTGAATGTGATTGATGAATTTTGCAACAACGTAAAGTGTACATATGAAAAATAGAATTGATTTGAATTGTACATGAAATTCCATGAAAGTCAAACCAAGGAAACACAGATGAATTCTATAATTGTTATTATTATATGATACCGCAGTATGCAGCATTTACACCTATACACCTAAAGATACATGACAGAAAAACTATGACTTACAGATTGTAAATTGTATCCGGTGTACAAACTAATAGTGTACATAAGCTATGCTTATTTTATTCAAAGGCTATACGATAATTTTTTGCTCTTTTGAGCACCACAGAATCAAAACTTATTGAAAAACAAATGGGCAACTAACTAGCGGTAATAGAGAAGAGTTGATACGAAGATGTTGTTATCAAGAAGATAATCCAGTTACTGGGTGATTTCAATTGATAACTTCTCAGGAATTATAAGTTTTGTTTAATACTATTGTCAATGAACTATAGCCTTACTTCATTAGATCTAGAGCCTTACTTCATTAGATCTAGAGCCTTACTTCATTAGATCTATAGCCTTACTTCATTAGATCTAGAGCCTTACTTCATTAGATCTAGAGCCTTACTTCATTAGATCTATAGCCTTACTTCATTAGATCTAGAGCCTTACTTCATTAGATCTAGAGCCTTACTTCATTAGATCTATAGCCTTACTTCATTAGATCTAGAGCCTTACTTCATTAGATCTAGAGCCTTACTTCATTAGATCTATAGCCTTACTTCATTAGATCTAGAGCCTTACTTCATTAGATCTAGAGCCTTACTTCATTAGATCTAGAGCCTTACTTCATTAGATCTAGAACCTTTCTTCATTAGATCTAGAGCCTTACTTCATTAGATCTATAGCCTTACTTCATTAGATCTAGAGCCTTACTTCATTAGATCTAGAACCTTACTTCATTAGATCTAGAGCCTTACTTCATTAGATCTATAGCCTTACTTCATTAGATCTAGAGCCTTACTTCATTAGATCTAGAGCCTTACTTCATTAGATCTAGAGCCTTACTTCATTAGATCTAGAACCTTTCTTCATTAGATCTAGAGCCTTACTTCATTAGATCTATAGCCTTACTTCATTAGATCTAGAGCCTTACTTCATTAGATCTAGAGCCTTACTTCATTAGATCTAGAACGTTACTTCTTTAGATCTAGAGCCTTACTTCATTAGATCTAGAGCCTTACTTCATTAGATCTATAGCCTTACTTCATTAGATCTAGAGCCTTACTTCATTAGATCTAGAGCCTTACTTCATTAGATCTATAGCCTTACTTCATTAGATCTAGAGCCTTACTTCATTATATCTAGATCTATATGGATCATGTCTGCCATTTTAAAAAATGAATACAATTGACGTCAAGATTCAATGTTGTTTCGCTACAAATACTCGCCATTTTTTTATATTAGACATCTGAACAGTATTGCATTTAGAAACTAGATCTAGAGATTTATTGGATAGAGAGAGTTAATATAAGCTTTGTAAAAATAAGTGGAATCAAGAGCCTTGTACTCATGATGTACTTACCTGTATGTAATTAGTTTTTAAAAGCTGGACATTGAAATCCTCGACCAGCTATGCCTAAATAGAAACAAAAATCCTCTCATATGTATATGTATCTTTGAACCATCCGGAGGAGTTTGTATTTTAAAATAATTACATTCCATTGTAACACAATATCCCGGTACAAAAGTCATCTTGAATACATCGCAAGACTTTTTTTATTTATTTTTGAATACAATAACCCTGTATTAAATAAGTAAATTGCAAGGCGCTGATGTACAACACTCTCCATTCTAAGCTAAACCTTATCCAGTACAATACTTGTGTGTTGTTGTTTGATTTAGTCTATATCTTTGATTAGTCTGCTGTCCATTCTGAGCCAGTTTGCACTGAAAAACGAAACCTTCCAGTTATGTGATAGTGTCAGCTACTATTGCGACACGAGGGCTTGCGAAATACAATCTGAATGATGACTACGTGAAGGCAGAGAAACCTGTTTGAGGAGGACATTCCAAACCTCCAAGAAAGATTGCAAACCTAATTGCTTTTAAAACATTTTTTTAAATTCTGAGATCTATATTTTTATTTTCGATTTAGATATTGAAAAAAAATGTATTACCTAACAAGTGTTTTTGAAAAGAAAAAAGGAAATATCAAGATATTTTCCGGAAGAATTACAAAGACAGACTCTCTTCCACTTAGACTGAATGCAGCTACAGACTCGTAGAGTTGTGTATATTTTTCGTGACAAATGACATGTACATAGACAGACTCTATTCCACTTAAGTGCAGCTACAGACTTTTAGAGTTGCGTTACGCGGGATAGGGGAACCCTATGTATAATCGCATTGTCTCATTTCTCCAGCTTCAGACCGGACCTGGTTATTTTCTCTGGCTGTAGCGCAATGCTTCTCAGGGACTAACTCTTAGTCACGTGACTAATAGAACTGCTTGTAATACGAGGTGTATATGTCCAGTGTGAGGTCCGGTCTGGCAGACCACACTTCATCGCATTCTTATCTGTGATGTTTGAAAGGCGGGCGAAGAGGCTTTCTCTCGCTCTCTTACTCTCTTTATCTCGCGCTCTCTTTCTCGATTTCTCTTTTTATCTCCCTCTCTTTCTTTCGCTCTCTTTCACTTATTTCTCTCTTTCTTTCGCTCTTCTTCTCTATTTCTCTCTTTCTCTCTTTCTCTTTCTCTCGCTCTCTTTCCTCCCCTATCCGTTTGTCTGTATCTCTCTGCTTGTATTTTCTCCTAACATCTCCCCTACGTGTGTGTCTGTCAGTGTGTTAGTGTGAGTGAGTACAGTAGAACAGTGGAGTCCTACCCCACTCCCCCTGCCCTTATCCCAAGCATGTTCTCCCTGGAGAAGCAGGGTACGTGACGTTGCTTCTAATAGCCCTGCAGTGGTCATTCATTTCTTTGGGATTTAAGGTGTGTGCGCAGGCTCGGCCTGTAGACTTTATTCCATCCCTGGGCTTTCCTTCAACTGATGGTGGAGAAAATATCCCATTCCACATTCCTCCCACAGATAAACACACACACACACTTGTTTTTCAAAAGATCTGGCAAAGACTGCACAGCTTCTATCAACCCTATAAAAGACTAAATAAACACACATACGATCTATTATTATAACAAACTCTAATTCACACAAGCAATCATTCAAACACCCATACCAATTCACAATCAATCACTTATACAAAAACACATCAAATCTATCCTTTAACACGCATACAGTGACTGCTCCAATTAATTCACTATGCACGGATACAACACACACACACATGATCCTTAAATGCTCATACAAAAATAAGTTCCTTTTCAGATCGTGCGATCTATAAGGCAGATGATGTCAAGGTCATCTGTTTCTTGCACCAACGGTTAACGTGCAGAGTGTCACGTGGCCAGCACAACGACCAACCGCCTTTACTTTCCCCAACTAAAGTTAGGTACCTTTAGAGTTGGATAGACTCAAGGGCGCCCTAAAATCACGAGATTCGAACCCAGGACACCAGGTTCGGAAGCCAAAAGCTTAACTGCTCAGCCATACTAAATACTCATACAAAACAGACAGTCAAACAGTCTTTAAAACACATACACGGCCCACGCTACACTAAGACAACCTCAAATAACATCCTTCTAATTAGACTGATGAAATTGTATACCAATGTTGTAACAGGAAGAGATTGTAGACCAGTACACTTCAGATACATTGAAGCCACTTATAATGTGACAGCTTATGACAGGAGACTTAGTATTTGTTATCAGATCTATGCAGACATTTACAAAAAGATCTACGGCTACGTTTTCAATTGTCATCACCTTGGATCCTTCAATGATATTATTTTTATTTCCTCTGCCTACAACTAAATGATGGATGTCATCGTCCCGAGTTCGAACCCTGGCTGCTAAGCTGCTTTCATTACTTACCTGCAGGAGAAGGACAACATAATCTACATTTCCGTTGGCATGTCCCAAACTTATAAGAACAATAAAATGTTTTTGTTTTTTTCACGAGAATTGCATTTCATGGAACGTTCTGACTAACAATATACTTTATTTGTGTTGTTGTTTTTACAGAATGATTTTACCAAAAATAAATTGCTTTAAAAATACGATGGACATATATGTATATCATTAGAGCTATTAAGATATGAACGTAAAATGTCTTTTATTCAGTGATGTGTTCACCTCACTAAACTCAAATGCCCCCACACCCTTTTTATTTATGCTACATATATGGTACGTTATCTGCCGTTATTGAAAACCTCATTGGACTGTAGTCATTTTAATTTTCCTATTTCCTCTCTTAAGCCTTGGTTGAACAGATATTTTTTTTCTACGCTTCATATAGGGGTACATGGTGGAATCGAAGAAGTTACAACCGAAATGCAAATGAGCTCAAAGATACTACATGAGTTTTCCCCCTTTACAAATATTACATCCTAATCCAGGGGTTCTCAAACACTGGTACGCGAACCTCCAGGGGTCCGCAAGATGAAAATAAATTATATACAATTAAAATAATTTTCATTTAAAAGACAGTTTAACCGATCGGATAATTTTAATAATATTCAACTCGTTTGAACAAGGATATCATAGATTCTGTTTATAAAAACAGATTTTCATTTTATATCCTACATTTTGGATTATTGTCAATCAAGAGGTTGTTGACTCCCTTCCCGTCTTCGTATGTGGTACACCGAGCCGTAATAAACCTCATCACAAATACAAGAAAGGGCCAGACACTGGTCCTCGTTGACGTTTCTACTTACAAACATTGAGCCGGACATTGAGCCGGACATTGATACACTCATAAAATCTTATCAACCATATCCAAATAATTCATTTTTAAGCATAAAAACTTTTTCTAAAAAATTCTTTTCTTTCAACAGTTGTACATTATATACTATGCATGTAGCTTTTTCACTAAGGGGTCGTGGAAGGTTTTGACTACATAAAGGGCCGGGTTAAAAACGTTTTAGAATCGGGTCCAATTTTCACCCAGCACAGCGAGTGATGGCGGCAGGCAGTGTTCAAACTCGGGGCCTTCATGATCATCGAACATCAGCCCTGAGAACATACCACACGACCTTAAGTCGAGTGTCAGGTAGCCCTTTCATCTTTCAGAGATAGTTAGTAGAAAAACATTTTTGGAAATAAAGTTTGTCAGTTATCGAAATATAAATAATAAAAATAATTTTAAAAAATAGTCTGAGATTATTTTCTTAATATTTAAAATGTTGCGGACGCTAGATGTTATGATTATTGCGCTAAGTGATTATTGCGCAAAGCCATAAGACTTTTGCGCTAATTGCTAAGATTATTGCGCTAAATGATATGATTATTGCGCTAAATGATTGTTCACATTAAAAAAAATGTTGTGGCTTGCGTGTAATAAGAAATTATATTTTAAAGCAAATGAACTATAAATGAAAAGTATATTTGGACCAACTTCTCAAAATGCCTGCTTTGAAAGACCTCTGCTAATACATCACTTGAAAAGTCGCCATTCCCAAATGTTTACTTTCCAGTCATTTGTAGGAGGAAACGAATCAAAGCAAAGAAACAAAACACATGCGATCACAATAAACCATTTTTAATAGCATTGCTTGTGAAGGGGGCTGAGATGGTGGTCCGCCCATTCATGGCGTCAATTTCTTGAAACACACAAGTCGTGATCACGAAAACTCCCTGTGGTGTTAATGAGCCTGGGCGCTCCCCAGCCCCCCAACCATCCCGCTGCCCTCTCTCCCTCCATCTCTCCGAAATGGTACATATGTCTACCGTTATAGTTGCAACCTTCCCCCCTCCTCACACACACACACACACACACATGTTGCTACGAAGCGGTTTAAACTTGCACGCAAAATAAAAAAAGAAATATTGATATTGTGGTTAACATTCAAGATTTACGAGTTGGTCTGTAGGCCCACTTCTGTTTCCTATTTATTCACTACAGACGCCGTAAGAGCTGGCCATGTGGCCGATGGAACACAGATTTTATTATTGTGCTCAATTTTTGTTAAAAAAATAAACATTCTGACTATTTATTGCATCTTGAAATGTAAGAGATTTGAAGACGCCAGGTAGCAGAGATTTGTTTCCCCTCGTTTAAATGCAGGTTAACAACAAAAACAAATATATATATATATATATATATATATATATATATATATATATATATCATGGGCGTAGCCAGGATTTTTTTTTCGGGGGGGGGGGGGGTTTGGGGGGGTGAATTTTTTTCTCCCCCCCCCCGGCCCCCCCCCCCCCGGGGAAAAAATTATATGTATTTATGTGTGTGTGTGTGTGTGTGTGTGTACATAATCTTTATTACATTCTGACCCTTCATTCTTTCGGAAGACGTTTATTGTGCCCTAGAATAGGTTCTTCCAAGAGTTAGTGAAAAAATTGTAGATTCCCCGACATTACTAGCAAAGGGGTCTGGGGGAGCGCTAGGAGCTCCAACAGAGCGGGGCGAAGCCCCGCCGCCTAGCACTATTTCTGATATTGAAAACCAACAAAATGCATATTCTGAGGTATCTACAGTCCATTTTAATGCTATTAAAAAGTTTTATTTCAAAAACCTAATGTGCTATTCTTACTGACTTAGACCCTCCCACGCCGTTCGGAGCATTTGACGTCAAGCAGTTTCCATAAAAATCTGTCACTGGTAATGTCTGAAGCCTCTTCCCACCTACCATGAGGGCCTCTATGAATGAGTGGCGTCAAGTTGTACTAGGATATCATTGCAACTCTTCTTATGCGTAATTCATTTTGTCGGAGAACATGTCCTGCAAACCTCATGCGTCGCTCTCTCACAATCTTACTAAAGGGTCGACTCCCAGTTCGGCATAGGATTTCCTTGATTTAGATCCGATCTCTATAACTGACTCCTGAAATCTGTCTTAGCCATCTTTGTTGAGCTATATTTAGTGTTTTTCGATTTCGGTAGATGACTATTCACTGCAGTTTATTAATGGAGCCCTGCCACTGGTAAAAATGTGTAACCTCTCTTGAATACGCTCTTGGAATTAAGTGACTGTAGTTTGCTTTAGATTTTATATCGAAAAGAGAAGTTTTATCGTCAAAATCTTCTGTTGGGGGTTTTCTACCTCAAAATGCTCTGTAGGGGGATTTTAGACTCAAAACCATCTGGAGGGGTTTTAAGCTTTAAAAAAAGCCATCTGTAGAAGAAACTCAAATCCCCCGATTGGCTTGGCTACGCTCAAATAATTTTAGTGTGTAATTTGCTTTTTTTTATATTGAAGATGTATTTTTAGCACCAAACCCCTCTGAATGGGGGTTTAAACTCAAAACCCCTTTCGGCAACGCTCATAGCGTTTTGAGTGCGTAATTTGCTTTTTTTCTTACACTGAAGATGGCGGGGGTTTAAACTCAAAACCCCTTTGACTACGCTCATATATTTTAGAGTGAGTAATTTTCTTTTATTTATATTGAAGAGGTACTTTTTAGCTTCAAACTCCACTGGAGGGGAGTTTAAACTCAAAACCCCATAGACTACACTCATCACATTTTTAGTGTATAATTTGCTTTTTTTATTATTAAAAAGAGATATTTTTTACCTTCAAACCCCACTGAAGTGGGGTTTAAACTCAAAACTGAGTCAAAACCCATTTAGCTACGCTCATAACATTTTGAGTGCGTAATTAGCTTTTTTTTATATTAAAGAGGGGGTTTATCGTAAATTTTAGACGGGGTTTTAAAATCAAAATCTTCCTTAACTGTGCTCTTGGAATTAGGGGATTTTCGTTTGAATTTTTTTTTGTTTTGTTTTATAGAAGAGGGTGAGTTAACTGCAAAAACCCCAGGTAGGGGGTTTAAAACTCAAAACCCCTGGTAGGGGGTTTTAAACTCAAAACCCCTAGTTGGGGTTTTTAAATTCGAACCGCTCTGGTAGGCGTTTTAAACTCAAACCCCCCTGGTAGGGGTTTTTAAACTCAAACCCCCCTGGTAGGGGGTTTTAAACTCAAAACCCCTTTGGTTGTGCTAGGTCAAGTGATGGTTTAGTATTAAAATCTCACCTAAAATAAACAAAATCAAAGCAAAAAATCAGTCACTAAATTCCGACTCCCCCCCCCCCCAAGGGGGGGGATTTCATTTCGGGGGGTTTGAACCCCAAGAACCCCCCCCCCCCCTGGCTACGCCCATGATATATATATATATATATATATATATATACATATATATATGTATAAATTATTATTTTAGATTTAGGATTGCTCAAATTGCGCAACTAGACTTTGCTCTATGCATGAAACTGTTTAAGACTTTCAATATCTTTGTTTTAAGCAGAGAGGTTAATCGCCTACTTCTGGCACCATCACCTGACACTGGCGCTTGTCGGGGTATATCGCGACAGACATCTGGACATCAGAGCCGTGTTAAAAACACGTATACGTTCCTACACCTGGAGATAAATTGTCTCGAGCCGGTAGATATGTTGATATGTGTATGCCGTTATCTACGAGCTTAGAGAATATGATGAGGATATGATGACATGTGTATGCCGTTATCTACCAGCATGGAGAATATGATGATGATGGAACTTTTAAAATAATTATGTTGCGATGTGTATTTGGGTTAATGGTTGAAATGATATTAATCGCGTGTCATAAGTTGACCGTGTGTGGGCGGATTTAGGGGGGTGGGGAATGGGGAAGAAGGTCTACAAGATAAAAATGAAAACTTTATGTCTATTTTAAGGAGTGAGGTGACTTCCCATTTTACACCAATCATCGGCAATTAAAAAAAATTAATAGCATTCTAGTATTAGCTGAACATGATAAATTAGATGTGAGGAATCACAAAGTTTTATATCACTATCTATCTATCTATCTATCTATCTATCTATCTATCTATCTATCTATCTGTCTGTCTGTCTGTCTGTCTGTCTGTCTGTCTGTCTGTCTGTCTATCTATCTATCTATCTTAATATATATCTTAATATATATCTTAATATATATCTTAACATGCAGCTATCAGAGCACAATGAATGCACATAAAATGCATCTTTTTAACAGTAATTAACTATGGAGAAATAAGAAACTCCAGTAAGTACATATGGAACTGATATATTGCCTTAAATAGCATAGAGACAGATCCACTGCCTTTAAGTAGCGTAGAGACAAATCCACTGCCTTTAAGTAGGGTAGAGACAGATCCACTGCCTTTACGTAGCGTAGAGACACATCCACTGCCTTTAAGTAGCGTAGAGACACATCCACTGCCTTTAAGTAGCGTAGAGACAGATCCACTGCCTTTAAGTAGCGTAGAGACACATCCACTGCCTTTAAGTAGCGTAGAGACAGATCCACTGCCTTTAAGTAGCGTAGAGACAGATCCACTGCCTTTAAGTAGCGTAGAGACACATCCACTGCCTTTAAGTAGCATAGAGACAGATCCACTGCCTTTAAGTAGCATAGAGACAGATCCACTGCCTTTAAGTAGCGTAGAGACACATCCACTGCCTTTAAGTAGCGTAGAGACACATCCACTGCCTTTAAGTAGCGTAGAGACAGATCCACTGCCTTTAAGTAGCATAGAGACAGATCCACTGCCTTTAAGTAGCGTAGAGACACATCCACTGCCTTTAAGTAGCGTAGAGACACATCCACTGCCTTTAAGTAGCGTAGAGACACATCCACTGCCTTAAAGTAGCGTAGAGACACATCCACTGCCTTTAAGTAGCGTAGAGACACATCCACTGCCTTTAAGTAGCGTAGAGACAGATCCACTGCCTTTAAGTAGCGTAGAGACACATCCACTGCCTTTAAGTAGCGTAGAGACAGATCCACTGCCTTTAAGTAGCATAGAGACAGATCCACTGCCTTTAAGTAGCGTAGAGACACATCCACTGCCTTTAAGTAGCGTAGAGACAGATCCACTGCCTTTAAGTAGCATAGAGACAGATCCACTGCCTTTAAGTAGCGTAGAGACACATCCACTGCCTTTAAGTAGCGTAGAGACAGATCCACTGCCTTTAAGTAGCATAGAGACAGATCCACTGCCTTTAAGTAGCGTAGAGACACATCCACTGCCTTTAAGTAGCGTAGAGACAGATCCACTGCCTTTAAGTAGCGTAGAGACAGAGTTTTCATTACTACGAGGTTTCATTATCTAGAAGTTTCAATGGCTTAAAGTTTCATTGATTCGAAGTCTCATTAATTCAAGGTTTTAATTTTTTTGAGGTTTGCCTTTTTTTTTGAGTTTTCATTAGCTTGATGTTTCATGGATGATACTCTCTGAATGCACCCCCCCCCCCCCCCCCGCTTCCAAATGAAATGCAGAATTGCGAGTTTTAAATGATTTGCTCATTATAAGCATGTGGTAAAAATATTTTCAACCCTTGCAGAACGACCACTGTACCAGTAGCAACCCTTGGTAGATATCCACCAACACATAATATAGCGATAAACGTCGATTGCAATTTATATACATACACATACACACCTCCACACTGCCTCCTTCAAGTCTTCTTGCTTTTCTCTACTCTCGACTTTTATTTCCCCGCCTCTTCTCCTTGCGTCTGTAAAGGTTAAATTTGATCCAATGCATGGATAGCGCTTGCGCGTGCGATCCTTCAATACACTAGCAACGGGTACTGATGAATGATTTGGTCAGGTTATGGTCAGAATATTTATGAGGTTTATGTAAGAGAGACAAAATTGTAGGTTCAAATTTCATTTCCTAAGCTGAGGGGCATATCAAGAAAATGTTTGCTATTCACGAACAATAAAATGGGGGGGGGGTTGATTTCAACACAGAGGCAAACGACCTTGAAAGATGTACCACACGCAAAGCTAGATTCTGTCAGCAACACGAGAGCTGAGCTATGCATTGTACTATATATAAAATGTTCCCCTTTCAGACCTTACGATCTATAGGGCAGATGATTTTTAATAGTGGTCTGATTCTGTGGTCCATTTTTAACGAGGGTGTCATGTGGCCAGGACAACGACTTCAAATAAATTCAGATACCCATTAGAGCTAGGTGTACCCAGAGGCGCCTTAAGGAACCCGAAATGACTTTACCAAGAATTGAATCCGGGACCCCTCGGTTCGGAAGCCAGACGCTGTAACCCGGCCACTACGCCCCTCACTATAAATAGCAATGTTTTATGAATGGAAGATGGTGCGTAAATAAGGTGGTAGCGATCTAGAATAATTCTAGTCATTCATATCGCCTAATTTATCATAGGCCTAACTTTTTAAGGAAGATTATGTAATATTTTAATTTTGAAACATTATTTTTGTAATCAAAGAATTATATTAATATAAGAATAGAATAACATTTACTACAAACTTTTATGGAGTCTAAAGTATCTCAAAGTAACTCAATTTAAGGCATCAGTTCGACTTATTATTTATATATCTATTCACAAAATTAAAGGGAGTTTTGAAGTTTGATTGTAATTTAACAAGTTGTTTCGGAACAAAGAAAATCCTGTGCGCAGCCTACTTTGTTGTTCATCCTAGATCTCTCTTCTGGATAGACCTTGAATGTTTTATAAGCATTAACTGTGTCAGCGCGAGCTCCTTTGTTCTGTTTGTCAATATCGAAAGCTAACCTTACCGCTGTAGACATAACATTTGGAAGGCTCTGGAACAATCTTGGATTTACATGAGCAAATATAAGCAGAGGCGCGATATCTGTTCACCTCGTTTTGAACGCCCCACCTCCATCTGGATATTGGCACAATAATGATCAGGCTAATGAAAGGGAGTTGACAAACAAGCAGAAAACAATAATAATAAAAATAACAAAATAAAATAAATAAATCGCCTGTTTTCTTTATTTCACCCTCTTAATTTTTCATGTTTGACATTTTCCTATAGCCCTATAATATAAAAAAAAATTGACCAGAAAGGAAACCAGAAGATAAACATTTGGTTTTAAAGTTAAAGTTTACTCCAGCTATTGTGGTTTTTATAATTTT
The DNA here is from genome assembly GCF_947242115.1 of Biomphalaria glabrata. Classification (NCBI taxonomy): domain Eukaryota; kingdom Metazoa; phylum Mollusca; class Gastropoda; family Planorbidae; genus Biomphalaria; species Biomphalaria glabrata. Next base: position 31,743,554 of record NC_074711.1, on the reverse strand, counting down.
TGTACTTGAATTTTGATTTTGTTTTAAGAATTTTATTTTACCCTAAATAATATTTAATGAAGCTTCGTTACAAAAAAAAAATGACCATAAGATCAAAAGACATATAAACCATTCACCTTATAGGCCTACTTATGTGTTGTACTGCTGACTTTCACATATAAACATACATATATATATTTATTTATTCGATATTTATTATAGTTTCTTTTCTCCTTTACAGACTTTTTTTAAATACTCGGACTACATACTCAGAATGTGTAACTGACCTGTTCTCCAGAAGCACACACTGAAAAAGAGGCCAGTCCTACACACTGGATATCTGTTAAAGTGGACTAGCATGCTATTGTACATGCCAGGGAGCTGCTGACAAGTGGACTTGTTATTGTGGAAGACCAAGGATATCCTGAATTTGTTTGAGTGTGAACTTAAAGGTTTGTGAATTTCATAATTCTGTATATGAATACAAAAGTCTTTCTGCTGGATTACAAACTAGGACGCTGTGAACATGTCTGAGTTGATCAAAGCTGCAAACAGGAAGGCAACATGTGAGTAACACTTTTTGATGCTGGTCTCGTTCTAATAATTTTGTCTATTTTTTGCTTTTAATGCTGTCTCAATGTACGTCAAAACACGAACCTTAAACTAACACTAAAATTTACTGAGCCCACATGGCTCTCAAAAAGAGGACATTTTTTTTCACCATGAATTGAAAGTCACTAATAATATATTGAATTTATTTGTATAATTTTGTGAAGTTGATTAATGTTCTTAAAACACAAGATTTGTGCAGTTAACACATTAAAATTATTTCATGGACTTAATGCTGTTTAAAACTAAGATGGGGAAGCGTGAGATTTAGATGTGTTTACTACTTATCACAACGGGAGTAGAGACGACTCTCCAGGTCGCCTGTTGTAAGCGCATTAAGATATAAATAGAGGAATACATGAAAAACGTTGTATTGAGTGTAGAGACAGATCCACTGTCTTCGAGTAGTGTAGATTCACTGTCTTTAAGTAGTGTAGTGACAGAGGCACTGCCTTTAAATAATGTAGGGACTGAGCCACTGTCTTTTAGTAGTGTAGAGATAGAGCCATCGTCTTTGAGTAGTTTAGGAACAGAGCCAATGTCTTTCTGTAGTTCATGGACAGAGTCACTGCCTTTAAGTAGTGTAGAGAACTAATTATTGAGTTTGATATCGAATAAGGGAAATAACTTGTATATGTTTGGTAGATATAGTTCTAAGGACGAGGTTTTTCCGCTTTAGATAAGCTTTTGTTATTTTTTAAAGGATTTTTAAAAATATATTTAATGTACAATTAAATAAGCATGTCAACTGGTCAATCTGTATGTCTGAAAAATTTAAAAAATATTAGTAACCATAATTACAGTTACAAAAAAAAACAACACAACCTGAATATTTTACTTGCATTGTGGGCTACTAATACGAAATGCCATTGTCAGTAGACCCCATACGATGCTGCGTATGTCCAAATGTGTGTGTATGTGTGTTTTCTATTTGCTTCGAGTCTTATTTTGAAAAGGTTAAAGGTCATAAACAAGAAAAACATACAAAATACTTTTAAAACAAAAAAAAACATACAAAAATAATTTTAAAAAATAAACACATAGCTTATACGAACTTGTAATTGTATCAATGAAGTTGGATCCGTCATGAAAGTAAGTTTGTAAGAGATCTAGACCAACAACAATGAATGTGTGCGATTAGAAATACTTTTAACCATTGTTTCTGTTTAACCTATTTCAGGCTTTTAGCTTTCTCATTATGCTATGATCCTAGCACTGGTCTGGACCAGTTGGGAACATGGGGGTGTGGGAGATCTGAGAAAATTTTTTTAAATCATTTAAAAAAAATAAAAATGGGGTAGGAGCGGACGGCATGAATTCGAACTCATGGCTCGCGCTTACTCAAACTGACATACTAACTACTTTGTTAGTGAGGTGCTTAAGACATATAGTAGGTATAAATTCAGCTTATACCACCACTTTAGTACAATTTCTTTCCCTTGTTTGACATACCAGACAAAACAATTTATTACTAATTGTTAATTAACAAATTGTTTTTGTTTTTGTTGTTTGTTTTTGTTTCTGTTTTTTTTAAATTGATTTTTGTTTTGTCAGGTAAAAGAAAAAAAGTGTAAACTTCCAGCTTGATCCGAGCTCCAATGTCGGAGTATTGACGTGTACAAACTTTTTACTAGACAGACAGACAGACAGAGTGAGTTGTTATAAGCTTTAGAAAAATAGTTTAAATAAAAATCAGAGTAAGTTTTTTAAAAATATTTTTTGCCTTTGAAAACAAAAATCGGTATTTTTTTAAAACCTACTTAATTATATTGAAACAAGTGCAAGAATAATAAAGTAGAAAAATGGAAAAGAAACAAAAGACTTTGGTGGACATTCACCTTTTAAAGCGTTTTTTTTTAGTATTTAAAGAAACAGAAAGATAAAGAGAGATGGATAAGGATGAGACAGAGAGATAGAGAAAGAGAGAGATAGAGAGAAACGGAAACAGAGAGACACAGAGAAAGAACGAGACAGTGAGAGAGACAGAGAAAGACACTGAGAGACAGAAAAAGACAAAGTTAGATTCATGAATCGAATATTGAAATGAATGCCAACAGCTTGTCTTACATATTTCAATGTCGTACTGTCTAGACGTGAAATAACAAAAATAGTCAGTATAGACGTTCTCATTGGCTTCAAATAGTTTTTAACATATATAATTGTATATCTTCAATATGTTTCTAAATGCCCTTGTTTGTTTGCTGTTTTTTTTAAGGTCAAAGCAAAAATTATTTGAAAATTATTTAAAATATGCTAATGTATGCTCTCAGAATAAAGGAAAATCTAATCGTCATTCAATTATTTCAATATCTAATAAAAAATCATCTTTTCACAAGTTAAAATCAATTATTGTTAAAATGTATCAATGAATTTATAAAGTGTAAAAAAATTACAAAAACATTTAGTCAAATGTATATAAAATACACATGAAATACATACACATATGTGCAATAGATAAATCAGATGTACATAAAATTTCAGAAGCCTTTCACTACAGTACACAGAATGGAATCAAGCATTCCAGAAAACAAAAAACATATAACAACCTGCAGTTGATTCAACATATCCAAACCTCCTGTTGATCCAACATATCCAAACCTCCTGTTGATCCAACATATCTAAACCGCCAGTTGACCAACTTCGCTCATTCTTGTGGTATCAGAATTATTGAGGATAATTTCATTTGCAAATAGCTTGCACTTGATGGAATAAAAGCTTTTTTCTCTTTATATGTGTGTGTGTAGGGGGGGGGTGCGAGAACTTAGATGGGAGCAAGAGAGAGAAAGTGTTGAGCGCTGCACACGTTCTAGAGCAGTGATTCCCAAAGTGGTCTATATAGACCCCCAGGGGTATACGAAGACTTCCAAGGGGTCTACGAAAGTGAAAAAGTAAATTGGGGGTCTATGAGCTGTCCATGGGGGTCTATGACTTTAATTTTCACATCCCATTAATGTAACTATTTCAAACACTTATAAATGATTTGTACCTTAGTTATAAATATTTACCATAGTATTATAAATTCAAAAGTAAAATAGTCGTATTTAATTACAATAGGCCTTATAATCTAAATAGTTAATTTTGTCTACATGTAAGTAACGTTTAACAAAAAGAAATCTTGATTTTAAAGCGTTGATTATTTATTTCCTTGTTAAATAAGCGATTGTCTATAATAAGAGTCTTTTTATGAAATCAATTAAACTTGAGCATTATTTGAGACGGTGCCACCCTGATAAAAAGAGAAAAGTGAGAAAAAAATGTCAGAATAGATCCACAAAATCTTTCTTCAACATCATATAGAAAAGATGGTGGTTTGTGAGCCTCTTACAAGATCTCTATACCTATAGCCAAATACGAAAAACATTATAGATAAAACATTGATTTTACCAGCCCTTGAAGTAGTTTTAAAATCTGTTTTACACAAACCTTCATCTGATATTATGAAACGAATTTCTTTTAGTAACACTACAGTTCAAGGGCACATCGGTGTGATGAGCATTAAAGCTGCAAACTGCCTAATGGTCTTCAGCTCCATAGTTTTCCCCAGGGCTGACCCACGAAACCTTTCCCGTGTTTGGGTGTATAGCTGCAAAGCAGCAGAGGTTTGAATTCTATTTTCCTTCGGGTAGGTGGGCTGCAAGCCAAGGCTAATGAGTCCCTCCTGCCCGAAGCTTACTGGTTTAGGCGCCAGTAACTCACCTTTGCCTCTTCTCCTGTTAGTGAAAACAGCTCCGCAAGACCAATATTTGAGCAAAATGTGAAAGCTCAAGAAATACACGAGAAACTCTTTGCGAAAACTTTTACAATAATACATAAGGCAAATTAATTAAATTGTACACTGCAGTTAGAAATTAGTTAGAAAAATTAGTTTATGAATGTGCAAAAATGCAATATAAGTTAAGCAGGGGGTCTACCGAAAAATTAGAAAACATGGCAAGGGGTCTACGAGACAAAAAAGTTTGGGAACCACTGTTCTAGAGCAACCTTCCTTGATGTCCAGCGAAGCACTACATTGATGTCCAGTGAAGCACTACATTGATGTCCAGCGAAGCACTACATTTAGATGATGGCTTGTCTAGTGAAGCGTGTCTTCTACTCATTGATCTTTGACATATTGGAATAATTATTGTTAATAATAGATGAACTCTCTAGTTCCCTAAGTTATGTTTCATAATAGATGAACTCTCTAGTTCCCTAAGTTATGTTTCATAATAGATGAACTCTCTAGTTCCCTAAGTTATGTTTCATAATAGATGAACTCTCTAGTTCCCTAAGTTATGTTTCATAATAGATGAACTCTCTAGTTCCCTAAGTTATGTTTCATAATACATGATCTCTCTAGTTCCCTAAGTTATGTTTCATAATAGATGAACTCTCTAGTTCCCTAAGTTATGTTTCATAATAGATGAACTCTCTAGTTCCCTAAGTTATGTTTCATAATAGATGAACTCTCTAGTTCCCTAAGTTATGTTTCATAATAGATGAACTCTCTAGTTCCCTAAGTTATGTTTCATAATAGATGAACTCTCTAGTTCCCTAAGTTATGTTTCATAATAGATGAACTCTCTATGTTGACTGCTAGTTGACTGCCTGGCTGAATGACTGACTGTGGGGGCTAGTTGACTGGCTTGCTGAATGAATGACTTTTTGGCTATTTAACTGCCTGGCTAAATGAATGACTGTATGGCTATTTGACTTCCTGTCTGAATGAATGACTTTGGGGCTTGTTGACTTCCTGTTAGAATGACTGACAGTCAACAAAATACAAGGATATAGATCTAGTTGTAAGCTGAAAGATTGATAGATTTCAATTCAGGAACTATTACCAAATAACTGTACAGTTAGAAGATTTATCTATTATCGTCTTGCCTGTAATTTTATTTAATATTTTTTTTATACTTTGAAGCAAATTGAATCTCTAAAACTTTTATAAGGCCATTAAGTTACTGCACGTCAAACTTTATGGGAGGTTTTCAAACTAAGTTGACATTCATAGGGAGTACATTGGAGGCCACTTCCGGACTTCTGGAAGAGTGTCTAGAACATATCCACCTTACCAACTTGTGGTTCTCAAAGGTTCAATTAGAAGGTTTAGCACAAGTTGACGGTTCTCAAAGTATGGTAAACTTCTGGATTATTGCCGTTTAACTGGAAAGTGTAGTTTGATCGTGTATTTCAGTAATAAAAATAAATCCTTAAGAGACATAGAAGCAATACCATAATAAGGTTTAAATAAACATCAACCCACATACAATAAGAAGAGTAGAGTATCTAGCTAAATACAAACTATTCGTAATATGTGGGCGTGAGGTGAAGGCTAATGGCTAATGAAAAATACAATAATTTTATCTTTGGTTGATTTTGCAGTTAATAATGACATAGAAAAAAAGGGGGGGGGGGGTCTCTATAGACTAGGATTTTTTAAAATAGCTTAATGTATTCAATATTTCCTGTCATTTTCTCTTCTCTTTCTCTCTCTCTCTCTCTCTATCTGTGTCTATCTATCTATCTATGTATCTATCTATCTATCTATCTATCTATCTATCTATCTATCTATCTATCTATCTATATCTATTTATTTATCTATCTATCTATCTATCTATCTATCTATCTATCTATCTATCTATCTATCTATCTATCTATCTATCTATATCTATCTATCTATCTATCTATCTATCTATCTATCTATCTATCTATCTATCTATTATCTATCTATACTGACTGAGAGTTGCGGAGCTATCGAGTGGTCAGTGTATAAAGATGACTTCTAAATCTAGATGTAGGCTTTAACTGTATTGATAAACAACTATCGATACAAAGAGTCAATTAATTTAAAACGTTTGAATCTGTGTGGATATCGTTGTGTCTGTGTGCGTGGGTGCATGCTGAAGAGAGGCACGTATACACTCGGCCCGCCTCCCCCCCCTCTTTAAGTGTGAGTCAACATCGAGGATCTAATTGCTTGTAAAACTGTTTGCTTAGAGTGATTTGGCAAACGACTTTCTATAGAACTCCGGCCATTAAATTACTAATTACTCGAATTACTGCACCAACATTTTTTTTTAATAAATTGACATTTTAAATTGCGAAAGCATCGACAGCAGCAGAAAATATTTCGCAATTTTCTACTCCGCCGTGTTCTTATTGCCAGTTGCCCGTAGCTAGATAATGACACAAATTGAATTTGGTAGCAGCGACATCTAAGGACGTTACACTTTAACTTTTCCACAATGATAATAAAAGCAACTGGTTCGAATGTAGATTATAACGACAACCGAGGCTTGAGGGTCAATTGACATTCCAAAACCGACTAGGCTTTTGGCATTTCATTTTAGAAGAAAAAAAAGCGTGTCGTAAAGATTAATTACTTTATTTTATGAGAAAAAAAATACTGTGTGGTTTATTTTATAGATTGGGGTTGTACTTACCTAATTTTAAACCCGTTCACACTTTCTTTAAAGTCAATCACATGTTGTGGAGAGTTTCATAAAAAGTCAATACATGTTCCAATGTCCCATAGTCAACCTTGCGGTGATACTCGCTATGTTTAGACCAGGATTACTGCAAGTCCCTTGAGATCCCGTGATGAATTTTCTATGGCTCCTTGCAGCGAGGGTATTGAAAACAAACTTTCTATTCTCAAACCAGAATTTTCTTTTTACAAACTAAAGTGTAGGAGCTCCACACACACACACACACACACACAAAAATAAATAAAATGAGGAGAAAATATTTTAAAGTTTATTTTTAAAATCACACCGAAATTTGAAATTGTCCTGTTGTCTTGTCTAGGCTGTATAAAGCAGACGAATAGAGGACTTTGGGATTGAGAGGAGGCGGTGAGGGAGATCCAGTCCAGATCTCTCAGGGGGAGGCGAAGAACACGCAACCTATTAAGATTTAATCTATCAGTGTCTTCTAGTGTACTTTTTTAAATTTATATTTTTGCTAAAAAAAAAATCTTTCAACATTCCCTCCACATTATCATTGACTAATTACGTTCGTTATAAACATACTTTGTTCAACTCTTACTGTCCATCTGCCATCGACAACAAAATTTTAAATTTTCTACAACAGTCCATCTCCGTCTGCCTTGTTTCATTCTGAAGACACCATGGATCAGTAACATGAGAAAACAATCACGTTTCATGTATGTGTATAAGAACATTTCTAAACATAACAATCCGTCTTGCTAAGCTGTTATATCATTTGGCGACATAACAATCCGTCTTGCTGAGCTGTTACATCATTTGGCGACATAACAATCCGTCTTGCTGAGCTGTTACATCATTGGTGACATAACAATCCGTCTTGCTGAGATGTTACATCATTGGTGCCATAACAATCCGTCTTGCTGAGCTGTTACATCATTAGTGACATAACAATCCGTCTTGCTGAGCTGTTACATCATTGGTGACATAACAATCCGTCTTGCTGAGCTGTTACATCATTAGTGACATAACAATCCGTCTTGCTGAGCTGTCACATCATTTGGCGACATAACAATCCGTCTTGCTGAGATGTTACATCATTGGTGACATAACAATCCGTCTTGCTGAGCTGTTACATCATTGGTGACATAAAAATCCGTCTTGCTGAGATGTTACATCATTGGTGACATAACAATCCGTCTTGCTGAGCTGTTACATCATTGGCGACATAACAATCCGTCTTGCTGAGATGTTACATCATTAGTGACATAACAATCCGTCTTGCTGAGCTGTTACATCATTTGGCGACATAACAATCCGTCTTGCTGAGCTGTTACATCATTGGTGACATAACAATCCGTCTTGCTGAGATGTTACATCATTGGTGCAGCTGAAATTTAAACCTCAAATTTGATTTTTAGCGGCCCCCGTAAGGGGAAAAAGCCGCTATTAGGTTTGTGCAAAATGTCCGTCTGTCCGTCTGTCCGTCTGTCCGTCTGTCCGTCTGTCACACTCAGATCTCGAAAACTAGAAGAGATATGAAAAATATTATTTCATCATTAAATCCGGCTTGAAAAGTTTAGGTGCAACGGCTACTTTTGGTTTTCTAAAAGCAAACCGTTTAATTTATAAAATTAATTATGCAAGCGATATTTTCATAAAAATACACCAATTCTAAAACAATTACGTAAATGTAAGGGAGGCAATGTTACAATATGCTAACAAAGATTGACAATATTTGTGTATTTTCAGTATCACTAAGTCAAATATATTTTAAAAATGTACAGGAAATGTTTACAACAAATATAAATAATAGTTAAAGACGTTTTTTCTGGTCAACTAGCTGCTAAAATTAAAAGAAAACATTTCTGTTTGTTTATGAAGGCTAATAATGCATTTTGTATGTAAATATCACGCACATTTTTTTAATGGACTTTTTATGCAGCGATTTTCGTGCAGTAGCGTAACGTCGCAACATGATCAGGTGCTAAACCAATTCCTTAAACTTTTTTTAAAAATCAGATTTTATTTATTTTTTGTTTAGTGCCCCCATCCGAATAAAAGAAGCTTATTTTTGTGCGTTTTGTCTGTTGGTCGGTCTGTCCGTCACGATTAGATTTAAAAAACTAGAACTCTAAAAGCTATTGAAAATCTGATTTACCCTTTAATGTTCCTCCCATAACATCTCAATAGTTTTAAGTATCTAAAATTGATTGTTCCGGATTTTTTTGTGCAAAACTAATCAACGCCAACAAATGTTTGTTTGCTCTTCTAACTTATATTACATTCAATTTCCATGCTTAAACGTTGCAAAAACACATTATCAATAATATGTTGTTCCGTTTTTTATGTAAATAGCATATTAATGCTAAATCATAATCTCTATACTGACTTATATTTCATTAAGTGTAAAAATGTTCCGGATATTGTTTTATAAAACATGAATTATGCCTAATGATTGTTTGAAATCGCATAAGGCTTTTAAAAAAAAGTAATTTACTAGAATTGATTACTGAAAATTACTTTTAAGACATTTAATTTTCTTGTAAAACATAACATAGAAGTTTTGTAATCGATAAAGAAAGTTCCGGATTTTGTTTCTTACAAATCGTCGCCAGAAATTTCCGAATTTATTTAAAAATCTACTAACGCCAAATAATTGTTTGAACTCCCTCTTCTAATTAATAAACAAATAATCTTCTCATTTACGAAATAATGTTTTTACGGATTTTTATGAAAAATATTTTAACTCACTACTCTCTTACAGTACATTTAACTTTCTACCTAAAACATTAAAAAATCTAATTATCGTTAATATTATGTTCCGATTTTTAAGGAAAACAGAATCTAAACACCAAAGTAAGGTATGAAAATCTCTCCACGTGGCTGTAGTACATCTAATTTTTATACGAGACCATCCAAAAAATTTAATTAACGGTATTACATTTATCTGAAATTCTCTTTTTCTTTTACTATTTATACAAACATCCGGAACAATCTATTATATAAACTTTTCAATTGTGTTCATACCTAAAAATTATTGCGATGTTTTGAAACGTAAAATAAAGGTTAATCAATTTTTAATAACTTTTAGTTGTTTTTTTTTATATCAAGATAACGGACAGACCGACTGACAGACAAAACGCAAAAACAATGTGGCTTTGATCCTTTTAAAATAATATCTATTAGAACTCAGTGCACCAATGTCTATGAACTATCGTTAAATATCTCGTGTAAATAAAGACATTTTTTTTTATGGTACCGGTACTAGCCTATTGTGAGGTAATGGAATTTTTTTTCTTTGACGTCATATGAATGGACTCTTTAAATGTAATGTTAAAAGAACGCACTCGGTGCACCAATGTCTATTAACCCTCGAAAAAATTGCTTGTATTAATGAAAACATATTTTAGTCTAACTAAGCCGTGTGACGTAGTGTTTTTTTTTTCCTTTGACGTCACATGGAATGAATTCTTTAAATGAAATGCTAAAAGAACGCACTCGGTGCACCAATGTCTATGAACACTCGAGAAATGGCTCGTGTTGATAAAGGTGATTTTTAGTCTAGCTAGGCCTTGTGACGTAGTGTTTTTTTTTCCTTTGACGTCATATGGAATGAATTCTTTAAATGAAATGCTAAAAGAACGCACTCGGTGCACCAAAGTCAATAAACACTCGGATAAATGGCTCGTAATGATGAAGGCGATTTTTAGTCTAGCTAGGCCGTGTGACGTAGTGTTTTTTTTTCCCTCTGACGTTATATGGAATTAATTCTTCAAATGAAATGAAAAAAGAACTCGGTATAGTAATGTTTATTAAGCCTCGTTATGTGACTCGCGTTTAAAAAAGGAATGATATCTTGATTTAGATCTAATCTAGATTTTTTAAACTAGATCTAGATTTTTATTACAGTATATCTAGATCTGGATTTATATTCTAATTAAAATTATTTTAGAGTCTAGATCTAGAATTTCTAGATCTAGTTTAGACTAAAATAGACTAGATTAAGATGTAGAATTTCAATTTCTAAACTTAAAGTGTAAAAAAAAATTTTCATTTCCAAACGTTTTGATCAATATTGTAATGTTTTAATATACTAAAACTAATCTACTATTTTTTTATTAAATTTAAATTTAAATTTACGGCAAATGAATCTTTGAAACATTTTTACTTTTGACCATCGGATTGCTGCCTGGTCGAGCGGTTTGCGCGCTGGACTGTCGTTCAGATTTATGGATGGCCCAGGGTTCAAACCCTGCCCGCTCCCATCCCCCGTCGTCCCGCGGGAGGTTTGGACTAGGAAGTAATTATCTTCAACTCTGAAGGAACATCCGAAACGTGTAAAACATTTTACATCAAAATTAAATCACCTCTTGAATATTATTTGCGAATATGCAGATCCGACAGGGATCCGACTTCGACGGGGGCCGCCTCTGAGTTTGTGTAACACAAACTCTCTTTGTAATCTTGTTATTTTGGAACTTTCGTAATTTTTAGGGTCAATACTTTTTCTCTGGCGAAACATTAACGTATTAAAAAATGATGATGTATAAAGTTGATATTAAGTCGATGTTTTGATCATGTTATTGCTTTAAGTCTCAATTGAAAGCTTGAACAAGTTACATGGCACTTCTCTTTTCTAAAAATGAGTCAAACAATAATATAATCATTCAATCTTCTATAAAAGTAAAGTTCCACTTTTAGACCTTGCTATCTATGGGGCTGATGTTTCTTTGGCCCACGGTTAACAATAGTGTCATGTGGTCAGCACAACGACCAACAGCCTTTACTTTTCACGACTAATGTCAGTTATCCATTAGAGTTGGGAGGACTCGGAGGCGCCCTAAAGATCCCGAAATTTAAAATCCCAGTCTTCACCGGGATTTGAACCCGGGACTCCTCATTTCGGAAGCCAAACGCCTTACCACTCAGCCTCGTCCATTCATTGATTTAGTCTGCTTATATGTGTCAGAGGCGTAGACCACATGCGGCAGCAAGTGGCATCAGGCTGTGAAGGGCTTCAAACTTTATTCCAGTATGTATTTAGTTCCTGTTCCCTTGAGCTTTTTGGTTTTAAAAACAAAAAACCAGAACAGGATAATATATTGTAGACCTTACGACTTTGAAGAATGGCCTAAAAACTGTTCAGATGGTATTCGAATATTGATCTTTTTGTTAGAAAGAAAGTATATAAGATTTTTTTTTCAATATCTTTTTTGTAAAGTTGCTTTTTTACATACTAGCAATACTTTAATAATGAATACATGTTATTTTGTAAAAAGGAAGTCTTTTTGCAGTTTTATTTCGATTTTTTAGGGCATCATGAGGTTCTACCTCCCCTGGCATGATATACCCTAGCTGCGCCACTGACATGTGTAAATACCTATTACAATAGTCGCAAACATCGTCTTTAAAATGAAACATTTCGATACTCTTTCAAGATATTATTTCTTTAAAAAAAGAAGGGGGTATTTAATAAGTTTTATTGTTAAGATATGTATCTTTTTTTGTTCTACCATATATTAAGAGAACTTGACAGTAAAAGAGAACTATATAGCCTGCATTGCGCCAATGTGCCGTAAACTACTTGGAATCGTGTGATAAGATTTATTGATGGGCCTCCAGAATCGATACCTTTGGCACATAATCTAGGGATAAGAGGAGAAATGCGTATTGTTTTGGAAGAAGCGATTAAGGTTATCATTGTCCCGCTGTGTATTCATCCGCCCACTTCCATCCTTATGACCCAATGACGTGACACAATGCATCCAAGAGCCGCGTCTTCTAGCGCGGTGGCTATTAACTCGGCAACACTGCGACTAACCGGACAACTTGTGTGTATCTAGCACGTTATAGCTAGCAATAAATAGACGGTGTAGTGGTGCTTTATACCCCCATTCTTTTTTTTTTTGTTCGACCAGTGGGACTAACATGCTTACATTTGAACGAAAGAAATGAGGAAGTTTCAATGAACTTACACGATTTTTTATTTCAAAATTAAATAGATTATAAATAAATTGACTTAAGTCAAATGTAGTTCTTAAAAAAATATTAATATTATAATACATTTTTAATTAAACCCGATGGACAAATGTAATGAGAGTTGTTTGTTTTTTTTTAAAGTGATTTGCCATTAACTGCGCTTGCGTGATAGTAAACCCTGTAGGAACGTGAAGACATAGGCGCAAGAGTGAAACCTGTACGAACGTGATGACAATGGCGTTGACAGTGAAACTGTAGGCTGGAACTAGAAAACCTGATAGCCAAATGTAATAAAGAGTTTTTTTTGTTTGCTTTTTTAAACTGTTTGTTTTTGTTCATGAACTGTGAGTGCTTATAAATATTTCTTTCTAAAAAAACAAAACAAATAAAGATAAAAACAAAGCTTATATTGAGTGAAATGGTATCAATTATTTTTAATCAATCATGTCATTAATTTTGAATAGATCTAGACTAACATTAATAAATGAAGAGATTGTATAGTCTAGAACGTCTCTAGTCTGTTCAGCAAGACGTGAAGACGTCAAGTGAACGATGTATGACACTCAGTATTGACCTTTCTGAAGTCAGAAAGACGTCAGGTCAACTGGTCAGCTCTTTTCTTATGGTCTTATGGAAACGTCTTTTTAAAATAAAAGTTTTGAATCTACCATGATGAAAACGTCTCTCGCGGATACAATTATGAAATATCATTTCTATCTATCTATCTATCTATCTATCTATCTATCTATCTATCTATCTATCTATCTATCTATCTATCTATCTATCTGTCTGTCTGTCTGTCTGTCTATCTATCTATCTATCTATCTATCTATCTATTTATCTGTCTGTCTGTCTGTCTGTCTATCTATCTATCCATCCATCCATCCATCCATCCATCCATCCATCCATCCATCATCCATCCATCCATCCATCCATCCATCCATCCATCCATCCATCTATCTATCTATCTATCTATCTATCTATCTATCTATCTATGTCCTTAGAGGTAACGAGCTGGCTTAAGTTGGTAATCTCATTTATTAAACATCGTAAAAATTTCATTTTTATCATCAAATATAACTACACTGAGAAACAAGGTTTGCCGTTGAGCCACACTTGTCAGACCGATGCGCCCTACTCTCCAGGGAGTCGCGCCCCACAGCTGGAGAAACCGGGGTATCATTATCTCAATTTGAAAAAAAAAAGTTAGATAGTATAAACTAGGATATAGCCTACAGGATGCTTTAGTCTTGAATCTTAGCCGTTTATAGATTCCCTATTCCGTGTAGCGATAGGTGAAAAGGATTTCCACTAGATGGCGGAATCAGTACCGATGATAAAAAATATGATTATGTAGCATAAGTTTTATGTTGTATCTATTCGCAAAGGTCCCGCAACTCTTTGATTTACCCCGCATTCTCTTAGAGCCCATTCAGTATTGATCACATACATACACATACACACAAGTATATACGTTAGACAATCTCAACTCAAAACAATTCACGATCTCTGACATAGTACTAGATCTAGATCTAGAATGTGCCAAACATATTCAGGAGGTGACAAAGGATTTCAACCGACACGTCAGCACTCACCATGAGAAATTGGACTACTTTGTTTCTCGGAGAGTTTCTACCATTGGATCTAACTAGTGACTGCATTAGCTCATTGGAGATGAGCCAAACAAGAAACTGATGGCACGCACGTCTTTAGTGTCATGTAATAATCTATGACAGCCTGAAAGCTGAAGATACATTCAGACAGGTCTCATTGTGATAACTGACTAGAAAATATCTAGTCAAGTGTTTGTCTTAAGCACTTCACAAGTTCCTCCTTTGAGTGGGACATCAGTCATCAGTTAATCTGTCTTTAAGTTTGCCTTATCCCAACACTAAATGTCACTTACCAAGTAGTAATGCACAATGAGAGATAAGTTGTCAGCAGGCGGTGTTATTATATAGGTGTGAAATATTAGAACAGATAAAACAGTTTGACACTTACATTCACTGCCTATAAAAAATAAATAACTTGCACCTTATGTATTGCTCAATCTTAAGTGTAATGGTTAATGTGTGCTTAGACCTATTGTATTGTGACTTATAAGTCCCTGAGTTGGGGATGTTGAAAGGACATTTAGTATGACTGGGCCCCACGACTTTATGCACCAAATACTCAGCTTTGATGTTTGACTAAATAATGTGTCTCTGAGCCTTAAAAATACATAAAGTCGCTTGGCAGCCGGGGCTCCGCTCCAGATCCCACAGAGATCTGACAGCGCTCTCAATACCCCTTAACAGGAATGGGGCTTTCTTCACAGTTCGCAATAATTGGATTTCCACTTTCCATTGGCACAGAGCCTCAGCAGATCAAAGTCCGGGCTTGTGACCACGTATGTCTCCTAATCTCTAACCTGAAGAAACAGCCACATTTAACACTATTTCACTATGGCGTTTGGCAAACGCACAAAAAATTGACACGCCGCCCTCGCTATCAGGTCCCTGTGGAATGCTCTTCTTTATTGCCAAGCAAAGATTATGGCGAGCTGCTAGAATATACAACATAATGTTTTCTGGCAGAGCCTAGAGCTTCCAAACTCGTCACGCCACATGTGGAAGTGTGGATGCAGAGGGGTTGTGTGTGGTGGCCATAAAATCTTAGGTAGGAAGAATGTGTAGGAAATCCGTCCTATGCTATTCCCATGTTCATTAACGTAACTGCGGCTTAATCTATGACATCTTTCAAACGCTGTCTTCAGTTTAATACAAATATTTGTTACATGGTAGGGGCCTAGCTTTATGGGGATTAGCTCCAGGCTCACACCATCACATCTTGGACCCTTACAACTTCTAACACCGGAACCTTATAAAAAGTTAAGCCTTCAACGATACTCTTTGTACCATCTAGCATTTATCTTTTCACTGAAATGTTAATATTTTGATTTATTAATAATATTTCAACTTTGTGAAATGTTCTATTTCGATCAGCCGAATCAAAGCTGACGAGATATAAAAACACAAAGGGTAGATACCTAATTAGTGTTACATTCTTAATAAGTCTGAATTGATTTTTTTTAGAAGAACCGTTAAAAAGAGCAAATGTGCTGGTTTAGTAAAAAATCATTGTTTTAATACTTTTACAAATAGATTTTGGTTTAGAAAATAAAAAAATACGTGATCAGCGTTTCCACTAGGGTAACAAAAATAGATATAGTGCGTGACATGTAATCTAGAAGACCACATAGACATCTCGTTAACACCACTGTGCAATAAAACCACACTATATACAAATATGCCGATCATGCCAGTGTTAATGTTCATTAGAACTTCACAGGTCGTGACAGAATAGACTTCTTTAATCTTAATAAGTTCAACTGGTCGTGACAGAATAGACTTCTTTGATGTTGATAAGTTCAACAGATGTTTAGCTTTGCGTTAACTGATTCCACAAGTATATAATCAAAAAGAAAACAACAACAATGAGTAATGAAGTTTATGACATTGCTCGCTACGGAAAACGTTGATGTTTTAATGAACCAAATGCTGGATGTGGCGTAGCAACCAAGGCGAAGGGGGGTTCGTGGCGCCCTGGCTCATGGTCAGAAGGCGCAATAGGAGGCCATTGATAAAAATGAACTGTAAGGATTTACATCTATAAATATTTGAACTAAGTTTTGTTTGTTAGAAGTCAATCTAGAATGAAGTGTACATGACGACAGACATACTTGTCAAAGTACCTGCCCTGAAATGTCTTGTCATAGATGTGCAGTGCCTTACTGAATGACTCGCGGTTTGATATACTCAAACTACGGGAGGGGATTACCTTCATGGCACGCCGCATAGATGGCAGTGTGCCATGGTAAGGTATTCCCTTTTAATATTCTGAGTGTGTCTATCATTTAAAAAGGTGAGCTACATTGACATATGTGTAAATGTTTGTGAATGAAAAAATGTACATGACCTTATACAAATGTTTAAAATAATTGGTTTATATTATGATTACCTTATCTGGTATATTCTTATTAAATTGGAAATATTAATTTTCTCATTAAATTAGAAATGTTAAATTAATTAGAAATTCGATTTCTACCAACAATTTTTGAACGAACTTGAATGTTTATTGAAACTCTACAAATCATTCATTACTGCCCTTAAACAATGTTAAAGCAATGTTTTATTTGTTTCATCTTTTTTATCGAAAAAGATATTTCTGTCGCAATTTTTATTTCATTATATTTCATGTTCCATTCAACAATTCTTCAATGTTATTTTTAATGGCAGACATTTTTTTGTTCTATTCCATTATATAAATTATAAACTCAAATTAAAATTCCACGTCTAATTAAAAAAAAATACTTGCTGGAATATAAAAAAAGGTGAGATAAAGAAACAATTCTGTATTCCAGCTTTCTATAACAGGCACACGTTATGTCAAGTTTTTTTGTTGTTTTTCTTTTTGTGTTTTCTCTTGATGAAGATCTTGTTGCAAATAATTGACCAGATATTTCAATTTGTTTGTAATTACCGTCACTCTAGAACGCAGGAAAGGGCAGATAATGAACAAGGGAAGGAACTTGTGATACCTGCTTAGAAAAAAAAAAAAAAAAAAGGAAATCTAAGAAAGCCGGATGTAAAAGATCTGCATAGGTGTTCCACTTTGATTCATGCTTAACGTGAGGAGGTGTCAAAATTGTTTCTTGTATGCAAATAATTTAATGAAAATATGTTAGATTAGGATGAGATGAGTCAAATTCTTTATAAATTTACAAGATACTCCACAATTCAATTAAGAGATTGCATTTGATGATCTTTTTTTCCTAAGCACTATATAATTTGTTCCATCTTACAATGTTGTATAATAAAACTTCTAAAGCATTTTTAAGTAGTAACAATCTGGTAGATGTGCAAAGCTTTCATAGTTGGGCTCCAATGAAAATATGCTACTGTTTCAAATAGTTATAATGCTTCTTCGGTCAAAGTGTCGCGCTAGCCACTTCTCACAATGGCATCTATGTGGATTTATAAAAATATAATATCGACACTAAATACAATAGTTTAATGAAAGAAAAACGGTGAAGAATATATTGCTAAATATTGATCAATATAATGCTCAGACTAAGACAGAGCCCACTGAGCTCATAGAAGTAACAAAAATATTATGTTAACCCTCACTAGACCATCCAAACTCAAACTGTAAAATACTAACACACTATTTCTAGTTGTTTCTGTATTTAATATCCTATGGTCACGCATTGAAGTGACCCACAGAAAATTCGCCCTTATGCCTACCCTATTTCCCTTTTAGATTGTAAGGTTAATTGAGCAGATTATGTATCTGATTATGTGACCGACGATTAATAAGGGTGTAATGTGGCTAGCCTTTACTTTTCCTAAGTAAGGTCAGGTACTCATTGAACTGAAGTAGACATCATACTAGAAATTCCAAAGCTCGAAATCCCAGTTATCACAACTATTCCAAATGTCTTCATTCAATATTGTAACGGGGCTAACACAACGTTAGAAGTACGAGAAAAAATACAAGAATAATACTACATGGCAACATAGATACTGTCGTGTAGCATAAAGCAGCTGTTGTATTAAGTTTTATTTTTAGAATCTGCAGCGTCTGCATAGCAAGGTCATGGTTATGTTATTGAAGAGTCTCTCGGAACAGCAAGTTAATTCCAGACCATATATAGAGAGAGAGGTAGATGGTAACTTGTAGTTAAAAGACGGAGATCTTCAGTTGGGAGCTGGAACCACGAAAGAAAATGTGTTTCATTCAATTGTATTGTGCAGTGTGTATGTTATCAAAGTGATTGCTAGTTCCAGAATTAAAGCTTTGTAGTTATTGTTGAAGGATTTCAGTTGTTTTAATTTATATTTTGTATTTGAATCTCCTGCATTACGAGATTGTTTGAGTATTCAGTAATTGTTTAAAAGTCGAAATTTATAATAAATTATAATATCAGAAACGCATTGTCAAATCAACACAATCTCATCGTAACATTAAGGCATCATCTAATCCAGCACTCAAATAGAAATATCGTTGCAGATACATTTATAGATAGTAGTTGTTGTAGCCTCACTGGTGTGAAGGTTGTGGAGTCATTGTCCAAACGTGTGTTGTGTATGTGTGTGTTTTGTGTGTATGTACATTCCTGAAGACTTTGATCTAAGAACTGGTGACAGTAACAAAGCATTCTTAGAAGTCAATCTATAACACCAAGCATACTGCATATATACACTTCATTTAGAGCCACAGAATTCAACCTCTGAACAAGCGTCTAGAAGCCAGGAAAGATAAAGAGCATAACTTGCTTATTAGTGGAAGGTTTTAACATTAACTTCATTTCTGTTTACAAACATTTTGACCTGTTTATGGAACATCTTCAAACTCTTCATTTAGGTAGGCAAGGTTAATGGCTTTGTGTGTTTGCGTGTTTTACGATGTAACTTTATTAGCTTTGTCTTCTCTGTTCTGTTTCATTTTTATTATTAACATTTTTTTTTATTTTGTCTGCGTTTATTTTATTTTTTTACTATCATTATTATTCTATTTTTTTTATCACTCCTTCTTTCTTTACTTCTCCCCCCCCCCCGTTCCTCTATTCAGACGTAGAAATCCATGTTCTAAATTATGTGTTTCTATTCCTTGAATTTAACGTCTGACTTGACGCACATATCATAAACCTTCAGTTGGCTGCCTCTGTAATGTCTGATTCTTCACGGCTAGTTGCTGCTGGATCATGGGATAGCATTGGAACAATCAATGTGTGTCTTTGTACTGTCTGTGTGTTTGCGGGCGTGCGTTTGTGTGTGTTTACGACATAGTAGTATCAGTACGCTTGTGACTTAGCTCAATCGCTTCACCATGAAGGAAAGTGAAGGTTTGGTACATTAAGCCGAATTTTTAGAACTATTTAGATACAGCGGTTCTCATCCTTTTAAGCTCGGCGACCCCTTTTTACAATCCCTCACTCTGCCGCGACCCCCACCTCACACACACAGCAATAGAAGAATAGACAAAAACAATTCATTGGCGACCCCTGGCAAATCGTCAATCGACCCCCAAGGTGGTCGGGATCCACAGGTTGAGAGCCCCTGATTTACAACGTATTTGTAGGACCTTTAGACTGTGTTCCGTACATTGTAAAATGCCTTGATTCATTTGAATGATTTAACTATTTAGCCAGACTTTGTATCCGTCAGTGATTCTCAATGTTTTCATAAAAGTAGCCTTATTTTGGCAATTACACTTGTATCATTATAGACTAATTATTGCCTATCTCGCAAAAACCTTCATGGCATAAAGACAATAGGCTGAAAATAACTGACAAAAACATTTTTTATTACTCGGCGTGGGGGCTGAGTGGTATAGCACTTGGGTACTGGAACCGAAGGGTTTCGTGTTTGATCTTGAACCTCTGAATGTTTCAGATGCCGCTGAGTCCACCTAGCTCTAAAGCGTACATGATCCTAGAGTTGATGGAAAGTCAAGTCGCGGTTGGTCGATGAGCTCAGCATTGAAAACCTTCTTGAAAGTTGGACACAGAAACAGATTCTCTTTACATAATCAGTCCGTATAGATCGCAATGTCGCAAAGGGAAACTTGTCAAGAACAAACTAGTCCATTGAAGAGGTCGTCCCTTTGAATTCATCACTGAGTTTCATGAACATAGTTCTTATTGGTAGATGTCTTTCACTGAAAACGATTCATTTGCTCTGCACAGTTCCTGGTTTATTTAATATCACTTCCGTTTAGAGACTAGTTCTTTGTGTATTCCTTCAAACTTGCCAACTGTTCTACCACATACATTGGCCACTGTGTATTCCTTCAACCTTGCCAACTGTTCTACCACATACATTGGCCACTGTGTATTCCTTCAACCTTGCCAACTGTTCTACCACATACATTGGCCACTGTGTATTCCTTCAACCTTGCAAACTGTTCTACCACATACATTGGCCACTGTGTATTCCTTCAACCTTGCCAACTGTTCTACCACATACATTGGCCATCGTGTATTCCTTCAACCTTGCTAACTGTTCTACCACATACATTGGCCACTGTGTATTCCTTCAACCTTGCTAACTGTTCTACCACATACATTGGCCACTGTGTATTCCTTCAACCTTGCCAACTGTTCTACCACATACATTGGCCACTGTGTATTCCTTCAACCTTTCCAACTGTTCTACCACATACATTGGCCACTGTGTATTCCTTCAACATTGCCAACTGTTCTACCACATACATTGGCCACTGTGTATTCCTTCAACCTTGCAAACTGTTCTACCACATACATTGACCACTGTGTATTCCTTCAACATTGCCAACTGTTCTACCACATACATTGACCACTGTGTATTCCTTCAACCTTTCCAACTGTTCTACCACATACATTGACCACAGTGTATTCCTTCAACCTTGCAAACTGTTCTACAACATACATTGGCCACTGTGTATTGTGCATATGTTAGCTCAGCACATGCTTGGGCTTTGCCTCGGGAACTTATTTTCATGTAACATTCAATCTATGGCAGCTGTAACTTTCAAAGCAGACTTTCGATTGCTTACATGAGTTGTTTTTTTTATTTATTTTAATTTATTTATTTCTGCCTGTTGTTGTTTACTTCTGCTTGGAGACTGTTGATGCCAGTGGGTTTGTTTTCTATACATCTAGATTGTGTTTATATGTGTGTATGTGTGAATACTATAACATTCATATGTGTTGAGTTGCAAGTATTTGTGCATTCGACTGTTCTATGGGCCTATGTTCATGCAAGTCTTTGTTTCTTCTTTAACCTAGACTTGTCATGTGAGTACTTCAATTGACTTATAAGATGTGTTCTTTCAGATTATCACGGGAACTTTTGTTCGACCTAAACATCTAAATCAGTTTGTTTGTTTGTTTGTTTGTTTGTTTGTTTGTTTGTTTGTTTGTTTGTTTGTTTGTTTGTTTGTTTGTTTGTTGTTGTTGTTTTTGTCAGAATGATGGTATTTAAAAACTGTCACAAAGCAGACTGTTTTCTCTTATCTTATCTAATCTTATCTTATATAATACAGAGGTTACTTCAAAAAAGAAAAAGATGACGTCCTACGCGTCATGCATCTAGTCATGCATCTAGTCATGCATGTTAACCAATGACTTACATTCTACCTGGCTCAGGCAACCCATTCCATGCTCTAATAGCAGTAGGGAAGAACGAGCATTCGAATGTACGTACCCTAGCATATGGAACGAGGTATATGCATTTTTACATTTATGCATGTATTTGAAGATTATGGTTCAGTGTTTTATGAATAATTGCTACTTTTATGTCGTCTATTATGAAGGCTTTCTAAATTTAGTGATTTTATTAAAGGTGTTACTCTATTCAAATGTGAATATTCGTTTGTTATGAATCTCACTGCTCTATTTTGTGCTCTACATAGATGGAAGTGATTGAGTTAAGTACACTTGATTTGTATTAAGTTTTAGTCAGGCGTATTCATTGTTTATGTAGGCACTGATTGTAAAAGACATGCGCATTGACAGAGTCTCTAGAACTATATATACTGTGAAAATGCTGGAATACATAAACAATTCATAGAACTAAGTTTGATGTTACTAGAGAGAAATCCTGCTTAAATTGCATAAGGATAGCACCTAGCATTGAGGGAGAGCACTTCGAAATAGCAAGGATACAGACAGATCATTCAGTAGGTCATTTCCGTGAGATGTTCACCCTCTACCGTCTGGAAAGTCGCTCCTACTGGAATACAAACGGTCTACATTTCGACCTCTTTATTTAATGGGGTATATTTCTGGCACTGTTACATTAAAGGTATTTCACAACCTTAGCAGTGCCATCCACTTGTGTTCAGACTAGACTCTTGTCGAGGTGTTTCAACATCAATCTATCATATCTTATGTCTGCTCCACAGCCTTTTGACAAATTTGATTCCGTCATGTTCCGAAGAGAACTTTAGGTAGATAGATGTATCACTGCTGTACATGTCTGCCGTTATTTACACGAAGAATGTGTCTCCCGATATTTGCACGAAGAATGTATCTCCCGTAGATTGCATTGGATCGAAGCCGCACTGAAAGTGATGCTATTTTTTAATTCTGATTTAGTTTTCACTATGGGTTATAAGAAATTGAAATAATTTATTGGTGAATGCGATACATGCCCTTTCCTTCATACATGCCCTTTCCTTCATACATGCCCTTTCCTTCATACATGCCCTTTCCTTCATACATGCCCTTTCCTTCATACATGCCCTTTCCTTCATACATGTCCTTTCCTTCGTACATGTCCTTTCCTTCGTACATGTCCTTTCCTTCATATATGCATTTTACCTTTTGTAGTTTTAGCATTGAAACTAGAAACGATTTCCGAACATCAGCATATCATTGGCTCATTGGAATATAAATGCGAATAGATTGTGATCTTGTATGGGTAATTTCTGTCATGGACTTTTCTTTATTTCATATCGAGATGTCTGTAATCGTAAAGGGCCGGACTTGGGCATAGGCAAAGTAGACCGCCTAAAGCCTCCAACTGGTGTGGGACCTCGACAAGGACAAAAAAAATCAGAAGAAAAAAAATGCGAAACTTGTATCAGATCTGAAACTGAAACTGAAACATAGTAGAGCACTATAAATTTACTTGTCTAACTTTATATCTACTATGAAAATTGCGAAATATAAATTTCAGTTATTGATTTAGATCTCCATGGGCAGATTTGAAAATAAACTGCATATTTTATCTTTTGGCTGTTTCTTTTTTTTTTTTTATTTCATTTGGCGCCACCAAATTCACTTATACTAGGCCCTCCGATTATCTAAGGCCGGCCCTAACTCGTATTATTAAATCCAACTGTATCTCTTGTTTAAGTCTAACAGAATAGATATATAGAGCTGGATTTAGGCCTACTGATTATCAGGCGTAGAAATGAATTACTGTGTCCAGTTCGGGTGTCCGGAATACGGAAGCTGTTGACCAGAAGGAAAGAAAGAAGTGAAATGCTGAAGCTCTATTCAGATAGTTTTAAAATATGATATTCAGATAGTTTTAAAATATGATATTCAGATAGTTTTAAAATATGATATTCAGATAGTTTTAAATTATGATATTCAGATAGTTTTAAAATATGATATTCAGATAGTTTTAAAATATGATATTCAGATAGTTTTAAATTATGATATTCAGATAGTTTTAAAATATGATATTCAGTTAGTTTTAAAAAAATGATATTCAGATAGTTTTAAAATATGATATTCAGATAGTTTTAAATTATGATATTCAGATAGTTTTAAAATATGATATTCAGTTAGTTTTAAAAAATGATATTCAGATAGTTTTAAAATATGATAATCAGATAGGAAGGGAAAGGGGTCTCGAGTTGAGATCTAAGTGATATCTGGGATTATTAGTTTTCAATTCTTGACGTTGTGATGGTCCCGAGTACACCCAGACCAACCGAAACTTTGCATGTGTAGGGGACAGTTAAGGTGGCTGCTCATTTGGCTGGCTGCATGAAGCCCTCATTAACCCTTAAAGTGCTGAGCATACAATATGGAATTTCGATTCTGATGATTAAAGACTAAACTACCACACGCGTCTTGAGGGTTAACCCTCGGCAAGAAAAACGTATTATCGTTTGATCTAACTCTGATGCCCAATTTTATGTTCGGCCTCATGTTACGTGCCGAAGTAACTGCCCCAAATCGTGGTGTCCAATGAAACTAAACCACTGTGGCCTCATTATAAATTAAATTTTCTTAACAATAGTGTTTTTACTTATAATTTATACTTAGTATGTAGACTATAATTGTGTGTATGTAAATTTGGATTATTTAATGAATAACCAAAATCTTTTTATGCCCGCTATTTTTTACAGATATAACTTCACGAAATTGATTGCAATGTTCCACTATATTTTTGTATAACTTGTATCTAATGAATCCTATCATTTGGATGTGTTAGCGCCTTTGTTTATAATGGTCATAACTTAAAGAAAAACTGTACAAATCAATATTTAAACTAGCATGTGTGGTACCTTTCCCTGACTCACTTAGCAAAAGTCTGATCTCAACGAGTCCAGTGTGGGTCTTTAAGCTAATGATGGGGCAAATGAAGCTGGACGCTTAGCGTACTGACATTTACTGGGGGGCCATATAGCAGACGATCAAATGAGACCTTTAACAGTGTACTGTACATTCGTAAACTACTCGGGCAGATTAGACAATATTTTTGTCATGCCATATTAATAATGTATATACCATGTCATGTCCATCTTGTGTCCACTCTTCAATGTCTTCATTGGCAGTCCCAGCTAGCCATTGCTGAACCCGTCCCACGAGTATAACACCCAACCCCCTTTTGATACTTGAGTGTTATTACGTTCAGACATTATTCTTCGTAAGTGGTCTCTGTACTCCTATATGTGGTCTCTATACTTCTATATGTGGTCTCTATACTTCTATATGTGGTCTCTATACTTCTATATGTGGTCTCTATACTTCTATATGTGGTCTCTATACTTCTATATATGGTCTCTATACTTCTATATGTGGTCTCTATACTCCTATATGTGGTCTCTATACTCCTATATGGTTGTGAAAGTTAGTGGTCTCTATACTCCTATATGTGGTCTCTATACTCCTATATGGTTGTGAAAGTTGGTGGTCTCTATACTCCTATATGGTTGTGAAAGTTAGTGGTCTCTATACTCCTATATGGTTGTGAAAGTTGGTGGTCTCTATACTCCTATATGGTTATGAAAGTTGGTGGTTTCTATACTCCTATATGGTTGTGAAACTTAGTGGTCTCTATACTCCTATATGGTTGTGAAAGTTAGTGGTCTCTATACTCCTATATGGTTGTGAAAGTTAGTGGTCTCTATAATCCTATATGGTTGTGAAAGTTAGTGGTCTCTATACTCCTATATGGTTGTGAAAGTTAGTGGTCTCTATACTCCTATATGGTTGTGAAAGTTGGTGGTCTCTATACTCCTATATGGTTGTGTTGGACACTGAAGGCTGGGGCTGAAAGAAGACAATAAATGCTACAGAACACAATGCTGGGTATCAGATACCAGGAAAAGAAGACAAATAAGTTTGTACTTTTACAAGTCAACACTCTGGCTGGCAAAACTGGAAAAAATACTCAATACTTTGAGTATGGTTTTATGGTATTGTAAGACATGACTCATTGGTATAAGTCACCTTTCAAGGTACAGCGGAGCAATGGAGGAAACACGAAGAAATGATCCAAAGAAAATCTGGTGGACAACATAAAAAAATAGACCAACGTTTGAGCTAAGGACCGGGAAAGTGAAGAGATTTGGTGATGTGAACTGTCAAAGCATCCATTCGACGCAAGTGAAGAGATTTGGTTATGTGAACTGTCAAAGCATCCATTCGACGCAAGTGAAGAGATTTGGTTATGTGAACTGTCAAAGCATCCATTCGACGCAAGTGAAGAGATTTGGTGATGTGAACTGTCAAAGCATCCATTCGACGCAAGTGAAGAGATTTGGTGATGTGAACTGTCAAAGCATCCATTCGACGAAAGTGAAGAGATTTGGTGATGTGAACTGTCAAAGCATCCATTCGACGCAAGTGAAGAGATTTGGTTATGTGAACTGTCAAAGCATCCATTCGACGCAAGTGAAGAGATTTGGTGATGTGAACTGTCAAAGCATCCATTCGACGCAAGTGAAGAGATTTGGTGATGTGAACTGTCAAAGCATCCATTCGACGAAAGTGAAGAGATTTGGTGATGTGAACTGTCAAAGCATCCATTCGACGAAAGTGAAGAGATTTGGTGATGTGAACTGTCAAAGCATCCATTCGACGAAAGTGAAGAGATTTGGTGATGGGAACTGTCAAAGCATCCATTCGACGAAAGTGAAGAGATTTGTTGATGTGAACTGTCAAAGCATCCATTCGACGAAAGTGAAGAGATTTGGTGATGTGAACTGTCAAAGCATCCATTCGACGCAAGTGAAGAGATTTGGTTATGTGAACTATCAAAGCATCCATTCGACGAAAGTGAAGGGACAATGATGACGTTGATGCCAAGATTTTGACGATGTGTCACGTGTCCTATCATATGACTTGATCAAGCCACTCTGGTTATTGTTGCTACTACACACCACTCCAGGTGACAAACACGTAAGACATCATTCACACAGCACTCTCTCTTGTGGTCTTGGAAGAAGTTTTACAGCCATAGAAACAAAGCTTCTACTCTACTTTTTAATTTCCTATAAGTCTGAGTACAAGGGCGACATCCGGTTTTCTCTGCTGGATTTTCATGCAGCATTGACTATGATTCTAGTAAATCTAAAGAATACAATATTATATTTTCAATGCTTTCTTCTGTAGACATGCACGGGAAGGCATCTGATCCATTGTACAAGATCGAAATTTGTTACCGTTTATAGTAAATTGATTAATCAATAGAAATAATTTGTCTTTATTGACACCACGACTCACATCCGACCTGAAAGTGTATATGCATAAGGAATTACAGATTTTGTTTTGTCTTACGGTTATGCAACACGATGGCTTACCGTCTTTTCCCTTTACAATGTTAAACAAATAGACACACCTGCAGCCAACGCCTTGATAACCACCATGTTAACACTGTACAGCTGTGTAGTATATAGTTCAATATTAATATTAGCTAAATATTAATTAATTTTCAAAACTTGAATGCATTCAGTATTAGACTCAACCATTTATATAGCTCTTGTCTTCGATAAGTATTAATGCATTGTAAAAATTAAAATAAAAAATAAAAAGATCTATCTATGTAAAAGATAAAAGCCGCATATGTCTGGTCAAGTTCTGAAGTAGTGATGTACTGTAGTCTTGTATTCTGAAGTAGTGATGTACTGTAGTCTTGTATTCTGAAGTAGTGATGTACTGTAGTCTTGTATTCTGAAGTAGTGATGTACTGTAGTCTTGTATTCTGAAGTAGTGATGTACTGTAGTCTTGTATTCTGAAGTAGTGATGTATTGTAGTGTTGTATTCTGAAGTAGTGATGTACTGTAGTCTTGTATTCTGAAGTAGTGATGTACTGTAGTCTTGTATTCTGAAGTAGTGATGTACTGTAGTCTTGTATTCTGAAGTAGTGATGTACTGTAGTCTTGTATTCTGAAGTAGTGATGTACTGTAGTCTTGTATTCTGAAGTAGTGATGTACTGTAGTCTTGTATTCTGAAGTAGTGATGTACTGTAGTTTTGTATTCTGAAGTAGTGATGTACTGTAGTCTTGTATTCTGAAGTAGTGATGTACTGTAGTCTTGTATTCTGAAGTAGTGATGTACTGTAGTCTTGTATTCTGAAGTAGTGATGTACTGTAGTCTTGTATTCTGAAGTAGTGATGTACTGTAATCTTGTATTCTGAAGTAGTGATGTACTGTAGTCTTGTATTCTGAAGTAGTGATGTACTGTAGTCTTGTATTCTGAAGTAGTGATGTACTGTAGTCTGTTTCCAACACCTAGCGTCCCCCTAAGGTGAGGGGAAGGGAGGAGAGTAGCAAAGATTGAGAAATAATACAAGGATAGGGAGAAGGGGGGGTGTCTTAGCCAAGGGCTACTCAACATTCAGAAGTCATGGAAACAACCTAAGCTTGTTTTTTTTTTTTACTATAAACCTTTCTAACCGCCATCACATATACGCGAATAAACAAACAATGCACACACACACACACACAAAATAGGCCAAGGATGAATATTTATAGGAACAGGACCTTTAGCTACCTTCAAAGTTGAATTGGCTAAAAAGTTGAATTGGCCAATGTTTGTAGACTATGTTTACTTCCTGTAGAGATCAAACAAAAGACGAAACAAATAAACTGATTTATTTAAAAAGAGAAATCTCTTTGTTCTTTTTCTACGAATTTTTTTTCTAGATTTGTTATTCTCCTCCAAAGTGTATTGCCGTCCCGTAAGCTGGAGATTTTCATCAATGGAGGATAACTCTAAAATATCTGATTTGTTTGGTGTATCCGGTGTAGAAACGAAAGGGCGTGTTGATAAGCGTTGCATTTGGAAATATTTACATTTTGTTTGTTTGAACTATTTAATAAGGCAGAATTAAATTACTAGCTGTGTGTAGTTGGCAACAGTGATCTTTCAATGAAACGTCCTTGGCATTGATGACATTGATGAACGAGTGAAATTTGAAGTCTGTGATACCGGAAATGTGCTAAACTCCAACCTTCAACGTAAAGGAAACTCCGTTGTATGCACTACTGAGCCTAGACTACAGAACAGAGTCTTAGCAATAAGGTCCCTAGCAACAATACGAGGGGGGTCTCGTTGTTAGAGAAAAACTGGACCACAGGGAGCTGAAATGGGTTCAATTAACTCACTATAAGATACATACTATGAGTGGTCAAGCGCTTGGCTTTCGAACCCTAGGTCCCGAGTTCAAATCCTGGCGAAGACTGAAATTTTTAATTTCGGCATTTTTAGATGTCCACGTATGGTTCGAGATGACCGCATCCCTTTTATGAACCATGTGACCCGGGAAAGGTTTTTATCCCGTGGGCAGGATGAGGAATCGGCTCTTCACCAACCCCTCTGTTTGGAGTCCCCCGGAAACTAAGTGATCATTTAATCACACCCGGCTTTTCATGTTCCATGTCCTCCCCTCATACGAGGCCGGAGGCCGAGCCCACTGGGGGCCCTCCATATGCCTATATATATGAGTCCAGTCAGCTCTAATGGGTAATGCTCTAATGGGTACCTGACATTGGTTAGGGAAAAGTAATGGCGGTTGGTCATTGTGCTTGCCGCATGACAGCCTCGTTAAATGTGGGCCACAGAAACAGATAACCTTTACATCATCCGCCCTCCAGATCGCGTCGTCTGAAAGGGGAACTTTACTTTTTTTTTTCCTAGTAGCTTACACTTTGGAAAAAGATGGGTTAAAGGAATTAATTCCTACGCGTTCGAAAACGACTGTAACGATTTTTCTAGTAATATGACAGTGTTTGGGAAAAAAACACTGGTTAATTGGCCGCACAGTGAAAACTCTGGTTTGACAGTTAAAAAGGAAAAGAATGAAACATTAAATATGGCGAAGTCTTTTTATCAATGAAATGGTTCGGAACAACGTTAACGTGTTTTTGGCCACGGCTTCAGCGGGAAGTAGCGCACCATTCACATTATTTGTTTCTATTAAATGATGAAGTTAATACTCTGCTCACCGTCGTATCTAAACTTGAATGATGCTTCAGTGTCGACGTTTATTTATAGATCTATGTACACTTTCGTTTCTATAGGCCCTTGCAAGATCATTAGATGGACTGTGAAAAGAAAAGCCAGATCGTGTAAAGCTAAATGGCTACACTTGCAATGACGAAGCCTAACAAGAAATAAATAGACTGGGAAACAATAGACCCCCATCAGCTTCTTAAAGTAGGAAACAAAAAAGTTTACTTGGTAGAGGATCATGTCAGTTTATAATTGATATTTATATCATGTTGTCATTTTGTTTTTTAATAAAAAGAGTTTTTACAATGCGCAGTTCTAAAAAGGGAGTTCAAACAGACAGACAGAGAAGGAATGAGAGACCGTGCCGTGACATTTCATTGTAACCGATACACAAAGTCAAGGGCTTGAACAATGAGCTATGTTGATTGTTCAAATGTCACCCTTACTATTACAAAAAAGGGGAGTGTTCCGGCCATAATAAACAATATAAAGCTTGGGAATAAATCAACAGGCAAAGCCATTGAGTACTGCTAGTGTAATCATATTATTGGAAAAAAAAGATGCAATAATAATGTCTATATGTAATTGTCCACCTAATTCATATGATTACATTACCTACATTCGTTACATATCTGGACCTGCCCTACGTATTGGACACATTCGGACTTGACATCGCTACATGTTCATAAATCTAAAACATTGATTTATCAATTGTCCACTTAACCAATGTCCCATGCCTGTCTGCACACCGACATCATTTAATAACTTCTAATTTGATGCTTTTCTTCATTGATTCCTAATTTGTGTCAGAATATTTAGACTCACACAACCACTCACACACATATAAACAACGTCACAAGCGCACACACCTCAAGACATATACACTGAGACAGCCTGTTGTGTATTATTTTTTTCCAACTAGCTTTAGTCTGTCTTGAGCTATTGCTATTTAAAAATCTGATATCAACTCTGTCTGGTAACAAGTTTGTGCACATTAGTTCTCCCACGCCGAATTTTGGATGAAATTGAAATTTTGCATAAATTATTTCTTTTTCCTGACAAAACAAGTATCAATTTAAAAAAAACAAGGCTACAAAGACAGTTTGTGTGGAAACACAAACTCAAAATCGGCCCCAGAAGTTGTCCGCTAAGGTAGGTAAAAAGGAAGGTTTCAATATTTCCAGAAAGAATATCAGAAACTATGAACTACAAACTAGGAACCACTACAACCCTATCTCCGTCAGAAAGTATGAACTACAAACTAGGAACCACTACAACCCTACCTCCGTCAGAAAGTATGAACTACAAACTAGGAACCACTACAACCCTATCTCCGTCAGAAAGTATGAACTACAAACTAGGAACCACTACAACCCTATCTCCGTCAGAAAGTATGAACTACAAACTAGGAACCACTACAACCCTATCTCCGTCAGAAAGTATGAACTACAAACTAGGAACCACTACAACCCTATCTCCGTCAGAAAGTATGAACTACAAACTAGGAACCACTACAACCCTACCTCCGTCAGAAAGTATGAACTACAAACTAGGAACCACTACAACCCTATCTCCGTCAGAAAGTATGAACTACAAACTAGGAACCACTACAACCCTATCTCCGTCAGAAAGTATGAACTACAAACTAGGAACCACTACAACCCTATCTCCGTCAGAAAGTATGAACTACAAACTAGGAACCACTACAACCCTACCTCCGTCAGAAAGTATGAACTACAAACTAGGAACCACTACAACCCTATCTCCGTCAGAAAGTATGAACTACAAACTAGGAACCACTACAACCCTACCTCCGTCAGAAAGTATGAACTACAAACTAGGAACCACTACAACCCTACCTCCGTCAGAAAGTATGAACTACAAACTAGGAACCACTACAACCCTATCTCCGTCAGAAAGTATGAACTACAAACTAGGAACCACTACAACCCTATCTCCGTCAGAAAGTATGAACTACAAACTAGGAACCACTACAACCCTATCTCCGTCAGAAAGTATGAACTACAAACTAGGAACCACTACAACCCTACCTCCGTCAGAAAGTATGAACTACAAACTAGGAACCACTACAACCCTATCTCCGTCAGAAAGTATGAACTACAAACTAGGAACCACTACAACCCTATCTCCGTCAGAAAGTATGAACTACAAACTAGGAACCACTACAACCCTATCTCCGTCAGAAAGTATGAACTACAAACTAGGAACCACTACAACCCTATCTCCGTCAGAAAGTATGAACTACAAACTAGGAACCACTACAACCCTACCTCCGTCAGAAAGTATGAACTACAAACTAGGAACCACTACAACCCTATCTCCGTCAGAAAGTATGAACTACAAACTAGGAACCACTACAACCCTACCTCCGTCAGAAAGTATGAACTACAAACTAGGAACCACTACAACCCTACCTCCGTCAGAAAGTATGAACTACAAACTAGGAACCACTACAACCCTATCTCCGTCAGAAAGTATGAACTACAAACTAGGAACCACTACAACCCTACCTCCGTCAGAAAGTATGAACTACAAACTAGGAACCACTACAACCCTATCTCCGTCAGAAAGTATGAACTACAAACTAGGAACCACTACAACCCTATCTCCGTCAGAAAGTATGAACTACAAACTAGGAACCACTACAACCCTATCTCCGTCAGAAAGTATGAACTACAAACTAGGAACCACTACAACCCTATCTCCGTCAGAAAGTATGAACTACAAACTAGGAACCACTACAACCCTACCTCCGTCCATACAAAAAGAAGAGACGTGCGCGTGTCGAAAGTGTTGCCGATACTGTTGTATTGATAGTTCGACTAACGACTTGATACCATAGGATACGAAAAGTTATTAATGTCCTTATTTATTACATTGTTAATATGTATTCAATGCTATGATAGTTCTGAAGCTATAGTTCAATGTAAACCTGGCCAAACTGATGTTATTGAATGATTATCTAATTCTAATAGATTGTGTTGTGAAGGGTGAATCTCTCATTCAAAACTCAACAAAGAAACGTTTCCCCTTTGTGTGGTCGTGCACGCGGCCACGTCTCGTGTATACAATGAAAATGTACTTATTAATTACTGTTTAAAATTAAATTCTAATTATATGCATACTACGGGTTCGAATCCTGGTGAAGACTGGGATTTTTAATATCGGGACTTTGGACGCCTCTGAGTCCACCCAGCTCAAATGGGTACCTGACATTAGTTGGGGAAAAGTAAAGGCGGTTGGTCGTTGTGCTGGCCACATGAAATCCTAGTTAAACGTAGTTGACAATTACAGTTGGCCTTTACATCTTCTGCCCTATAGACCACAAGGTCTGAAAGGGGAACTTTTTTTTACTTATATGCATACTAAATATATTTTTTTCTCTTTTAAAAAAAAAAACAAAAAAAAAACATTGTTTAAAATGTAATAGCTACTATATCAGAAAATGCTTAATCTACACATTTTTAAAAACATTTTTTTTTTTGACAAAATTCTACAACTATTCGAATAAATGTGTTAATATATGCTACATAGTCGCCTCCCTTACTAAATAGTCTCTCGTGTTTTTTTTTTTAACTATTAATAGTGATTAGTTGTAAACAAAAATGTGTATTTTTTATGAAGAAACTATTTGGATAGTTGATTTTAAAAATTAAATCTGTCGCTTTCAAAAAAAAAAAAAAGGAGTCGTTACGTCAGAACTTTAAACGTTCTATATATCATGATGTCAAATTTTCTTTTCTAGTTTATGAAATCTAATCGGGACGGACAGACGGATGAACAGAGACAGACTACACAAAACTAATAGCGAATATTCCCCTTTCGGGGAGTGGCCGCTAAAACACTTAGCTAATTAACTATTGGTAATTAATTATTAGTACTTGACTGATGAGGTGGTATAAGCTCAATGAGTCCCCTTTATACTTTGTAGAGATAGATTTCGCATAAACTAAAAATAGATAACTATAAAACCTTCTAATTTCATAAGCATTTCACTGACACAGTGGTTAGTGCGTTGGCATGAGGATACTTAAGCCCTCGAGTTCAAGTCGTGAAACTTTTTTTTAAAATAATGT
This sequence comes from Biomphalaria glabrata, assembly GCF_947242115.1. Lineage (NCBI taxonomy): Eukaryota > Metazoa > Mollusca > Gastropoda > Planorbidae > Biomphalaria > Biomphalaria glabrata. The sequence continues at coordinate 31,709,235 of NC_074711.1, read as the reverse complement.
CTTTAAAAACAGATCACTGTAACATTCACCCAAATACTCATTCTTTCTACTCCCAACCCCTTTCTCAACTGGTCCAGACAAGTGATAGGATTAGAGCGTATCGAGAAAGCTAAAAGCTTGAAATCGCACAGATTTATTATTATTAGTTTAGATCTATTACAAATTTAATTACGTGACTGGTCCAAACTAATTGATAACTGTACACTTAACTCTTTCTCTCCGTAATTATTTTACGCGTTTTGACGGAATTTTTCCTTTAGCTTCACTAACGTTTTCGTTTGTGATAAGAAAATGTTTTATTTGGTATAGGGTTAAAGAGGAATGCAGGCTCTTATTATATATGACAAAGTAAGGGTTATAAAATCAAACATTAATTTAATTTAATGAGTTTAAATCAATGATGCTATCGTCGATTAGGAGAGATAGAGTTAATAAAGCTTTGTTTTTTTCTTAAATTATGTCTTCTCATTTTGTTGTTTAAATATTGAGTCAGGGGGAAAAGGTAGAAAGGCTTGATACAACGATATAGTATTTCCACTGGCCTCACAGACTTGAAATACAAAGCAATTGATTCGTGTTGTTGTTTTTTTACTGGATTAGAACACATTTTGATTTGATCAGGTTGATTTGAACACATTGTTTTGAACATTTTGATTTGATCAGGTTGATTTGAACATTTTGATTTGATCAGGTTGATTTGAACATTTTGATTTGATCAGGTTGATTTGAACATTTTGATTTGATCAGGTTGATTTGAACATTTTAATTTGAACATTTTGATTTGATCAGGTTGATTTGAACACATTGTTTTGAACATTTTGATTTGATCAGGTTGATTTGAACACATTGTTTTGAACATTTTGATTTGATCAGGTTGATTTGAACATTTTGATTTGATCAGGTTGATTTGAACATTTTGATTTGATCAGGTTGATTTGAACATTTTGATTTGATCAGGTTGATTTGAACACATTGTTTTGAACATTTTGGTTTGATCAGGTTGATTTGAACACATTGTTTTGAACATTTTGATTTGATCAGGTTGATTTGAACACATTGATTTGAACATTTTGATTTGATCAGGTTGATTTGAACACATTGTTTTGAACATTTTGATTTGATCAGGCTGATTTGAACACATTGTTTTGAACATTTTGATTTGATCAGGCTGATTTGAACACATTGTTTTGAACATTTTGATTTGATCAGGCTGATTTGAACACATTGTTTTGAACATTTTGATTTGATCAGGTTGATTTGAACACATTGATTTGAACATGTTGATTTGAACACGTTGATTCAGAAAAGTTGATTTGAACACGTTGATTTGAACAAATCACTCACTAAGTTCGTTTAACCTCTGATAGCATACGGAATGTATATATGTTTGTTTGTTTTTCATAAGTTTCAGCACTTTTATAGGACCCGCGCTAATTTTAGATTATTAAATTAAACCGTTTTATAACTTATAACAGATTTCCCGAGGCGTCCTGTCGATATAACAGGAGGTCCTGGAAATCTCCTGAAATTGCAAAATATACGAAAAAGTCCTGGAAATATCCGGAAATTATTAAAATCTTTTGAAAACTCATACCAATCTCCTGAAATATACAGACGAAAATTTTCTTTTTTTTTCACTCTTAAATTACCTAGGATAACTCCCTCCTTCCGAGTTGCAAAAATAAAAGAGTGATCTTTCCATTGTGTCCAAAGTCTTGAGCGTGCTCTGTCGCCTCAATGGCTACTACAGAGTAGGCCTAGATTACTTCCCCCGCCCCCCTTTTTTTTTTAACGTGAGGTAGAAATATAAAAAAAAGAGTGATATTGCAACGCCCTGCCCTGCTATTTTGTGACTACGTGTTCTCCTCCCCCCCCCTTTGTTTTCTCGTGGACTATCCGCAGAGTGATCTTTCCTTTACTCCTTACTACTCGTTTAAACTGTTGAGGGAAGAAGAGAATTAAATATATAGACCATTGGGAGCGACAGTGGTCAAAGTTCAAACTCGCGACAATCAGAACAGTCTGAAGCTTTTACCACACGAACAACCGTTTCAATACATCCTTTGTGATCTATTTTGGTTATTTTATGCCGACATTACCTCTATTTGAAGTGAGTAATGCCAGAGCACAGACCTAGATATATTGTATCTTGACAGGAGACGGAGACACTCTTCGGTTAAAAAGTGTTTATAGCGTTTTCAAAAGTAAAACAACAAAATGGACGCCACATGATTCTGTGAATCGCCTTCATCTGAGAAAAGTATTTACCTTTAGTTTTTATAGGTTTATAATTCTACACACACACACGCACGCACGCACGCACACTCACACACACAAGATTTGTCGACCGGTGCACCAACGGTCGAACAGACTAAGGGATAGGTGAAGACATTTTCTAACATTTTCCATATTTTTGAATGACTATTTAATTGTTAATAGACATTGCTATCACTCACCTAACCTTTATAAATGTAAGCGTTTTTATAGAAAGATTTTTTTTCTACTTGTCATGACGTACGCGCGATCGTGGTCGTATGGTACACGCTTTGGACTGTCGACTCAATGGTGCTGGGTTCGAACCCTGTCCACCACCATCACCCCGCTGTCCTGCAAGAGGTCTGGGCTGGGATGTAATAATCTTCACATTTGAAGGAACATCCGAAACACGTCAACCAAAACATTCTCTTATTTTGTCAGTGCCTAGACAAGATTTCAAGCGTAGAGATTTAAACAACAGAATATTTGTTATAACATGTAAACGGCCCATCAGGCGACGGTCACATCGACCCCCTCTGTGCCTACAGTTCGGCCCATCTCTCATAAGATTAATATAGTCTAGCATGGAATTAGATTTCGCCTCAGCTGTGTTCCCAGTTTTATATTGGCCTCAATCAAATTAACACGCTTTGAACAGGAAAGGGAAAAAAAAGGGCATTTTTTAAATATTTTTATTTGAATCCAACAGTAAGAAGGGAGAATAATTTGTATAACGAAATATTGATTCTGACCACTTGAGATGTAGCTGTTGATGTGCTGAAAGCAACTCTTGTCTCTGTCAGTTGTCAATGCTTCAAAACTTTGGCTTCATTTAGCTGTGTCATTGAAAAGTCTGGAGTTGGATTGATCCAAGTCCTTCAGATGATTCTAAGAGAGAGAGAGAGAGAGAGAGAGAGAAAGAGAAAGAGCTTAGTTATATTTTGAACAGTAATATGGCACTACTATGCTCCCTCATTCCCCCGCCCCCCACCTTTTCCAACTAGTCCATTCTACAAAATTGTGGTGTGTTGTATTTACATACATATTTTCAAGCGTACACTTTCTTTATTAATGCCAACGGGAAATCCCGCAAGTGAATTCTGTGTGAGCTTTAAGATGCTTTCGCTTTTAGAGCCCAGCTGTGTGTCTCAAAAAAAAAAAGACTGAAGTTATTTTTAGAGAAGTGTTGAACAATTTAATTTCCGGTTTTGTACTTCTGCTTTCATTTGTTTTAATCCTGGTATCTGTCAGAAACATCCTCCTCTTTGTTTTATGTAGAAGTGTGTTCAATACATTCTTAATAAGATCTAATACAACTGATTCATTGCTACAATGTCTAGGTGCCATAAAAAACATGCTCTGTAAAAAAAAAAAAGAATAATAAATTACCATTTCTAGGGCAGATGATGTAAATAAAAAAAAAATTAAAATTCTCTTTAAGATCTTGCGATGTTGTAAAGGTCATCTTTGGCCAACTGTTAGGGAGCAAGGTGTTATGTAGCCAGCACAACGACTGCCTTTACTTTCCCCTTTTATTTCAAGTCAGGTAGAAATGTCTTTAAGATCTCTAAAAAACAATTAATAAAAAAAATATTTGGTTCAAACCGTGTATCGAACTCGTGAACAAGCTGATTTGTTTAGCATTATTTATTGATATTTTCATTATATGGACATCTAGAGTAGATTTAACACTAGACTCTAGACCTCAACTTCTGATTTAGAAGTCTTAAGAACTATGTAATCTATTTTTGATTTACGTACAAAACCTATGAGTACAATTGAGATATACTTTCAACAAACTTGAAGCAACTTTAAATGTACTCAGTTATCACATAATCGATACACTATGGTTGACTACGCCATGTTTTATTTAATTATTCTAATGATAGGCCTTTAAATCTAAGCTTAGAAGACGATGCGCAAACTTTTTCTAAACATTAATTTATTCTACTCTTAAATCAATAATGCCTTGCATTTAGAAATTCCCGAACGCAATTGTCCTTTCAAGAACGCGATAGTCCTTTTAAAAACCGATGCTGAATCTAGACCTAGATTTAGTTTCTAGCCAAATTTACATTTATTTATTTTTTACTTTGACAAATTGTAACGGTCAAAGTAGAGTTTTTCCCATGTGGCCAACGAATTAGTAATTATTTCCTCAGCGACATACATAAACTGTTTCTTGGAAAATCGTTAGAGCCGTTTTTGAGATCAGCTGTTCAGGTTCCTGGATCCAGGTTCTATGACGTCCAAAAACAAAATATTTTAAAGTGATTAACTGGACTAGAAACAAACGAACGGGCGGAGGAAATATAGCAGGGAGTGCTCCAGTGTGGACGTCTTATCTTATAAATTACACACGTTACTTCAAAAGACAAGATAATTACGTCATACGAGTATTCAGGTGTTAATATAGTCATGCATGTCAATTAGAGATCTTAAACTCTGCGAAGTCGTTGGTTTATCTGGCTGATTCAGGCAACCCATTCCATGCTCTAATGGCATTTCCGAAGAAGGAGCACTTGTACTAACTTGTCCTCACATTTGGAATAAGTATTTATTGGGATTTGTATTTTGTATATGGAGATTATGGTTTAGTGTTGTATGTAGTATCGTTACTTTCAAGTCTTCTCACCTGAACTGTCTATAAACTTAGCAAGTTTAATGATGAAGTTACACTACTCTAATGAGACATAATGAGGTTTTACTGGGGAGGGGGTGCCTCCACTTCAGTGTCATAATGAGGTTCGACTGTCTAACATCCGCAGCAGTGACATTATGAGGTTTGACTTTCTCTAGCCTTCCCTGCAGTGACATAATGAGGTTTGACTTTCTCTAGCCTTTCCTGCTGTGACATAATGAGGTTTGACTTTCTCTAACCATCCCTGCAGTGACATAATGAGGTTTGACTTTCTCTAACTTTCCCTGCAGTGACATAATGAGTTTTGACTTTCTCTAGCCTTCCCTGCTGTGACATAATGAGGTTTGACTTTCTCTATCCTTCCCTGCAGTGAAATGATGAGGTTTGACTTTCTCTAACTTTCCCTGCAGTGACATAATGAGGTTTGACTTTCTCTAACCTTCCCTGCAGTGACATAATGAGGTTTGACTTTCTCTAACCATCCCTGCAGTGACATAATGAGGTTTGACTTTCTCTAACTTTCCCTGCAGTGACATAATGAGGTTTGACTTTCTCTATCCTTCCCTGCAGTGACATGATGAAGTTTGACTTTCTCTAACTTTCCCTGCAGTGACATAATGAGGTTTGACTTTCTCTAGCCTTCCTTGCAGTGACATAATGAGGTTTGACTTTCTCTATCCTTCCCTGCAGTGACATGATGAGATTGCACAGCTTCTAGACACGTCTTGATTAAAACATTTCTTATCAAAATAACATTGTGACAAATGTTCCAGCACTGCCCGTAGGTTACGTTGGATGCTTCTACCTGGCTATTACTTATAGCCATTCATCAGAAGCCACTTCTTCACTCTAGGCATCACAAAATAAAACTTGTATTTTAGAGCCTTCAACTAAATCAGCCCCACTCTATCTCCTTATCTTTCCCCCTCCCCCGGTTGTGATACCCATTCTAAATTGATTAGCCTAACTCTTAACTCACAAATTACGTTTTAATCGAAGATCTTAAAACTTGCTAACCAATTAATCGCGCCAAAACATTTATTTTTTATCTGATTTTGTTTTAACCTTATCTAAACTGATAGAACACAGAACGACTTGAATAACATTCAACCCAAAAGCAACGAAAGAATTTTAAAAAAATCAATTCTCCCCCTCCCCCCCCCCCCAACCAAGCCTAAGTTCTTTAATCCCTTTTACTGAGTTTTCCTTCATTATGCCATATCCGTCTCAAATGTTAACTCCATTTTGTGTTTTCTTTCAATTTTCCTTTCTCTCTAACTTTCTGGCTACTTTTTTTTGTCCTCCACTTTAAGAAATGTAGAAAGGTTATGTTGACATTAGCATTTTGTGAGGGTAATATGAGAGAAGTCAACTTTGAATACATGCAAGTGCTCATGGGTAATTTTTTTTAGTATTTTGCATTTCTCTTTGACTTCCACGCATTCTGTTTCTATATTATCTCCCTCTCTTTGTACCTCTCTTTTTTTTTTTCTTTATTTGCTATCTCTTGTATTTCTCTTTGAGCTTTTCTCTTTCTCTTTGAGATTCTCTTTGTTTATCTTTTAGTCGAGGAAAATCTCTACGTTGTCATTTTCTTTCTATCTATCTCCCTCTCTGTCTCTCTTTTTTTAAAAAAATCCCTTTTCTCGAATCATCTCTTTGTCAAGTCTTTCTTGCGAGATTCTCTCTCTCTCTTTTTTTCGCTCGTGAAAATCTCTGTCTCCGATATTCTTTCTATCTTTCAACTTTTCTCCTTCGTTTATTTTGTCTATTTCTTTCTCTCTCCCTCTTTCTCTCTCTCTCTTTCTCTCTCTCTCTCTTTCTCTATCTCACTCTTTCTCACTCCCACTTTCTCTCTCTCTTTCTCTATCTCTTTTTCTCTCTCCCTATTTCTCTTTCTTTCTCTCTCTCTTTCTCTATCTCTCTCTTTCTCTCCCTCTTTCTCTCTCTCTTTCTCTCTCCCTCTTTCTCTCTTTCTCTCTCTCTCTTTCTCTCTCTCTTTCTCTCTCTCTCTTTCTCCCTCTTTCTCTCTCTTTCTCTCTCTCTCTTTCTCTCTCATTCTTTTTCTGTTTCTCTTTCAACGATTTCACTCTCTCACCGTCCTTCCAGATCTCTGATTGGGTTAATCTTATATGCGCCAGCATGTTGTTAAAACGCATGTTTGATGAATGAAACTCTAATCCGATTGTCCCTAACGGCTGCCCACTTTGAGCCATTGAATATTGATCGAATCGTGATTGCTGCTCACACTGGATAAACAGAAGGACTTAAGAACCAAATAATATTTAAAATTGGTATCCCTATCCTGGCACCTGTTACATGTCAACTTAATACAATCTAAGGCAATACCTCAACGAACATAGTGTTTCCACATGAACAGGGCTGCATCTATAGGAACATTAAAGCTGTTCTAGAACAAAGCTGCGTTCAAATGAATATTACAATGATATGGATAGCCTGAACGTGCGTTTATCTGTTCAAGAGCAAAAATGTATATAAATGAACATTATAGTTGCAGAATAAAGCTGTATGTAAATACTGTATTCCTCACTAATCGTCGGACAAGCCTTATTATTATAAATCAACCTTATAGTTGTTCTAGATTCAACGCTATATCCAAACGACTATTATAGTTGCTTAAAAGAAAATGGCTAGATCTGCATGAATCCAGCCCAAGAGCAAGTCTATGTCTAATTGAACAATGTAGTTGTTCAATAAAACATTATTTCTTCTGGTCTACATTCCGGTCATGGATGGAAGGTTTCTATTATTCTTTGCTAGCGTTAAGCCCCCACATCCTTCTATTGTGTTGAAAAGCTTAAGTACATGCCACTTAAGTAGTGTACACACACATACACACAAACTATGTGTACAAAAACAGATTGCTTTTTAATCCTAAATGTTGAACAAGTTTCTAATGCCGAGGTTTAACATATTTGGCAGAGTAGGGGAGATAAGACCTAGGAGATGGAGGGACATACACTCTTCAAGCTGACCATTGTTCTCGTTGATTCAAGTGGAAATGTTTCGTCCATCCCCCCTTCCCTTTCCAACTGCATTAGGTACAACAACAAATCGAGACGAGCACGTGACATGTTTGATTTTATGCTGACTGGATGCTGCAACGTCCTTATCCTAGCCTTTGTGTCAGGAGTTTTAAAATATGTTTGTCTGGGAGTTAGAGCTTGTGCTGTGGGTTAGCCTTATTCACCTTCTTGCTATATCTAATTGTAGCTTCAAAGCTTCTCAGTGTTGTTTTGTTATTTGTAAAATTTAGCTATAATACTCTAAACCGCTAATAAAATTGGCAACAAAGGTTTTGCTTTCAAAACTTCTTAATACATGTATTCGATTTGGTCGGTTGGTCGTGTGCTGTTGTTAACAAGCCTGAGATGGACACAACTGTCACCCACTCCACGGAGTCTGCACCTTGTGCTAGTGAGAAACGTTCTAAGTGCCAATTGATAACAAAATTCTAGAAAAAAAAAAGCTCTACAATCACACATTTTGAATTATGACAATTCCTCTATTCAGCTTGTAAATTTTTCATCGGGTCAAAAATAAACAAAATCCTGGGCGGACACGGTTCTCGAAAACGGCTATAACGATTTTCCTAGAAATTTGAAAGTTAATCAGAAAAAATTTACTAACTAATTGGCCAGTTGGAAAACTTTAGTTTGACAGTTTTTTTTTTCTAATGTATATTAATTTTTTTTTTATTTGGCTTGATGTTTAGACTATCTAGACTTGAACACACATACGTTAGAGGATATTCCCGCATGTATTCATTCAAGAGTTTAAATAATAAATACATTTTGCGCACCGTCTTCTAAGTCTGAATCTATAGGCATAGCATTAGAATTTCTGAGTAGATGTATACATGCGCTTAACCAGGATATTTTAGTGGTGGGGGTGGGGAATTAGGGTGGGGTAAAAGTAATGTCCCAACCAAAGTTTTCTTCACGTTTGTTAGATACCGATTTTGTAACTTTTAGAAAGTCGTTAGAGCAGTTTTTGAAAAGCATGTCCAGATTTTGTATTCCTGTTTCTTCCCTTGAAGATTTCGCGAGCTGAAAATACTATTCTTAAAAAAATTGGGGGCGAAAAAAATTCCTCTATTCAGCTTGCAAATTCATGGATGCGGGAAAAACCTGGACACGAATCTCGAAAAAAGCTCAAATGATTTTCCTAGAAACATGAATATTGATGAATTTCTTTGGGAAAAGAATTACTAGCTAATTTGCCATACTGAAAAAACTCTAGTTTGTTTCAAATGAACGTTGCATTGTTTCAAATGAACATTACATTGTATTAAAAACTAAATTCAAATGATCAAAAGTGTTACAGTTTTTTGTATTTTCATTATTTTATGATCTCCTACCAATCTATCATGTTCTCCTACCAACGCCTTGAGCTAACATTATGTTTATAGCCAACGCCAGTAAAGGTAGTTAAAACAAGTAGCCCTTTCAAATCTTGCTATCTATAGGAGCAAATTATGTTAGCACATCTGTTTCTATGAGCAACGGTTAACTTGGGAGATCTGGGAATCTTGTGGCCAGCACAACGACCAACCTGTACTCATAAGTGTCCTAAAATTTCGAAGCTCAAAATTCCAGCTATTTAAGAGATTCAAAATCAGCTACCCTCATGACCAGTCAGCTATCACGCCACCATGCTATAGAAGTCATAATCAAATAGGAGGTGTGGGAGCTGAGCGGTAAATCGCTTGGCTTCCGAACCGAGGTCCGGGGTTCTAATCCTGGTGAAGACTTGGATTTTTTAATTCTAGGATCTTTGGGCACCTCTGAGTCCACCCAGATCTGATGGGTACCTGGCATTAGAAGGGGAAAGTAAAGGTGGTTGGTCATTGTACTGGCCACATGACACCCTCGTTAACCGTAGGACACAAAAACAGATTATCTGTACATCATCTGCCCTATAGATCGCATTATCTAAAAGGGGGAACTAATCAAATAATCCTAAATGATTCATATAAATAGAAATATAATGTTTAATATCAGCATTACTATTTTAGATGTAGACATTTAAAAGAATGTAAAAATTAAAATAACGGACTTTAAAAAAAACGTAATAAAACGTTAATAAAACAGGTTCTTAAGGATAAAGGCATACCATTGTAAGTGAACTTGCGCAAGAATTGACGAAGTTGTCTGTTTCTAAGTTGTGTTACTTTTGTTTTGTTGCAAGGTCAAGGATCTATTTGAACACCATCGCCTGCTCTATTTGAACACCATCGCCTGCTCTATTTGAACACCAGCCATTGGATCCTGAACATGTGTTTGGGTAGAAGTAATCAGATATCTTGGTGTTTGAAGAGCGTGCTGTTCTTTCATTGTCTCAGAGAGAGAGAGAGAGAGAGACAGAGAGAGAGAAAGAGAAAGTATCGTATCGCTGACAATTGATCGTAGCAGCTCCATGTCACACTGAGTCTCAACAAGCTGTAACGGCTGAGTAGGAAGAACCAACATTTTGATATGCTTGTGTAAAAAGCTACTCAAAACAAATTTTTCATTAAAAGAAAGTAGAGTCAAGTTCAATAGGCGTTTTCTTTTCCAGGCGGGTTAAAGCAATTGAGAATCCTGCTTAGAATAATTTTTAGATAATGAATGGGTCTAATAGTTAAATAGTTCGTCCATATAATTCGATGACAATCAGTTCTATCAGTCAAGGTGTTCGGAGATAAGCGCTACCTTTGAGTGCCTCTGCATGAATAACAGCTGGAGATACAAGGAAATAAGTACCACCACCAAGTTTAGGCTCTTCAACATAATTGTCAAGCCAATACTACTTTATGGACCAGGGACAAGAAGAACCACCGTCACCACCATGAAAAAAATACAGGTATACATTAACTGCTGCCTGAGGAAGAGTCTTTTGATCCCCTAGCCAAATAAGATCTCTAATGAGGAACTGTGGCAAAGAACAAAGCAGTAGCCCATTGACGTCAACATCCTTCAGAGACTCTGGAACTGGACAAGTCACACCATTTGCAATCCTGCATCCAACATTACAAGGAAGAGGAAGAGACGGCCCATGGCGCCTCGATTTGGAAGCAAATGTTAATTAGGTGAACAAGACTTGGTGACAGCTGGAGAGACTCGCACAGAAACTAGACGACTGGAGGAAGCGCCTATGCGCCAGACGGGACTACAGGCAGAGACGAGATGCATGAGGTGCCTGAATACGAAATGTTTACCTGTATACTCGATATTCTATTCTATCCAGAACCGTGTGAAATGCAGTGACTTCCCCTCCCCCAAATCCTTTTTTTTCTGCCCTTTCAATAAAATTGCCCGCATTAAACAAAAAAACCTCTTTATCCCCTCCCAAACACACTTACTTCTGTCCGGTGGACTCACTTTTCCAGCCCCCACCCCCGCTAAAAACATATACATTTTAGTCTCTCTAACATCTACGTGCACGGCCAGATTTATAACGCTACCCTCCCCCCTCCCAAACAGATATTTTTTGCCATTAAATTTGAAGACCAATACCACTTATTCCCCCCCTCCCACCATTCTACACCTTAGAAAATAATCACACATGCAATATATGTGTATTCCTCGACGTTACAGCTTTGTATTGAAATATTTGAAAGGCTCCTAGACGCTGTCAAACAGGATTGATTTTCGAATCAAGTGTGTAAAATCATCTTAGGATCGAGGTTATCCATTCTGTTTTAACTTTTATGTTCATCGAATGGCTAAAAATAAATTGCGCAAAAAAAACAACACTGTTTAGACAAATAATAATAAAATTTCGCGCGATTTTAGACTTGAACCACTGACCATCATAAATGTAATTTGATAATTTATTTCAAAAAACATGTTAGGTAGAGAGATTGAGAATGGGAAAAATCGTTTTCGGCATATTTAACCGTTGCTGTTTTCATCATGAAAGTTTGTTAGTTGTCCTAGGCACACGAGCGATAAGAACATGTTAAATTTTCGTATTTCTTCGTCCACGTCAAGTGGGAGAATAAGTGATTGGTGCGTCAGTCAATCAATGAATCGATCAGGGTCCTTGTGCTTATAATATAGATAAAATATAAATATATTTTATGCACTGTTTTTATATTTCCTAACTTTTGTTGCTACCTGTTATTTCATTTTAATGTTGTTGTTTGTTACGTAACAAATCTTAAGACCCCACCCCCTTTCTAACAATATTCTCAAATACTTTCAGAAAGTTACTAACTGTAAATGCTTCCTTCATATATTTTTCTGAACTGAAAATACCCCTATAATGATACCCTGTTCAGTCCTGTTGTATATATAAATTATTGAGTAATGGATTATTGTTGATATCTATTAAAAAGAGCTCATTTTAAACTAACTCTGAAATAGAAATAGAGGTAAAGTTAATAATCGATTTGAAACTAAAGATAATATTAAAAAGGCTTATCCTGGATAGACTATCAAAATGGTAAAAATATTATCCTGGACTAATAATGATATTAATCTGGCTTCCTTGACAGAGACCAACTATCACTATCATCCAACATGAACATTTAAGGTTTAAATAAAAGAATACATTTTAGTCATTAAATGCATTTCATTGTAATAAATTCACTTGCCCTAAATATCTGGGCCCTCGCTATGCCGCTGGTAACTTGACCACCATTATACCACCATTAGATAAAGAAAATAACTTCCCAGTACTTCAAGGGACGCCCTGAGAACACTTCATGTTGGACTGGTAGTTGAAGTGATATAATGAAATTATTCCCAATTTCCTTGAAAGGTTTTTTTTTTCTGTTTCGTAACGTCTAAACGTTGCGCCATGTTTTGATCGGTACTAGCACAGACCTATATATAGTTCTAATTCTATGTGTACAAGATTTCCTATACTCAGCTTATACAAGTTGTACTTATATATCTTGACATGTTATAGTGGGACGCAAGGTTATAGTGGGACGCAACATTATAGTGGGACGCAAGGTTAATAACTACAAGACGTGTAGCAAAAAAATAAAAGATTTTAGTGTGAGTGTATTAAGTTTGTGATTATATGTATATGTTTGGTTTGTTTATAGGTGTGTGAGTTACTGTGTAGGTGGTTGTGTGATATAATTTCAATAAAACATACATGTACTTATGTGAACTTAGATAAAACCCATATATTTGTATATCATAAATAGAATTTCGCATCCAATGAATAAATCAAAGGTCATGGAATGAAAGACATTGATCTCTTCGTTGGAGATTTTAAAAGTCAATGTTCTAGATTTCTCTTACTGGAACTCATTTCATACCAAGACAGTTAGCACAAATTTGAATTGTATTTGAATAAAGTTTTTAAAAGCAACCTGAGGCGTTAGGTCAGTGTTTCATGTCATGATATTTCTGTTTGTCAAATAACTTACAATCGTACTGGTCAGTGGTTGAACTGTCATTACTTTAGTGCGAACTAAACACGTAAAACAGTTTGCACTTTAATATGTAGTTTATACAATACACTGGCGGATCCAGAACTTTGGAGTGGGGGAGGCGATTTTTTTCCAAACCCTAACCCTATGCATAAACGTGTGTACAGAATACACATACACATACACACACACACATACACACACACACACACACACACACACACACACACACACACACATATATATATATATATATATATATATGAGAATTTAAAAAATCAGCATTTCTCAACCTTCGACGAAAAAGTGGGGCAACGCTATAAGGTTCCCTAGTGGGGTTTGGGGCAAAGCCCCGACGACAAAAGCGTTTTCTTGCAATCTTCACTGAAAAAACGCATTCTCCTGACATTAAAAGCTTATTATTCATCAATGGAGTTCGGGGTGAAGCCCCGACGACAAAAGCATTTTCTTGTATTCTACACTGCAGAAACGCATTCTCCTGACATCTACAGCTCATTATTCATCAATAAAGTTCGGGGCGAAGCCCCGACGCCAAAAGCGTTTTCTTGCATTCTTCACTGAAGAAACGCATTCTCCTGACATCTACAGCTCATCATTCATCAATAAAGTTCGGGGCGAAGCCCCGACGCCAAAAGCGTTTTCTTGCATTCTTCACTGAAGAAACGCATTCTCCTGACATCTAAAGCTTATTATTCATCAATGGAGTTCGGGGCGAAGCACCAACGACAAAAGCGTTTTCTTGCATTCTTCACTGCAGAAACGCATTCTCCTGACATCTAAAGCTTATTATTCATCAATGGATTTCGGGTCGAAGCCCCGACGCCCAAAGCGTTTTCTTGCATTCTTTACTGAAGAAACGCATTCTCCTGACATCTACAGCTCATCATTCATCAATGAAGTTCGGGGTGAAGCCCCGACGACAAAAGCATTTTCTTGTATTCTACACTGCAGAAACGCATTCTCCTGACATCTAAAGCTTATTATTCATCAATGAAGTTCGGGGCGAAGCACCAACGACAAAAGCGTTTTCTTGCATTCTTCACTGCAGAAACGCATTCTCCTGACATCTAAAGCTTATTATTCATCAATGGATTTCGGGTCGAAGCCCCGACGCCCAAAGCGTTTTCTTGCATTCTTCACTGAAGAAACGCATTCTCCTGACATCTACAGCTCATCATTCATCAATAAAGTTCGGGGCGAAGCCCCGACGCCAAAAGCGTTTTCTTGCATTCTTCACTGAAGAAACGCATTTTCCTAAAATCTACAGCTCATTATTCATCAATGGAGTTCGGGGCGAAGCCCGAAAGGACAAAAGCGTTTTCTTGCATTCTTCACTGCAGAAACGCATTTTCCTGACATCTACAGCTCATTATACATCAATGGAGTTCGGGGCGAAGCCCCAACGCCAAAAGCGTTTTCTGGCATTTTTCACTGCAGAAAGGCATTCTCCTGACCTAAAGCTCATTATTCATACTATTTAAAAAAAGGACCTTTTGAATAATATTGTACTTGAAAGATATTCTAATATGAATTTATAGGCCCTTAATACATTGCTAATAAAACCGATTTGTTCCTTGAAAAGATAAGATACCCCACATATTTAGATCTCGGCTTTGAGGATCGCCGCCGAAAAAAAATTATTCGATAAATAATATTCAATAACATTGTAGTATAAGTTGTGAGTTATAGTCCCAAATTTATTTAACTAGAAAAATATCCGATTGAGTAAAGGTTGGGAAAAGGCGACTATAAATGCATTTTTTTAGGTTTAGAACTCATCTCAATCATGATTCTTATAGTGAAAAATTTCGTTTGAATTCTAACTTTTCCAATGCAAAGTCTTTCTTAAAATAATTATGATAAATTCATGTGAAATTACATAAACTCTGGAAATGGGAGGGGCGGTAGAATGAAAACGATTAATCCTCGCTCCTTTAATAATTTCTGCTAAAGATTGCATTTGGCATTAAAGAATAAAAAAAAAAAGTAGGGCGACTCGATATAAGAATTTAATTTATAGTATATATAAATTATATTAGTGGCAGATTTTTTACATTTTGTAATTTCTAAACTATAATACCTAAAGAAAAAGTATTGGTTTTTCCGATGGGGGAAATGCAATTGCATATATCGCCCTTCCCACCTGGTGCAACCCTTTTCATTTAAATTTACTAATGATAAAATTTGAGATTAGAGTATGGTACGACATAATATAGGCCTACAATGGGTTCACATATCAATACGTAGTTTATATTATATAGATATTCAACTAATTTTGTTCACAAACTATGATTCTCCACAAAAATAGGACCGCCCCCCCCCACTCAGAGGGCTAGAGTGGGAAGGGCAGCAGAAGTATTTCGCCCCCACCCCCAAACGGTAAACAGGGAACGACATAATATAAAGATCGGTTAAAATATCCATAACAAGTTTTAATCATATAGATATTTAATTGATTCTGTTAGCAAGCTGTAATTTCTACAAATAAATTGGACCGCCCCCCCCCCACTCGAAAGTGTATAAGGGGGGCGGTATTGATACCATTGCCCCCTCCCGACCCCACCAAATCGGTCAACATAGGCCTACTAGAGGAGGGGGCGAAATAATTAAAAAATAGGTTGAAATATAAATAATCAGTATATATTATTAACATAAGTAATAAATTTTGTATACAAATTGTGTGAATTCTATACTAAAATTCGTCCGGGGGGGTCGGCCGAGTGGGGGGGGGGGGCGATCGCCCCTACCGCCCCCCCCCCTGGATCCGCCAGTGATACAGTAGATGTGTCAGCTGTTGGCTATTGACTGTGACAGAAAGTTGGTCAATAGCACAACTAAAAAGCGAAAAACAAATTTGTTGTTACATTTTTCTTTGGTATAAATATATATATTAAAAACTTTGTGTTGTTTAACAAATAAATTATACTTTTTAAATCATGTTTACATTCGAAATTTTCATCCATGTCAGAAAAGCGTTAAATAGCTAGCTTTTAGGTCTATCTAGTGTAAAAAAACAAACAAACAAATAATGTTGATAAGCTTTGTTGTTTTAGGATAATGTTGTGCACTTTGAGCACTACAAAATTGAATGTTCTAAGCTCTACCGTTTTAAGCACAAAATTTCCATTGAAAGCTCTACAAACGCATGATGACGTTAGCTTATCTGTTATAATTAACGAAAATGATTATCTCATTGTTCTCAGAGTATCCACATAGCGTAATTGTATGCTTGTAGCACGCTCAGTGCACTGGGATCCAATGTGGACCAATGCGTGGAGGGGATATCTTCAAGAAGGTTTCCCTTAGGTGCCCAGCAAACAACTCTTCTCCAGTCGGAGTTTGAACTCGAACTTACTTGATAGGTACCCAAGCTGCTTAAGCCTCTCGGCCAGCCATCCGACCACTTTGCGCGAGCAGGTTGTGATATCTTTTAAAAAGTGAACCCCTAAATCATTTGTCTTTCGGAGAGAGTGTGGAGATCCACATTTAATGTTCTGGAGTGTGTGTGTACACGCGTGAAACGACAGACGACCTAGAGATTTCAAACAGTGTTGTTTTGTAGTGTACCATTTATAGTAGTGCTACTAGATTTGTTTCGTTTCGTTTCAAGTTGAATTAGTGTATATTTTAATAACATTTATATTTAGTTTTGTTTTAAAAAGAAATGTATTCAAGTTTATTAAAGTTCTGTGTTGAAAATATAATACGCCTACATCGATTTAGTTGCAGTAGCAGTCTGGCACTAAAATCTGTCGTGGAACAACATTGATATAAATAGATATCTATGTTTGGGGTGTCATTGATATAAATAGATATCTATGTTTGGGGTGTCATTGATATAAATAGATATCTATGTTTGGTTTGTCATTGATATAAATAGATATCTATGTTTGGGGTGTCATTGATATAAATAGATATCTATGTTTGGGGTGTCATTGATATAAATAGATATCTACGTTTTGGGTGTCCTTGATATTACCAATATGAAAATAATGTAGTCAAGAATAACTTGAAATGTGTCGCCACTGACAATTACACAAGTCGCTAGCCTCTTGTCAAATAAAGCACTAAAATAGACTAAACTGTTCATAGCCTTAAAAGAATTTGTTCCTTCTGTGTCGTATTCTCTTTATTTAATCTCAATGTTGAGATCGAGTTATTCTTGTCCTTTAGGCTTTGTACTCAAAAAAACTTGTAAACGCCCTCACCACCCCTCCCATGAATGACTTTGTATCCCCGCATGTGTAGCAGTCAATTTCTTGAATAAAACTGAAATACTTTGCTGTGGGAGGTCTGGTCAATAAATCCTTGCTAACTGACACGTGATCTATCTCAATGTTTAACGATCTGGTAATTCCAGAACTGTAGATGTTGTCTGTGAGACAGGGGGAGAGAGAAAACCGAAGAATCGAATGCGGGAAGAGTTGTCGGAACTGGTAAGGGGTTGATGAGGCAAAACAATGTTCCTAGAGTATATCCAGGACTACATTCAGTCAGAGTTAAACTTCTAGTGGAGTAGAAGTATTGTTTACATTAATGGTTGCTAGGTTATCAATGAACGGTACAGCCACTTTGGTGAAATATTAAAATGGATGGTTATCATATTAAGTCAGTAAAAGGAAAGCTGTTCGGCTAAATAGTAACACTATCGGGGACGGACTAAATGTCATAGGTCGGAGCTGGCATTACGACATAAAGGGCCCATATTATTGCGTACCTATCCTCATCATGAGTTACATTTAAACAACAAAAACATGAAATAAACTTTTTTTATACAACTTTTAGAACGATTAATAAATGTTAGATTTAAAAAAAATTGCCCCCTACCCGTCTTACCCTCCCCCCCCCCTCACCTCAGAGAAAAGAATCCTGTTTAAGTGAATGCATAAATCTACCAGACTTTACAACATTCTAATGATAGGCCTTTAGATCTAGACTAAGATAACGGTTCGCAAAATGTTCCTGAACATTACTATTTTTTAACTCTTTAATAAATAAGGCCTACATGCAAAAATACCGAGACTAATATTTTCTAATCCTCTAGCCAAATTTAAATTACTTTTTTTATATTGTGAAAGACGGACAGACAGACTGACAGAGTGAGTTGTTATAAGCTTTGTAAATAAATGCACTACTGTGTGTGTGATGTCATCCGAATCAGTGGTAACAATGGACTTCCTAGATAGATCTCATACATGTATTTTAATTGAAAATTAAGTTTTGATTAAATACGGGTTGCAGCTAGTAGTCTGTTGTATTTTGAAACAACATTCTGATTATCGGAATGAAACATAATTCTTCCATTTTTACAGAGGGACTTTTATGAGTTGAATCACATGAGATATTTAATCTTTGTTTCATCTCAGATTGCGTGAGACTGCATATTTTTTTCTTATTATAAGTTCATCTTGTCATTGGCACTTGTCATTGTTTGAGATGAACTAAATTTACTTGATGGCGTTAGATTCTGGTAATCAACGTTATATGAACTGTTAGCGTGGACATTTGATTTTGTGATTGAGATTTGTGTTTTTTACTTGTTTTTTCTGATAGTGTTACATTTATAAAAGTCCTGTTTTTTTTTTAAATCTTTCTCTGTGTCTTCTCATTTGTGCCACATGTTTGGGTATCAGTCAGGGAGGCAACGAAGCAGTACTGTCTGGCATGTCACCCCTCTTGCTACTTGTCACACATCTTCCTCCCAGGTCTCACAAGCCCGCCCCCCGCAGTCAGGCTTAGACCGCGACATTATACATGATTGCAAAACTGGTAATACAAGGGACATAATGCATCGCTTCTGGACTACCATTGTCTCTTTTTTAATGAGGTATTGGGTTACTTTCCTTTGCTCTATTCGTCAATCTATTTTTTTTTTCGCAATATGTGTTTAAAGGGCTTTGTAGAATCTCGATGAGTACACGCACATACCTGAATTTCATCTATATACACACGCACACAAGAGCTGATGTATTTTGATGCACAAAAAGTGTCGACCGGCCTGTGAATAAATGAGGGAGAGAAAAAGAGAGAGAGAGAGAGATTGTGTCACTTTAATCTCCAGAGTAACATTTTAAATTGTACAATACACTATTTCCAACATAAATGTATGTATTGACTGTTTCATATCAGCGCCTCTACAGTTCATTCATAGAGACATTAGGACAAACAATTTTTAGAACTTATGTAGTATTATTTTTTACTATCAGTTCAGCTCTTAATAAAACAACAACACTAAAAATGTTATTAGGTCAGTCCAATAATTAGAAGCTTAGAAGCGAATCAATGTATCTCCATATCTGACTGCTTGCAAAGGCTGGACTGGTTCAACAAAGGGAGGTAAGTTGTCTTCTCCATGGAGTTTCTTGGTTGTTGTTGTTTTTTTGCCACTTGTGTTTAATTTTCTTAAATTTTTTGTTTTAACTTTCTGCTAATTATAAAGAAACAAGGTTGCAAAAGACAGTTTGTGTGGAAACACAAACTCAAAATCGGCCTCCGAAGTAAAATGTTTTACATAATTCGGATAATCCTTCAGAGTTGAAGATAGTTTACTTCCTAGTCCAAACCTCCCGCAGGACGACGGGGGACGGGAGCAGTAAGGGTTTGAAACTTCGATCGTCGATAAATCCAAACGACAGTCCAGCGCGCAAACCGCACGACCAGTGGTCCACCCAGGTAGGCTTCAATATTTTCAGAATGAACATCCGAATGAAATTATATCAAAGACAAATGAGAGATAAGAATGGAGAAAGAAGGTTAACAGATCTTGTGTAGTGCCCCAGCCGTCCCGCAGATCAAAGGATACGTGAAAGTGAATGTAAAGTTAGATGTGAACCTGGCCTAACTAGTTTGAGGTCTATAGGGCAGATGATGTAAAGTTCATCTGTCGTTGTGGCCTACGGTTAACGAGGGTGTCATGTAGCCAGCACAACGACCAACCGCCTTTGCTTTTCCCCAACTAATGTCAGGTACCCATTAGAGCTGGGTAGACTCAGAAGTTCACCAGGATTCGAACCCGGGACCCTCGGTTCGAACTAAATAAGTTAATTTCTTTGAAAAGGCTCAATCTCATTTTCGAATTCTTAAAAAAAAAAAAAAAAAAAAAAAAAAAAAAACATATATATAGAAAAAATATTTATGAAAATATTGTTTATAAGATTACTATTCGTCTTAAATTAGGTATAACATATAATGCATACTAATTAGCTTTTTCTTATAAAAAACTGCTTGCATAATTGATTTTTAAAAATTAGAATTTTCGCTTTCAGGAAAAAAAAAAGTAGCCGTTGCATCAGAACTTTGAATGGTCTAAAATATTGTGAAGTCGGATTTTCTCTCTTCTAGTTTACGAGATCTAAACGGGACGGACGGACAGACGGACAGTCGGACAGACATTTCGCACAAAACTAATAGCGTCTTTTCCCCTTTCGGGGGCCGCTAAAAACAAATGAAATCTTTTTGTCTCAGTCCGAGCCAATGCGAGACCAATGCGAGACCAATGCGAGACCAGTCGTCATATATCGTAACGTCAGACCTGTGACGTGAAAACAAGCTATATTTCTTAATTGCCCACAGGTTGCGACGTTGCGGGTCAGTAGTCAGGCCTACTAGAACAATTGGTTTCAGCCAGTATCAGTTGCGGTCAAGTTGTTGGTTGCTACTAGAGTACTCTTCTAGGTTACTCTCTAAATCAGTTTCCGTACTAACGAATCGAACCTAAAATGTTAACCTGGGAGAACATAGCGTTTGATTAGTTTTAAGTGACATCTGTAAAATATTCCCATAAATGCGATTAATTCGTTTCTGTCAGGAGTTTTATTAGAATATATTCTTTATTTCCTTTAAATTATTCCGCCTTTTTATTTGTTCCATATTTTGGGCGTATCTCATCTCTCGCATCTATCGCATCTATCTCTGCCTTTGAATCCTTCACCCAGAAAACTCAATTTTTGACATTTGAATAACTCGCCTGTCTCTCGTTTTTTTATTGAATCTCTCATCTATTCATCTCTCTCTGTCTCTTGGCGGTCTACCGCCGTACTCTCTCTCTTTCTCTCTCTCTCTCTCTCGGCGTCTTTCCACTTTCTTATTCTCTCTGGTTTCCTATAAAACTACATTTATATTTATGTGTGCTTCATATTGGAAACGTCCCAGAGTTGATACCCTCCCCCCCCTCCTTTTTTTTCTAGTACTCTCTCATTTGTACACAGCCCAGTACAGTTTGCTGTTTTCTGGACACTTGTGATTCTAGTAAATAGATCTTCGGGTACTGGCTGAGGCGTTAGCATATAGATAGGCGTTCTAT
Organism: Biomphalaria glabrata; assembly: GCF_947242115.1. Classification (NCBI taxonomy): domain Eukaryota; kingdom Metazoa; phylum Mollusca; class Gastropoda; family Planorbidae; genus Biomphalaria; species Biomphalaria glabrata. Next base: position 31,687,623 of record NC_074711.1, on the reverse strand, counting down.
TTATAGATTGACTTTTTACTTTGCCAATTTATTGATACGAGTAAAACAAAAAAGGGAGTGGGGTGGAGGAATAAAATACGTGAACTTAACTAGCCTATGTGACTTTCTTAGTTTCCTGACCAACGGTCAGACTCCGGAGGTCATTGGGGAGGAATCGTCTATAAAACCTTGACTCGCTCACTGGGATTTAGAAAAACCTCATGAACGGAAATAAATGTAACAAGGTTACATAGACAGTTTGAGTGGAAACACAAACTCAAAATCGGCCCCCGAAGTGGTCCACACAGGCAGGTAAAAAGGCAGGTTTCAATATTTTCAAAAAGAATATCAGAATGAAATTCTATTAAAGGCAAATGATATAGAAGAATGGAGAAAGAAGGCTGACAGATCTTATGTGGTGCCCCAACGGTCTAGCAGGTGAAAATGCATGTGAAGTCAGATGCGAACCTGGCATAATTGATGTCTTATAATGATTATCTAATTGATCTAATTGTTTTGTAAAGGGTCAATCTCAAAGTCTTAATTAAGAAAAAAAAAACTTTTCCGAAAAATAAATTTAAAAAATTCCTGTTTTTAAAGTTCCATGGTGCCTCTGCACATTACAGATTACGCGACAATATGAAAAACTACTTATCAATTGTTGTTTTAATTTTTTTCCACATATATGCATACTTAATAGATTTTTTTCTTTTCTTTTTTTTAAAGTAAACATTTTTTTTTTTTTGTAAATGTAGTAGTTAGTGTGACAGAACTTTCATAACTTACCAATAAATAGTAAAAAAAAAAATGTTGACAAAAATCTAAAACCGTTTGCATAAACTTGCTACTAGCATGGTAAATAGTCATCTCCCTTACTAAATAGCCTCCCGTGTTTGTTACTATTTATAGTGAATTTTTTTAGAAAAAAAAAAAACTGCTTGCATACTTGATTTTAAAAATTAGATTTTTCGCTTTCAGAAAAAGAAAAAAGTAGCCGTTGCATCAGAACTTTGATTGGTCTAAAATATTATGATGTCGGATTTTCACTATCTTTTTCTAGTTTACGAGATCTAAAAAGGGTGGGCGGACAGACACCACACAAAACTAATAGCGTCTTTTCCCCATTAGGGGAACGCTAAATATTGTAGAAAAATTCAGCACATAGAAAGGTATTAACATTAAAAATGTTTAGAAAGTTAATTAGCCAGGATGCATGTTATTTATAGCGATGATTTTAGCATTGTGTTCATTGTTGTTAAATCTCACATGTTTGATCTGGATATGTATGTACTGGGTGTCAATGCCCATAGTAATGAGTTATTGATATTCAAAATTGTGACTCACTCTTTAAATATTCAGTTGTTTTATCGTGCAAAGAATTTAAGTAAATTCTTAAGAGAAGATCAAATGGAAAATAAAACAAAACAAAAACACTACAGAATACTTTTTCGTTAAGCTTATAATAAGCGTAGTTCTATCAATTAGTTTGGATCTGTCATGTAATTACATGTGTAATAGATCTAGACTAACAATAATACATCTGTTTAATAGGGGTGCACCGGATAGTCCCTCCGGCTCCGGCTTCTGCCGAATATCCGGCATTTTTTACTATCCGGTGCTATTCGGCTCCGGTCGGATATCACTACCGGATAGTAAACCGGATAGTAAAAAATACACCTATTTAATATGCATAAAGTGGACCTCGTTCCATTACTGTCTGTTATAGAATGTATTAATGCTTTTATGAAAACAAAATAATGTGCTTAAAAATAGAGCCATTATGAATATGCACCAAACATAGTTTATTATAAAGACAAGGCGTTTTAATAACTTAATATAAATAGAAATGAAACTTTACATCATAAGTGCGCTTTACATACAGAGCAGCAATGGCTGGCACTTTTTTTCAATTTGTCTTGACCTTTGAGTAAGTTAGTTGACATGTTAAAATGCTACATTCCTTGACTACGTCATGCTGACCAGACGTCTGTCTAGCTGTGTGGGTATATCTTCAGAGGTAGAGATGAACAACTCCCACCCCCTTTTATTTGTTTAGTCCATCACATTGAGTTTATTTATAGGCAGGTAACCACAAGTTCAATACGATGGACGTAGGTTTAATGTCAGCGTATTGACACTCTCTAGAGGTCACACCTTTCGAGGGAACTGAGTTTGTTTATTTAGTAGTTAATCTTTATTAGGGGGGGGGGGGCTGGACTACAAGAACCACACCTCTAAGGTGACCAGGTATATTTCTAGATGAACAACTCCCTCCCCCTTTTATTTGTTTAGTCCATCACATTGAGTTCATTGATTGACAGGTGACCCCAAGTCAGATACGATGGACGTAAGCACTCTCTAGAGGTCACACGAGGGATTGTTATTGGGGGGGTGGACTAGACTTTACATTATAAATTCGTATTACATACGTAGCAGCGATGTCTGGCACACTTTAAAAGCTTGTCTTGACCTTTGAGTGGTCTAGTAACCATGTAATATTTCTTAACTATGTCAAGCTGATTGTCTAGATGTGCGGGTATATCTCCAGAGGTAGAGATGAGCAACCCCCACCTCCTTTTGTTTGTTTAGTCCATAACATTGAGTTCACAGATAGGCAGCTGACCACATTAAGCCAGATGTCAACGTGTTGACACTTTCTAGAGGTCACATCTTATGAGGGAACTGAGTTTGTTTACTTGGAGAAGAATTTTTATTAGGGTCGGGACTACAAGCCAAATCTCCATAAGGTTACTCTGGTATGAGTGTGTTTATTATGAGATAGGTTGTCAATCAAGGGTCTGGACCACAACCCACACCTTTTATACTATTGGCAGGGACAATAAGTTTGTTTACTTAAAGTCTCAATTAGGAGGCTGGACTACAAGCCAAACAGACACTGACCATGGGTATCTTTAAAGGGAGGGCTCAAGAGACTCAACACGCTCAACTTCTTATTTGTTTAATCCATGACAATGTATTGATAGACATTGACCATTCTTAAGCCAGAATGGATTAACGCAGATTGTTGAGAAACATTGACACTGTCTAGAGGTGACTAGATGATGAGACTAAGTTTGTTTACTTGGAGAGAAATGTCATTTAGGGCGCTGAACACACATTCGTTGCACAATAAAATAAAACAAATATGTGCATGTGTGCGTGTATGTATTTTTTCCCCTTGTATTAAAACTTTTAGAAAGAAAACTAGTATCATTGTTTTAATCTATTGACTTAATATATATTAACACAGAGTCTATTTATGTTTTTTTTTTGGTACGGAGGGTGTGAATGAGTTTTTTTTTTCTTCTATAGTTGATTTTCCTGATTTTCTTAGATCTATATAACAGTAGATCTAAACATAGATACCAATAATAGGCCTACAGACTACAATTAAATCTATGCTTCGCAACATTTAAGGCTCAGGCTATGAGTAGGTATAATAGATGTTCCTGCTGTTAATAAAATATCGTTTGCCGCAAATGGATTAATAAATATATGACCTACTACGCTTCAGATTCCAACTATTAACTAACAGCTATCAGTATTAAGCCCTTGAAACCAGAACCAGAAGCAGTCTTTGGACTTAAAATTACAAGTCTGATGACCAGTTGTTGGTCAGAAATTCTTGAACACATACATCCAACCACCATACAAGCCAGATGAGAGATTTACATTAGTAACTAGTTCAATATATACTAACATATTTTACATTGACTCTCCAACACACAGCCTTTATGGTTGGTGGCCTCGTACATGCTACACAGATTAATTTTTGTTTATAAATACTGTTAAGCTTGAATAAATCAATCAGTAACAGAGTTTAAAACAATAAAGTATATAAAAGGAAAAAAAATAATACCAACAAATATAGGTATGTTATTTAACAGTTTTGTAAAATGCTCAGCAATACAAGCTATTTACTAGACACTTAGGTATTCGGCTCCGGCTCCGGCCCCGGCCGAATATCAAATTTTACTATCCGGTCATATCCGGCTCCGGCCGGATATCAAAAAGTACTATCCGGTGCACCCCTACTGTTTAATAACAAATATTTTTACCATTTGTTTTTGTTTAAATTGGACTAATTCACCTTATAGTATGGTATAAGTACCATGTTCGAGATACCAAAAACAAAGTAATTAATTACCATTAGTAACTTTTAACAATATTAATAAACCACACCTGTCATTAACATAAGAAAATATTCTTATAGTTTAAAAAAGGTTATTTTTTAATGTCTCTCTTTCTTATTACAGAGATAAAACAGTACACCCCCCTTTCTATATACAAAGAGTCCCCCTCTTATTCTCATTAGAACAATGAAACAGAGACTCTCCCCCTACTTTTGTTATTGCAAAGATGATACAGTCTATCCCCCCATTTTTTTTTTCTCATTATAGAGATGAAACAGAGTCTCTCATCCTTCCGCTCACTACAAATTTAGAAACAATGTCTTCCCCTTTTCGTATCAAAGACAAAACAATGTCTTCCCCCTTTTCATAGCAAAGACAAAACAATGTCTTCCCCCTTTTCATAGCAAAGACAAAACAATGTCTCTCCCCCTTTTCATAGCAAAGACAAAACAATGTCTCTCCCCCCCCCCTCTCGCAATAAAAACAAAACAATGTCTCTCCCCCCCCCCCCTCTCAGAATAAACACGAAACAATGTCCTCCATAGTTCTTATAAAGATGAAACAAATTCCCCCCCCCCCTTTTTCTTAACAAGAATAAAACACAGTCTTCCCTCCGTTCTCTCTTTACCAAATGGAAGTAATGCCCCCCCACACACACCCATTACAAAGTGGAGACAAAGCCTTTATTCTCTTTGATTTCATTCTGACCATTCTTTTTTCCTCGTCCAACTCTTTATGTTTCCTCTGACGCCTATTTCTTTTCTCCTAGATTCTATCTATGTGTAGAGCGGAACTGTGAGGAATACAGGACGGTACTCGCTGGGGGGGAGAGGGGGAGTGTTCGGGAGGTCAGGGCCAGAGTGTGGATGTTTTTATTGATTGACATTGGACTCAACCTCCCCAAAGCACACAATGGACAATGTCGCTTATAAGCGTTTAAGACTTTCAAAGATGACGGCAAAGGGTTGGAAAGACAGCTTAGAGGAGGCTCAATGTAACGTGGGTGTCTTCTATGTACGGCATTGGTATGCAGGGCCGCTCTTAGGCCTCAGCAAACTATGCGGCCGCATTGGGCCCCGCATTTTCATAGGCCCCGCGCTAATTCTAGTTGTAAATTCTTAAGTTAAACCATTATAACTTAAACAGGTTTCCCGCGGCCTCCGGATTTTCCAGGAGCTCCTGGAAATCTCCTGAAATTACAAAATCTAAAAAGTCCCGGAAATCTGAAATATTAAAAATCTCCTGAAAACTCATAAAATCTCACTTTTGTCACCTATTATCGTTATCCATACCTAGACTTGGTAGGGATAAGTTTATCCATTTCGCATAGTGCCCCGCAATTGTTAGCGCCGGCCATGGTGGTAGAGTCCGTGTGCAACGCTTTTAAAATTTAATTGCAAAGTTTATCATTATCTCTGACTTCAATACTCTTCATATTTTTAAATTGATAATTAGTAATGCCGCACAATGAGAAGTATGCTATTTTCACACAGTTACATGTGCATATGTCAAATGATCCATAATGCCAGTCGGAGTGGAACGTGACAAAATTCGTCGGTCTGAGTGCACATTGTAACACAAATTTCTACAAGCTTCTAAAATATTCTAAAAGACATTCAACTTTGTTTAGTAAAGAAAATTGCCCCCTTCCCTTAAAAAAATAATCAATCATCAAGACCATGATCACAATGAACAATTCTCTGTCTAGATCTCTATTCTTTGCTAGAAGCGTGTTGCAGAAAACAAAATCATTGTCATATAGCCACTCAGTCTGTTGACAGTGTATATAGCAGTAGATACAGGCTAGAGTAAATATTTATCAGAACTACTGAGTGTCGCTGCTCTGGACCTTCCCTCCGCCCCGCCCCTTCTCGACGCTTTTCTTTTTCTCGGTCTGCAGCCATCGCGCCAGATGATAACCAGATTTTCTTGGATCAGTGGCTCTCACGCTACAACGTGGGCATCCAAAGGAAATAAGACGTTGAGACGCAAGCTGATCCCTGAATGAGTTTGGATTTTTAGAAAGTGATACCTGAAAGAAAGGGGGGGGGCGAACAATGAAGAGAGAGGGGGGGGGGGGTGACTCGAATAAAAATAACTTAGGCATTTTGGACTAAACCTATTTTCAGAGAAGTCTAACAAATGTTTTACTATTTTTTTTTTAAAGAAATAGTCAAAATTTAATGAAAAATATTTTGTACAACATAGAATGCGTTACAATGGAATCGTTTGGTGAATATTCATTGTATTTTCAGTAGTTCAATCTGTGACAGGTGGGGAAATGTGACGTGTGTTTGGCGCGTTTTATGTCTAGGGGATGATTATTTTTAAAGCTATCACACCCCCACTTATCAGCATATGAATCGGGAGCAGACACGCAACGAGACAAAGCAATGAAAGATAGATACAAAAGTTAAAATGAAGAATATTTATTTACATAAATATACATATAAGAATAAAAAGGGTGAGGGTTTGCATCTATCTCTAATTAGTAAGGTATTTTGATCATCACTCTAGCACTTAATAAGAGAGCATGTCACTTTGTCCTCTGACTTAGCTGGTTTTTCCTGTTGATGTCGCAGCTGGCTGTGTCCTGGCTTGAGGTTCTGCAGCTGGAGGTGGCGCTCTAGCGGATAGAGGGACGCCGGTGATATAGTTCTTGTGGAGTTCCAATCCCAAAATCTAATATCTGTAGTGGGCACAGTAGGGCGGGTGGCCGGCTACCGTGGGCACAAGGTTACTGCGGGCAGAGCTGATCTGCCGTGGGCAGTGTAGTTGACAGGATATGTCCAGTGAGTTGCAGAGGGTTGGCGTAGCTATGACGTCTCACACAGATCTGAATCTATAGGGACGTCGCACCTAATAGCTTGACAGGTGGGCTGTCGAATAGGCGGGCAATGCCGATAGCGCCGAGTAGTAGAGTTGAGTAGATCTCAGTAGGCAAGTGCAGTGCTGAATAGCACAAAGCACAGATGCAGGTAAATAGATCGTTGATCCAATAACTAGGCAATAGGTGATTCTTGATAGCAACTAGGCAAGTGCAGCGCAGATTAGCACTAAGCACATAGATAGGCCAGTAGGCAAATAGGTGATTCTTGGTAGCAACTAGGCAAGTGCAGCGCTGATTAGCACTAAGCACATAGATAGGCCAGTAGGCAAATAGGCAGACACCTGAGGGAGGCTGCGGATAAATAAAGACAAGTTAGGACATGTCTCTTATGCATCTTATCGATGCCCTCGACTGAGGTGCATTCGTCAGATTGGTAAAATTGCTTTAGAACATAAAGGGGAGATGATGACAAATGGGATTTGGAAAATAGATGGCAGATAGTGGCAATATAGAAATGTACATAAAAGGGGAAATAATAATATAAGAATGTACATAGAAGGGGAAATAATAGTCTAAAATAAACAACACAGGTGGATAGAGAAAGAAAAGGGGGGGGGGTGAGTTGGGCTGTGGTCAGCGACCGAGACGCTTTGTTTGCATATGACCGTGGGTCGAGAACAATGGAGCGTGCTTGAATGTCCCTTCAAGCGGCGCAACTCTCCTTAGAGTAAAATGAGTAAAGGGGAGATAATTCATATATCTTCTCTAAACGCAGTATCAGTGCGCTAGTAAAATTATCACGGTTGTCAGCCGAGATAAAGAAAATAAAATAAGATGTACAAGTATATACATGGTTGCATCAACTATCAATTGAGCAACATAGCATTAATAGATTAATGCAATACTAAAATACATACATAGCACATGTTTATGTTTTCTACTTACGCCAGTGAGAAATACACAATGCACTAATTAAATATAAATGAAATAATAAACTACACATGACAATATCCAATGGAAATATACACAGAGTAATTAAGATGGAACTTGTGATTAAGTTCGGCTTACCACCAGGTATTCCTCTAGGAGTAAAAATGTGTGAAGTAGTCCAGACTCGATAGCTCAACGACAATGAGAAATAAGAGGGTCGGACTTGATCTTATTTACCTTATATACAGGCCTGGAGAATGTGGGTGGACACAGGAAAGGTCCTAGGCTAAGAATTATCTTACACGTGGGTGGATTTGACTCGAGGTGGGAGCCGCACCTTGGAATATCACGCGGTGTGCTGACCAGGGTAATCTCTTAGATCAAAGAGAGACGTGAGAGAAGGGGGGGGAGAGAAGGATTAGCTTGCATTCAAACCAAGGTGGTGTCAACTGCGACCGTCCTTCAGACATCCGGCGGGAAGACAAAAGAGATTGTGTGTCTACCTTTCCCCGATCAAGGGCAGATAAATGAAAGGACGCGCCTTAGCTATCTCCAATGTGGTCAACTAAGTCTAGCCTGGAGCGGAAAAGGTGTGGCGGGTGAAGAATTTGGGGGTAGGATGGGGAAATAATTAAAATAAAATAAATAAATGATGAAAAATAATAATTAATGCTGTGATAATTTAGAGTGACTCTGACAGCGAGTTTTTGACTTGTCACACAATCCGATGACCCAATGTCCAGTGTATACTGGGGATGACCCAATGTCCAGTGTATGCTAGGAATGAACCAATGTCCAGAGTATGCTAGGGATGACCCCATGTCCAGTGTATGCTATTGACCCTTTTTTAAGTGAAGAAATAACATAATTACTATGTACGAATTAAACTATTTTAAACAACAAGGAGTAATCATGAAAACATTGAGTGCACACTTAATGGCGAAGTCTTCGGTTCCGAACATTAAGGATGCGTGCGGTGATTCACTTGACTATGCAGACCCTGTTGCGACCTACATATTTTACTGCTTCTCGTGTAGACAAAGCCGTTATCCGCTGGCAGTCAATTTAAGTTTTCTTTCTGTCTTGTGCGCCTGTCTTCAATGATGGATTTTCACTGAGTCTCAAATGTTTGTCCCGCAGCCTTTTTGGGAGCTCCCCAACAGTCTTTCTCAGAAGCCATCTGCTGCCAGCTACTTTTCTCTATGCCAATGAGGGCGAAATGGCGCCTGGTTTGATCTTTATGGCGCTTACGGTGGCACCTCTGTTACGCCGTCCTACTTTAAGCTCGCCAAAGAAGATTGCCTTTGGCATGCAGTTGTCTCCCATGCGGAATAAGTGTCCGACACAACACAGGTGTTGAATGGTAATTACTGCTTCTATACACTAGATATTAAGCAATATACACATATAATCCTAATTAAACAAGAGATTCACTTAAGTTGACTTAACATAAAGATTCAAATTTACTGCCTGAGCAAACTGTTGTTCGAATTCTGAAACAAAAACCGAAAGATTGAGAATGTACTACAAAAGAGAACGAATTGTATCCCTTTCATTACTTTAAACTTCTTCCTAGAAACTCGAAACTTCAAAGATGGCAACGTGCAAAGAAATGTCCTGTTTACGCTTCACTTGGATGGGTCACTTGACTAGTTTACTTTCAAAACATTTTGTCTGTTCAGAACTGCGCTGTTGTTGGTGTTCTCTCCCTTTAAACAAAATATACAAGTTTTCATGCTGGGAACAGATCAGACAATTGTGATGAAGTCACTTTCAAGTGTCTCGACGATTCCAAGATATTGTAAAAAGGAAAAGTCGAGAATAGGTTCGGTGTCAGTCTAAGCAGATATTACAGTTTGAGAAAGTGATTCTATTTCATAGAAATGGTGTACTAGAAATCAAAGATATAGCTTGCTGATTTGATTTCATTAAAGAGTTTACATTTCAGTTTGTGGAATATCTTGTGGATTTAGTTCAATACAGAAATGTGACTTTGACATGAGAACAAAGAATCAGTTAGATACAATAATCGAAATTGAAAATCCTTACACTACCGTCTATCATAACGCGACAGCTTCTATATTGTTCTTTGTTCCTGAGAAATGAGCTCCTGGAAATACAAGTCGCTGCTAGACATCCCCCCCTCCAACTACGTTGTAATAAAGAGATGAGTGCCAGCCATTGATTTACCCGCGCGCGCACACACACACACACACATATACGTAAGGAACAAGTGTAAAACTCAGTGTACTTAATTATTAGCTGGCCACCTAGTGAGCAAAGAGTCAAGTGTCTGTGTGTGTGTTGGGAGGAGAGGGAGGAGGTGAAGAGAGATTAGTGACGCGTCATGGCTCATAACTAAAGTAATATCGCCCATGACGCTCGGACTACGTTAGGTCTACGAGTCACAACATTTGGTGGTCTGGCCTATATCCGTACCTCTGTTCCCTTTACACTTACCTACATAACTTAGTTCAATGTTCACTCACTTGGTATGTCAAGTTTACAATTTCTCAGCATTTTGTGGCCGTTGTGGTTGTAGAAGTGGATTTGTTTGTTACATTCTTACCTGCAAATGTGTTGCGGTAAGACGCAGTAAGCAAGGTGTGCGGTCTGCTGCAACAAAAGACGAACCTGTAGTGTTGCACTCCACTACATCCATATTTTTGTTTGCCATTCTTGAGACCTGACTCTGAGACTCTTCATGTGTAGGCTCCCTAAGATTGTTTCTCTGCAGAGTGTTTGAATATAGATGCACGCAGTACAAATGAGAACCATAGATAATGTCCAGGAATTTATCTCCTTTCCATGAGATTTCTATGAGATGATCCACAGTCACTTCGAGGCTGAAAGAGGCCCTGGATAGTGAAATCAAGATTGAAACAGATTAATAAAAAAAAAACATGTATGTTTACGTGTAAGCTGAGTCAGAACAAAAGATCATCTTTAATATACCAGTCATGAATAAAACATTGTTTCATAGAAATAAACTTCAGAGTTTAGGTAAACCTGTGTTTTTTATATTCTTTACAATTGCCAGGGATAGTCCCTGAGTGAAAACAAAATGAAGTTTTCTTTCATGTCCTTACACCTCACAATTAATCACTTGATTGTGAAAGGATCTGTGTCTGGTGTAGGTGACTGTCCAATGGTAAAACGTGTATTTCATGATCTTATTTCGTGTTAGAGTCCCAGAGTTGTTGAGGTTTTTTTTGAGTCCTGAAAATTCTGACATCGAGTGAAAGCTTGGTTTTAATTGGAAGCTTGCGTACACCTAAAAGGTTTCAAGTTTAGGAAATACAACACGTAACAGACAGACCTGACATTGAGTGGGTGAAAGTGGCGGTCGATTCATGTGTGTAGGTGTGTATGTGTGACAGGATGTGTGCTATTGTTAAAGAGTGGGAGAGGGTTACAATTGAAAGCGGAAGAACTCATAGCCGCTGAATTATCTTTCAGGAAGTTAAGAACATCAAAAGGAAGCTTGAGAACAAGGGCAATAACTGGCAATTATTTGACAAACATTTCGTTTCATTTTGAGCCATTATCTAATTTTAGTTTTTTCTTTTGTTTCCTAAGTATCGGACTTTCAGGAATACAGATTGTTACATTCTAGTTCAAACCTCTTGTAGGACGGAAGGAACTACAAAAGGGGTTTGAACATGGGCTTATCATGATGACAGTACAAAACGTATACCGCACGACCAGGCATAAACTAGTGAGTAGAAAATGTAAAGCATGTGTGTCTCAACAATTGTCTAGAAATTGTAAACTGCATTCTGAATGAAAACATTTGAACTGCACCTCTTTGGTACGGAGACACCCAGTAGTGTTACAGTCATCTCTTGGTTTCTCCTGTGAATACATCAGGGTGTAATGAGTTGAACAGGCAAGTGATCTGGAGAACTTGACTAAACATGGGAGAGAGTGGGTGAAGACCTAAGAACAATACACTCACTAGATGGCGTGGTAGTCATTGGTATTCCACAACAGCTGAGTCCATGTCCATCCTGCCATCGTTGCTTCTTGGTTTCTGCTGATCTGCTCCATGTTTCGTCTCCCGGACTTTCTCTTCACCAGTGGGTTCCAGTCTACAGTCTGTCCTGTAATAGTTTCTGTTGCATATCCAATCCTTTCCTATTTGTCTCTTTTGATTTCTTGCTGTGTTTCTCATAGATTTGTTTTTTCCCCAAAGATTGTAGTTAGAGATTTCGTTCGTCCGACTAACCCCAACACCTATGATACACCTATAATGTCGCAACCATTTATTTTTGAATACCTTGAGCTTGTCTGTTTTATTTGTTACTATTACGCACAAATATCTGATTATTTCCCTCCAGCCAAGCAGACTAACAAAAGGCAGATGCTTCTATTTTATAGCTTATAACATGTCAAGCTATTACAAATTTTAAAAAAAAGTGACTTTTATTAACAGCTTTCTCACTCAATGGAAACAATTATACAAACCCAAATTAAATATATTACAGAATGTCAAATGAGTTTTAAAATATATTTCAGCTCACTTCGTAACTACTGCTTTCAACAGTCGTGGTCTGTCTGTCGTCTTCTCTTCTGGTCAACACGTACTGTTCACGTTCTGTTCACTCATGTGATGTAATCCTACTCAAGGTTTCATCACACATATACACTCCACATGGGCGTAGCCAGGGGGGGGTTCTTGGGGTTCAAACCCCCCCCCCCCCGAAATGAAATCCCCCCCCCAGTAGGGGGGGACGGAATTAAGTGACTGACTTTTGCTTTCATTTTGTTTATTTTAGGTGAGATTTTAATACTAAATCATCACTTACCACAGCACAGCCGAAGCAGTTTTGAGTTAAAAACCCTCTACCAGGAGGTTTTGAGTTTAAATCCCCCTACCAGGGGGTTTTGAGATTTAAAAAACCCCTATCAGGGGGTTTTGAGATACAAATCCCTCTACCAGGGGGGCTTTGAGTTTAAACCCCCCTACAGTGGGTTTTGAATTTTAAACCCCCTACCAGAGGTTTTTGCAGTTAAATCCCCCTCTTCTATAAAACAAAACAAAAAAAAAAAAGGAAACAACAATCCCCAAATTCCAACATCACAGTTCAGTAAGATTTTGATTTTAAAACCCCATCCAAAATTTACGATAAACCCCATCTTCAAAATAAAAAAAGCAAATTACACACTCAAAATTCTATGATCGTAGCCAAAGGGGTTTTGAGTTTCACCCCCCCCCCTCCAGTTGGGGTTTGAAGCTAAAAAGTACCTCTTCAATATAAAAAAAAAAGCAAATTACACACTATAAAATCTATGAGCGTAGCCAAAGGGGTTTTGAGTGTAAATCCCCCTCCTCCAGATGGCTTTTTCTTTAAAGTTTAAAACCCCTCCAGATGGTTTTGAGTTTAAAATTCCCCTACAGAGCGTTTAGAGTTGAAAACCTCTCTCTTCAATATTATTTTAAAGCAAACTACAGTCACCAAATTCTATGATCGTAGCTAAATGGGGTTTTGAATTAAAAACAAAACAAAAAAAAAAACTCCAGAGATTTCTTAGTTTAAAACCCCTCAACAGATGATTTGACGAAAAAACTTTCCTTTTCGATATAAAATCTAAAGCGAAATACAGGCATGTAATTCCAAGAGCGTAGTCAAGAAAGGTTACAAATTTCTACCAGTGGCTTGGGCTCCATTAATAAAGTGTGAATAGTCTTCTGCCGAAATTGAAAATCATTAAATGTATCTCAACAAAGATGGACAAGACAGATTTTAGGAGTCAGTCATAGAGATCGGGTCTAAATCAAAGAAATCATATGCCGAACTGGCAGTCGAATCCTTAGTAAGGTTGTGACAGAGCTTCGCATGAGGTTTTGCGGGACATGTTCTCGCACAAAATGAATTACGCAAAATAAGAGTTGCGGAAACAGCTTGCCGGAAAATGCGCCGAACGGCGCGTGAGGGTCAAAGTCAGTAAGAATAGCACATTAGGTTTTTAAAATAAAACTTTTTAATTGCAAGATAATGCACTGTAGATACCTCAGAATATGCATTTTGTTGGCTTTCATACCAGAAATAGTGCCAGGCGGCGGGGCTTCGCCCCGCGCTGGGGGAGCGCTGCGAACTCCCCCAGACCCTCTTGCTAGCAAGGGCGGGGAGTCTACAATGAACAATAAACGTCTTCCGAAAGGGTCAGATGTAATAAAGATTAATTATGTACACACACACAATCACACATATATATATATATATATATATAAATATATATATATATATATATATATATATATATATATAAATAATTTTTTTTCCGCGGGGGGGGGGGGGGTCGGGGGGGAATTCCCCCCCCCCTAAAACCCTCCCCGAAAAAAAATCCTGGCTACGCCCATGACACTCCATAACACAGACTGTCATATTTTGCTATGTGAAATTATCACCACACTGTACATTCATAGAATCTCGAAGACATTATCGAAAAGTGTTAATCGACTTTAGAAAGACAAGGGTTAACTTTTTCAGGAAAGGGGTTCCGGTTGAGAAATCAGACACTTAAATATACAGCAGTGGTGGGTGTCCAACTTTTTTGGGGCTTCTGTGCGACTTAAATTTCTTTGTTCCCAGGTCGCACTAAAAAATCTTTGGACTCAATGCAAATACGCCTGCGCATCACTGATCTATTCTATTTTAAATTCGTATCATTGGAATGGTGCAACTCCTATTATTGTTTGGATTGTACACACCGTTCACGGTAGGTACAAAATTCAAGTTCATATTTTATTCCCCGAGTTCCATGTGTCCCTTCGAACCTCTATGACATTCGATCCGGACACAATAAGTCACCCTTTGTGTCATCTCCCATTGATGTGACAATTAGACTCTTTCAGTGTCTGTTACGTAGACGAATCAAAGAGGGAGCAAATCAAGGCTATGGGAGGGGGCGCTGTGGAATACAAACAAATCATGAACATGTCTCAAAAATATTGTAAAAGAAGTCAAACAAGTTAACTTCGTTACACTTCCTTGTGTTTAACTGCCTTAGTCTATATCAGTGGTTACCAAACTTTTTCCTGAACGGAGCACTTCGCTTATTTCTTAGAGACATAATTTCACGTGATAGCCTACTAATTAATTATTCCAGTACTTCGTGGAAAGACCTATTCGGGCCTAGTGGAACATTGGGGTTCCGCGGAATACAGTTTGGGAAACATTGGTTTAGAGGATTACATCTTTTATGATCAGTTAGAGAATAACTGAGCAAAAAGAAATAGAGACTCTATTAATAGAAACATTGGGAAAATGAGAGAGAACAGATAGGATGTAACGTTACGATAATTATTTGAAATAGCAAAGTGTAATCGATATAATCAATAAGAGAAACAAATGAACAAAAAGTCTAGTCTCTCCAGAACTACTTTAATGGAAGTTTTTAGACGTTATAGAGAGATGGTAGAGAGTACAGTTGTGAGGAGACATCTAAATTATTTATTAATACTAGACTTTTATTTCAATCAATTTCGATTGTAAGTAGGCTAAGTTAATTCCTTTAACCCAACCTTTTTCGAAAGTGTAAGCTAGAAAAAAAAAAAAGTAAAGTTCCCCTTTCAAACCTTGCGATCTATAGGGCAGATGATGTAAAGGTCATCTGTTTTTGTGGCTCACAGTTAGCGAGGGTGTCGTGTGGCCAGCACAACGACCAACCGCCATTACTTTTTACCCCAACTAATGCCGATGCGCCCTAAAGATCCCAATATTTAGGACCCCCCCCCCCCCCAGTCCTCACCAGGTTTTGAACTCTGCTCGGAAGTCAAGCGCTCTACCACTCAGCCAGTTTTTGTGACTATTTTACGTGATATTAATACATTCGTTTTATCTTTCTCTCTCTCTCTCTCTCTCTCTCTCTCTCTCAGCAATGAATATTTCCGCGTAAGTTCCTTGAGTATGAGTTACAAACGTGTATTTTTCTACTTAGGTGATTTGTTTCGTTTCCCATAGGAAGTCTTTTTTTTTTTAATTCAGCTGTTTATATTCCATAGCAACTTCATTGAGCGGTGACTGCATTGTCTGAGGATGTAATCATTCGTTGTAACATGCAGATGATCAGCTGGAGTAATCACTCGTTGTAACATGCAGATGATCAGCTGGAGTAATCATGTTGTAACATGCAGATGATCAGCTGGAGTAATCATGTTGTACTCCTTAGTCTGGGCTGTGAAGGTGAGCTCAGGGGGAGGGGGGCTGGCAGAGCTCGAATGACAGTAACGTATCACTGGATTGTGTGACAGCCAAATGTCAGGGCTAGTGTCAGTCCAAGTGTCACTAAGTAGGACCAGTGGGACGTGTCATGGAAACGCTCAGACACCAACTAAGAGCATTAGTCCGGGCTTGAAAGTGTTCCCCCCCCCCACTTCAAATATTTACTGCAACTAAACGCTGAAAGAAAAAGCGGGGGGAATAGAAGGATCTTCTTGCTGCTGTTCTGTCTTTATTCTTATCTTTCGCTCATGTTTCAAGTAGGAACGTGAAAATGTGGAATAAATATAGGCCGATTTCAAACACAGTGAATAGAGACAAATGTAGATCCAATAAAAAAAAAGGTAAAGTTCCTCTTTGAGCCCATTGATCTATTGATAGATCCAGTAAAACTGTCAAGAACAAGGTTACAAAGATAGTTTGTGTGGAAACACAAACTCAAAATCGGCCCTCGAAGTGGTCCACCCAGGCAAGTAAAAAGCCAGTTATCAATATTTTCAGAAAGAACATCCGAATTAAATTCTATCAAAGACAAATGACAGAGAAGAATGGAGAAAGAAGGTTGACAGATCTTGTGTGATGCCCCAGTGGTCCAGCAGACCAAAGGATAGGTGAAAGTGAATGGGAAATTAAATGCGAGCCTGGCCTAACTGATGTCTCATAATGAATATCTAATTGATCTAATTGTTTTGTAAAGGGTCAATCTCTTATTTAAATCCTCAAAAAAAGAAAAAAAAATGTTCGTAAAAAAACACAAAAAGACAGACATTTAACACCAAACTAATAGCGTCTGTTCCCCTTTCGAGGGTCGCTAAAAATGCGAGAAAGTGCATATAAAGAATTGTGTGGAAAGCGTCACGTTAATTCACATGTAAGACATCTCAAAGTGATTTTCTTTAAAATGTGTGTGTCTCCCCCAATGCAAAGAGTATAACCAATTTAAACAAAGTTAACGACCGAAGCGCCAGAATTATATATTTCATTTCAATTTTGATATCCATTTAGGCGCTTCTTGTTATAGAGTGTGTGTGTCTTTCCTAGGTGATACAGAAAGAGAGTATTTATTGTTAGTTCTAGAGAGAGGGAGAGCATTCATTTAATGTTAGTCTTGTAGAATGATGCCAGATAAGTGGCGCTGTCTTAAGCTGTGTGAAGTACGCCAGACGACACCAAGATGCCAGAGTGTAAAGACGTGTTATTATTGTGAGTTTGTTTAAATTCCAGTTTATTTCATTTCATCTTAAGCTTCATTTGTCTATATTGTAATAAAAAAGTTCTATTTAGTTATGTTCACAAGGAAGTTATTCAAGCTATTTCACTTTTTAAAATATTGTAATAACTGAAGGGAGGCAACTCAACGAGATATAGGTGTTTATTAACACTTGGACATCACATACATCTAGAACATCTGCCTTGAGCACAGCATCTTCATCTCGGCTCTAGACTTGGGCGGAAATCGTCCTCTTCTCTTCTAATGTCAACAACCTTCCTAGTCTAGTGTCTAATAGTGCGCACCTTCTGCACTATCTTGGATGGCGGTGTGCATGGCGGGGTTATAACAATATAATTCGCCTCCAGTTTGATGCTACAAGTCATCGGCGACGGTTAACAGCACTCGTACGCTTGGGTACCCTAAGGCACGCCACTGGGTGTAAAAGGTAAAAGTTCCCCGTTCAGACCTTGCGATCTATAGGGTAGATTTTGTGAAAATCCCAGTCTTCACCCTTCATTCGAACCCAGGCCCCCCGGTTCAGAGGCCAAGCGCTCAACCACTTTGCCACAGCGCCCCCCTCCCTCTGGGTGTAAGGTTAACAAAAAGATTTGGTGTGAGTTGACTATGTGAGTGAGTCTGACCACTGTCTACGAGCGAGCTAAAGTAGAACAACTAAAAAACGAGGTTTTACTTATTTCCAGATCTCCCCAAACGAAACTCTATAACTTAATCAAACATTTCATCCACATTATTACCGTCTCAAATATTTTCTCAACTCTCGTCCTTCAGTGACGTCAAGCATCTCGCGAGATGTTCTAAATATATTTTTTTAATATGTGTTTCCGAGCGATGGAGAGGGCTTTTTAAATATTTATTTTCAACCTCTTCCTTCTCTACACCATTAATTTTTTTCTTTGTTAGCGCTTCTCATTAAGCTGGAGTAGTTGCTCTGTTGCGTACTTGGGTTCAGCCGGCCCTTGACGTCAGAGGGTGAGGACCAATCAGGAGTCAGTACACATCTATACTTATTGTCCATTTTAACGCTGTTTTTAGATTTGCTAGTTCTGCACCCACTGAACCGTAGAGAATAATGCCCCCGGTGCGTGACATTCTGTTGACAGTGTGACAGTACATCAAAGGCTAATAGGTTCTCTGGAGGAGGGAGACACAATTAAATTTAAATACTAAGTTACGAACGTAAATAACAACGTATAAGTAATTAACATTCTATTCGGTCATGGTCGCCATATCAACCTGTGTTAATCCCTACACCTGTGTTAATCCCTACACCTGTGTTAATCCATACACCTGTGTTAATCCCTACACCTGTGTTAATCCCTACACCCGTGTTAATCCCTACACCTGTGTAGTCCCTACACCTGTGTTAATCCCTACACCTGTGTAATCCCTACACCTGTGTTAATCCCTACACCTGTGTAATCCTTACACCCGTGTTAATCCCTACACCTGTGTAATCCCTACATCTGTGTAATCCCTACACCTGTGTAATCCCTACACCTGTGTAATCCCTACACCTGTGTTAATCCCTACACCTGTGTTAATCCCTACACCTGTGTAATCCCTACACCTGTGTTAATCCCTACACCTGTGTTAATCCCTACACCTGTGTTAATCCCTACACCCGTGTTAATCCCTACACCTGTGTAGTCCCTACACCTGTGTTAATCCCTACACCTGTGTAATCCCTACACCTGTGTTAATCCCTACACCTGTGTAATCCTTACACCCGTGTTAATCCCTACACCTGTGTAATCCCTACATCTGTGTAATCCCTACACCTGTGTAATCCCTACACCTGTGTAATCCCTACACCTGTGTTAATCCCTACACCTGTGTTAATCCCTACACCTGTGTAATCCCTACACCTGTGTTAATCCCTACACCTGTGTTAATCCCGACACCTGTAAAATGTTAAGAGATCTGAAGTAAAGCCCCATTGAGACCATGTCACCAGCAAAAAGGCGATCTCCCAAAGACCAAGAGTATGAGAGTGATCCTAAGTTACTGACCTATTTACTCCCCCCCCCCCCGCCCATAAAGCATTCCTATTTGATACCAAACTTTCTGGAGACTCAATTCAAGTTCCAATGAGAAGAGCATCCTAGAAAAACTTAACGTTCCTACCATATACTGCCACTACAATGGATGGGCCGACAACGAGAGGACTTCTCTCTCCGTGAAGTATATGGCGTGGGAATTAGAATTTCTTTCATCCCTACCGCGTGCACTACTCAGTACTATAGGAGCTCACGAAGATCACGTTCATTTGTATTTTTAATTGCCTTAGCGTGTCTTCTTTACTGAGTCTCCAGTTAGCTACTTCCAGGATGCAAAACTTTTTTGAACTCAAATCTGGCTATGAAATTATATTTTTCTCCAACCAATCATTTCAGATTTCCACTTTTCTTTATTTTTCAACGTTCTTTCTAGAAGTTTTTTTTTATCTTTATTGATATGATTCTTGTCTTTTTTTTTTTTCTTTTGTTATATTCCCGTTCCCCTATTCCCACATCCTTTCAAAAATTATGTTCAAATTAAACTTTTGGAAAGGGTAATAACTCTATTTAGAAAACATTAAGTTGAACAATTACCATGATTGCTCTGACGTTTCAGTACATCTTGAAATAGGGCTATTAATAGATCGATTTTGCTCTTTATAAAAAGTACCTCGTAAACAAAAAGTAAAAATAAAAAACATTACCACAAAAGACACACAAAAGAAACACTTATACAAACATCTGTTTTGAAATACATGAAAGATTCCACAATACAAACTTTAACTGCAGAGATGATCACATACTATTGGTAAAACTGCGCTTCCATAAGATTTACAAGACTAAAGATAAGACTAGAGATAATCACATAGTTTTGGTAAAACTACGCTTCCATAAGATTTTTAAGACTAAACACTTGGTAAGAACTACGTTAATTTAGAATCTTTGAGACTTGGTTGGTTAAGATCTACATTAATTTAGATCTACATAATTTTAGAACCTAAAGGGCATAAGACTTGGGTAAGAGGTTCATTATTTCAGAACCTATGAAACTCTAAACTTGAGCTTGTTGCATATCTATTTTAGAATCTTTGAAACACACACAGTCATCTATAATGGATTGCAACTGCTACTTATAATCAACTAGTTGGTATATACGTTTATTTTTCCGGAACACTCTTCAGCCCATCAATGTAGCGTCCCGCATTACAATGCTCCCCCCACCCCCTAACACCTTATCCTAGCTCTAATATTCAATGTCCTTTTTCTGTTTCTTTCATCCTATATACGAAGGTCAAACAACAGAATATTATAGAGTCTACAGAAACTCTTCACTTGCCCATCAGTTGAAGCCTTCCATTTCCCTGACAGAAACTCTTCACTTGCCCATCAGTTGAAGCCTTCCATTTCCCTGACAGAAACTCTTCACTTTCCCATCTATTGAAGCCTTCCATTTCCCTCACAGAAACTCTTCACTTGCCCATCAGTTGAAGCCTTCCATTTCCCTCACAGAAACCCTTCACTTGCCCATCAGTTGAAGCCTTCCATTTCCCTGACAGAAACTCTTCACTTGCCCATCAGTTGAAGCCTTCCATTTCCCTCACAGAAACTCTTCACTTGCCCATCAGTTGAAGCCTTCCATTTCCCTGACAGAAACTCTTCACTTGCCCATCAGTTGAAGCCTTCCATTTCCCTGACAGAAACTCTTCACTTGCCCATCATTTGAAGCCTTCCATTTCCCTGACAGAAACTCTTCACTTGCCCATCAGTTCAAGCCTTCCATTTCCCTGACAGAAAACCTTCACTTGCCCATCAGTTGAAGCCTTCCATTTCCCTGACAGAAAACCTTCACTTGCCCATCAGTTGAAGCCTTCCATTTCCCTGACAGAAACTCTTCACTTGCCCATCAGTTGAAGCCTTCCATTTCCCTGACAGAAACTCTTCACTTGCCCATCAGTTGAAGCCTTCCATTTCCCTGACAAAAACTCTTCACTTTCCCATCTATTGAAGCCTTCCATTTCAACGACAGAAACCCTTCACTTGCCCATCAGTTGAAGCCTTCCGTTTCACTGACAGAAACTCTTCACTTGCCCATCAGTTGAAGCCTTCCATTTCCCTGACAGAAACTCTTCACTTGCCTATCAGTTGAAGCCTTCCATTTCCCTGACAAAAACTCTTCACTTGCCCATCAGTTGAAGCCTTCCATTTCCCTGACAGAAACTCTTCACTTGCCTATCAGTTGAAGCCTTCCATTTCCCTGACAAAAACTCTTCACTTTCCCATCTATTGAAGCCTTCCATTTCAACGACAGAAACCCTTCACTTGCCCATCAGTTGAAGCCTTCCATTTCACTGACAGAAACTCTTCACTTGCCCATCAGTTGAAGCCTTCCATTTCCCTGACAGAAACTCTTCACTTGCCCATCAGTTGAAGCCTTCCATTTCCCTGACAGAAACTCTTCACTTGCCCATCAGTTGAAGCCTTCCATTTCCCTGACAGAAACTCTTCACTTGCCCATCAGTTCAAGCCTTCCATTTCCCTGACAGAAACCCTTCACTTGCCCATCAGTTGAAGCCTTCCATTTCCCTGACAGAAACCCTTCACTTGCCCATCAGTTGAAGCCTTCCATTTCCCTGACAGAAACTCTTCACTTGCCCATCAGTTGAAGCCTTCCATTCCACTGCCACTATAGTGCCCCCCTCCCCATATACACAATATTTTCAAATGGAATGCTTCCCCCAAACACACACACACCTTTTGGCTATTGAATCTTCTAATGAAACGGTTGTTCTTGAATTCTTATTTGTTTGTTTCACATTTTTTCGGATGTTCAGAGTTGAAGATAAACTACTTCCTAGAGTCCAAACCTCCTGCAGGACAAAGGGCAGGGTTTGAACCCTGGACTATCGAGACAACCAAACGACATCTTATCGTGCCTATCGCACGTCCATGCAGCCATCCTTATTCTTAAAGTGCATAACCATACTTGATACCCCTGCTACGCCTCTGTTGAAATAGTTGGTATGTGTGTGCATCGCCTTGAACCCATCAATACAACGGCCCGCATTACAACGCTACCCCACAGCTAACACAATTTTCAATCTCTTTAACGTTTGTCCCTTTCATCCTTCCATCGAACGGCACGACAGCCCTTCTATTATGGAGTATGCACAAACATTTCTTAGCCCCATCAAATGTAGCCTTCTTATCTTTCTGCATTTTAATGCCCCCCCCACCCACAGACACACACACACTTTTTTGGCCCATTGTATATTCAGTGGAACAGCCAGTATTACAATAATATCTCATATATTTTGACATCCTCCAATAGAAATCCCTCGTTCCCAACCTCGTACTTTTAAGCCGCCCCAAATTTTGTTCATCCTTTAAATGAAAGGCTGGTAAATCACAGTTTTAAACAAGGCATACCCTCCTAGCATACAATTATGCACCCGCATTACACACATTACTCGTAAATAATAGAAGAACTTACACACAGACACACACACACATATATATATTGGGATTTTCCTCTTCGCGAGGAATAGTTTGAAAGAAGAAACATCACTATTAGCAAGTTAGTCCACTCTTTGCATAGTTGTTTTGTATTTTGTCAGTCCTAGACCTAGACCTAGAGAGGCTGCTTATGTAGAATAACCCAGCTTCACAAACCATATTATTCATCACCCAGCGAAATACAGACACAGTCACACTTTTAATAGGCTCTTATATTCACTGTGACCATTTTTTTAGGACTTTAAATTTTTGATTTAGAATAGAGGTCTACTTGCCTATATAGATTTAGTCATTTTAAAATTGTGCTACACATTATCATTAAATAACTTTGTATTTCAAAATGTGGTAATTTTCTCCACACACTCACACACACGCGCTTTCACTCAGATGTAAAAACACACTAAAAAGTATTAATAAGTATACTTAAATCGGAAGTAATTTTTGTACGGTAGACATGACAGTATCGGCATTCGTGGATCTATTTGGTAGAGATTGTTTTATACAATTTGAAGCGTTGTTTGGTTCTGACAAAATGACTTCATGATCCTAGGCTTCAGAAACAAGAAATAGGCTAAATGTTTGTATTTGATCGACCACAGCATTGGAGAGAATTATTGATTAGGAGTGAATGAGTAGTACGTGTGGGAGTCATGGTCTTGTATTTTGAAACTAATCTATGTAAATTGTGCAGTACAACTTGTGTCAGGTTGGAGAAAT
This sequence comes from Biomphalaria glabrata, assembly GCF_947242115.1. Taxonomy (NCBI): domain Eukaryota; kingdom Metazoa; phylum Mollusca; class Gastropoda; family Planorbidae; genus Biomphalaria; species Biomphalaria glabrata. Next base: position 31,664,065 of record NC_074711.1, on the reverse strand, counting down.
TCTGAATAAATTGCTCGTTCCGTTACACTGTTTTGCCCAAACGCATAAAAAGTTAACTTTGGTTCTTTTTACCTAGCTATGTCAACTCATTCCGTCTGTCTGTCTGTCTGTCTGGGCGAAATCTTTACTAGTTATTTCTCACTTTTCCCATTCTTGGATCAAGTTGCAACTTCGCACAACCATTCATTGTCCATGATAACATAGGAATCAAAACATTACCCAATTAGTCAATCAATCAGGTGTAATTCATTAATTATATCAAGGCTAATATAGATCATTATTTCGTTCGCTAAAAATGTTAAACTAACACTAAACTTATAAAACTATTTTTTTATTAGTACTTGAATAGCTCAGTGGGAAAACACTTAGACCTTCCATCATGGAAGCTGTATTAAAATTCTGACTCGCACCTTTTTTTTTACTTTTTGTAGCATGGACATTTTGTCTCAGACACCCCCTCCCCACTTGTCCACAAAAGTGATTAGATCACAGCGCACTGAGCAAGCTATAGGCAAGAGAGATGACGTAAACTAAAACCCAGTGATAAATATCTTCAGGCGCACATATATTGGTATGGTTATTTTGGCTCTATTAAAAAAAAATTACATAATTAATTCAGTATGTAGAGCGTAGTTTCACTCAATATAAGCGAGGTTTAAAAAAGATGACTTATGCTTTTAGTTTGGAATAATTGAATAGTAAGCTCTTTAAGGATGCTGGGCTTTTTTGCCCCCCAACATAACCCGGAAATTGGCACTTTGTTATCGCCTGCAATTTAGCCTTGACCTTTCGTGTCTCTTTCCATTATTCTTATGTCCATTAACCAATGGGGGAATACATATTAATGGTTCACCTTGACATTGAAGGTCATACGCACTGGAAATTGAAGGGAACAAAAATATCATTAATTTCAAATGTTGAGTTGTGTCTGCACAAACAGGGGGAGACAAGCCTTTGAATATTTATAACTTTTTTTTTTTAGTTTCTTTACGAAATTATTACATTTTTTATGAAATTCTAAATATATCTCTGATAAATATTTGATAGTTGGCATGAAGTGGAAGGAATAGATCCTATTGGCTATGTCTCCAGCGAATGTGAACCAAAAAATCTTTTGATATGGGGAGACAAGCGCTAATGCACAGAGATAATTTATTAATAGGGATTTTGTATTTAAAGAAATGCATGGGCGTAGACACTTATATTACAAAATTAAACATTAAGTAGCACATACAGACTTTTGGGTGAAATACATAAAGGTGGTTCCTAACAAACTTACATTTTAACATTTTAAAACATCATACAGACTTTAAGTGAAATACATAAATGTGGTCTCTAACTAAGTTACATATTGTTACGTATTTCTGAATCTTCTGGCTAGATGTATTAGTTGGCACATAAATAAAAACACAGCAAAGAACTTGACGACTAAGCTTTCAGTTTCATATAACTTTAATGACTATTAACTCTAACAATTCGTTACTTGAACATGTAGCGTAGAAGACTGTACAATATCTGTCAGTTTACAGTTAGCTATACTTCGTTACAATACATCTCTTCACTTCGTTGCAATTCATCTCTTCTCAACTTTCCTCGAGCCGTATTACACAGAACAGACCAACGACACACTTCCCAGTGTCGCTCCAGGTCTCCTAAAGCTGAACTAAGTCGTACTCAAGTCTACCGAATCAGAGCCGCACACGTCTTACATCGACTGTATCGACTTTAACGGCTCAAGTCCACTGTAGTTCGCTGTATAGACTTTAACTTTAACGACAGTAGTCCACTCTAGTTAACTCTACCCTAGTTAACTTGCATCGAGTCGTACACATTTCTCTTCCACAGAGCCGCACACGTCTTACACCGTCTGTATCGACTGTAACGGCTCACTCACGACTCCATACGACTCCATACGACTGACTTTCACATTAACTCTCTGGCTTATATAGAGTCCCTAATCGCTTCTCCAAAGTTGCACAAACACTCCTTGTATCCTCTGGAATAACATGTCAGGAAACGTCACATCCTGTCTTTATTTATACATGTAGATTCCAGAAAACACTCGCTGCAGTGTCATCAAGTCGGGGTCACACGTAGTGACCTTTATCTGTCACTGTTCATTAGTAACTGTCCCCCTACTTAGATCTGTTCGTCCCCTGGAACAACACGTGTGGACACGTCACATCCTGTCTTTGTTTGTACATATAGATTCCAGGGAACACTAGCTGCTGTGTCATCTCGCAGGGGTCATACGTTGACCTCTACCTATCACTGTTCATTTGTAACACTGCCCCCTTCTTAGATCTGTTCGTCCCGAACAGATATCTTTCATCACGATACTGATGAAATCGATCGACGATCTAATAGGAAGCTTTGGTGGTTGCCCCCTTCTCAGAGATGTTCTTTCAATCTGGCAGTTGTCCATCTTCTTTCCATAGAAGAATGGGAGCCAAATCCTAATTTTTCAGCAGTTCCTCACAAATGTTTTCATCAATCTTGGTATGGAAACATCGACCTTCAGATGACGACATTGGGCACTCTTGTCGAGAAAATTCATCAGCATTCTAACGAGTTCGTGCTTCACTGGCTGAGTTTTACATTTCCAAGCATCTTTTTACAGAGCTTCTTCATAGATAACTAGGTTCATCACAGTACAGCAATATTCACATGCTCTTCTTTTAAACAACAGCAACTGACTTGGGTTTATACGATGTCTATTGGGTTGATCTTCTTGTACAGTTCTGTCACAGATGGTTACTCACTACAGTTCTGACATCTTAAACTTCAACTGATTTGTAAGGCTTTCTTCTTTGGTCTGATGGTTCCGGACAGAATCTTTCTAAAAACATGGGCTGTGGAGTTTCATCAGTGCAGGTGGGGGTCTATCAGTGGGAGAAGTGGTGGGCTTGTTTTCTAACAACATGGGCTATGGAGTTGCATAAATGCAGGTGGGGGTCTATCAGTGGGAGAAGGGGTGGGTTTGTATCTTGATCTTGTTGGAGCCATCCATGTTGCACTCTGCATATGTCGCTTTCTCCGCCTCCTCAAGATATTTCTTTGGTTGCGTTGATGTCGTTGTCGTTGTCTTGCTTTCCTGTCGATCAATGCTGATGGCAGCGACTTAGCACATAGGAAGACATTGTATTTCATAGCTGTAGTCATCAAGACTGTTGATCTAACAAGTTGCTTCAGCATTATTCTTCGATGGGTGCTTTGCGAATGAGCTGCAAGTCCACTTGAAGGCAAGTTGTCAAACACGTCATCACCTTCATCCGAGTCTGGAGGACTCGACTGTGGGGCAGGTTGATAACATTCAACGTGCAAAGGTCCATCAACTTCAACATCAGTTTCTATTGTAATTCCTTGACTATCACCAAGGCTTCTCGAGCCTACCCTGACAGCTGTACAAGCTTCTGTTAAGTCTAGAGCTTGTTGGTGTATTTCTAAGCATTCACAGTCTTCTTGCATAGCTACGTACGTAAAGTTCTTGTCAAACGCATGAGTGCAGTAATCAAACTTCGAGTTCCTCTCGTAGACACTGGCAGATAGAAGAAGTCTTTAAGGTTCACAGCAACAGGCTTGGACGCAGACCCAACGTTGTCTTGATCTGTTTGGCTGGTTGAGGTACTCATATCAAGTTCATCTATAGCTAAAGCTTCGGTCAAACTATAGGTCTCTTCTATTGTTTCTTCAGCGGTCTCATTCTGCTTTTCGTTGAAATAGTAACAGCTACCGTCTCTTTTCATTTCTTGTGGGCCATATTCGTTTGGTTTGCTATCACAGTCACAGACAGCACAACCATCACCAGCATCCCTATCGTAATTGTCTGTATCGCCACATTCTTGGTTGGACAATTGTTCGCTGTTCATCAGTGGTGTAGCTCTTTCATCTATCGACTCAATCTGATACTGTTGGATGTTCAGCAGCTCGTTAATCATGATTCTAGTTTGATCTTTTATCGTATCTGTTTGTTCTTCTGTCTTGTTGGGCGTGGTAGCTATTTGTTCATTCTCATTCATGGCTTTGGTCAACTGGTTAAATGAAGAAAATCTGGTGTTGATTTCTGATTCTATCTCCTTAATGCTCTCTTTCACCGAGTTCATTTTGTATTGCAAAGTTCTCAGGAGCTCCATCGTATTAGGTTTGATTTCAAATTGGCAAGTGTCCGGATTCTCATCTTCCTCCAACAGGGCTTGTCTGAGACGTGCTGTTAGCGTTTCCTTATTTCCGTTAAGCTGTAGACCTCTTTCTCGAAGCTCTTGTCTAAGTTCTTTCATGTCAAGTTCAATAAGAAGTTTGATGGAACACATTCTAGCCAGAAAGATCCCACTTCTGACACCAATTGTTACGTATTTCTGAATCTTCTGGCTAGATGTATTAGTTGGCACATAAATAAAAACACAGCAAAGAACTTGACGACTAAACTTTCAGTTTCATATAGCTTTAATGACTATTAACTCTAACAATTCGTTACTTGAACATGTAGCGTAGAAGACTGTACAATATCTGTCAGTTTACAGTTAGCTATACTTCGTTACAATACATCTCTTCACTTCGTTGCAATTCATCTCTTCTCAACTTTCCTCGAGCCGTATTACACAGAACAGACCAACGACACACTTCCCAGTGTCGCTCCAGGTCTCCTAAAGCTGAACCAAGTCGTACTCAAGTCTACCGAATCAGAGCCGCACACGTCTTACATCGACTGTATCGACTGTAACGGCTCAAGTCCACTGTAGTTCGCTGTATAGACTTTAACTTTAACGACAGTAGTCCACTCCAGTTAACTCTACCCTAGTTAACTTGCATCGAGTCGTACACATTTCTCTTAGACAGAGCCGCACACGTCTTACACCGTCTGTATCGACTGTAACGGCTCACTCACGACTCCATACGACTCCATACGACTGACTTTCACATTAACTCTCTGGCTTATATAGAGTCCCTAATCGCTTCTCCAAAGTTGCACAAACACTCCTTGTATCCTCTGGAATAACATGTCAGGAAACGTCACATCCTGTCTTTATTTATACATGTAGATTCCAGAAAACACTCGCTGCAGTGTCATCAAGTCGGGGTCACACGTAGTGACCTTTATCTGTCACTGTTCATTAGTAACTGTCCCCCTACTTAGATCTGTTCGTCCCCTGGAACAACACGTGTGGACACGTCACATCCTGTCTTTGTTTGTACATATAGATTCCAGGGAACACTAGCTGCTGTGTCATCTCGCAGGGGTCATACGTTGACCTCTACCTATCACTGTTCATTTGTAACAATATTAAACATTTTAAAACACAGATTCTCTAAACATCTAATATACAATTACACAAAAGTCTGGATAATTTTTTTTTCTGAGCCTCGCTCTCTGTCACCGCGAAAGTTACGTGGGGTAACTCTAGTCCGACTTGCAGAAATACAATAGTTATCTTTTCATGACTTTTTCATCGTAGTGTCCCGCATGGTTGGGCAACGAAGATAATTATATATAAATAGATGTATCCTGATTGGCATTGATCAATGTATATATTCATACAAATATATCAGGCTTGTTCAGTTCATTTTGATCCTTATAATTTATATATTGAGTGCTGGTGTTCAGAGAAAATAAAAATCGGTAGACTCTAACAAGTATTGCAAGTAGACTTTCTGGAGCTAAAGTAACACTTCATGAGCACATCCACACAATTGTCTATTTAGGACAAAGCGACTATGACTATTTTAAACTATTCATGGACAACTACTAAATTTATTTCAGCATTTTGGAGGATAACGTAAAAACGAACTAATGTCGGCTTATCAGCAGCTGCAGTGAGGAGTTGCAAATTCCTCTGCAAATGTTGACGAAGAACTCGAGGCTACAAGATTTTTTTTTAAACCTGAGAGCATTGTCTTCCTACATGTCTGAATCGTTTGCCCGTGTAAAGTATTTTTAAAAGTGTGTGTGTAAACTTTGAATAATCTCTCTGGACAATGAATTAAATTGAACTGTAATCTCTGACTTTATATTTTGAGCTTGAATGATGGGAAATAATAAAACACTAAAATCTGATTTACATTTTTTTTAACTTTTGTGCTGCTCTGTAAGATTACCTTTCTTTTTGGAGGCGCGTTGGCTGAGCGGTAAAGCGCTTGGCTTCCGAAGCGGGGTCCCGGGTTAAAATCCTTGTGAAGACTGGGATTTTTAATTTCGGAATCTTTGGGCGCCTCTTAGTCTACCCAGCTCTTATGGGTACCTGACATTATTTGGGGAAAAGTAAAGGCGGTTGGTCGTTGTGCTGGCCATATGACACCCATGTAAACCGTAGGCCACAGAAACAGATGACCTTTACATCATCTGCCCTAAAGACCACAAGGTCTGAAAGGGGAACTTTTTTTTTTCGTGGGTATAAATGAATAAATTAGCCCTTCATCAAGATTCTACGATTTATTTGAGATTTTCACGACAAACTTAACCAATGTCAAGGACATTAAATTGAACTTAGACTTTGACAAATAAATATAAATAAATTGAGCTACAGGCCGAAAAGAGGAAAATTTGACTACATGAACACTGACTATCCAGTACACACTAATTATGATGTCTAATAATAACGCATAGCACATTTAACTCTTCAGAACTTCTCTTATTATGGACATCGAATACACCCAATAGCAAGCTATTTATAGTTTTCACTCAAAGATGGAAATATTTTATCGCTTTCAGTTTAAACATACATAACACTTTTTATTTCTGTCACAACAATGTTTAAAACTTGTATTTACTTCTTACTGTATCATTGAACTCAGGTGAAAACTTGTATTTACTTCTTACTGTATCATTGAACTCAGGTGAAAACTTGTATTTACTTCTTACTGTATCATTGAACTCAGGTGAAAACTTGTATTTACTTCTTACTGTATCATTGAACTCAGGTGAAAACAACAACACGAGTTTTTGATATTGAGATCTTTATAGCGAATTAGAATGATCGTTCTTGCTTTAAAAAAACAACACCTCTGGTGCTAGTTTAAGTCAGCCAGGGCGAGAGAATGAGGAATGTTGAGCGAGTCTCTACAGGGACTGTGACCCAACGGCGTGTGCAATCAGTGGCTATCAAAGGGAACTTTGTAGAATAGAGTCTTTAGGGGCTTAACCTTCATATCGTCTGCTGGTGGAAGATGAAAGGCTTTGGGTCATGAGAGCCAATGATTATATTTTGAAGCAGAACTTTGGGTCAGGAGAGCCAATGATTATATTTAGAAGCAGAACTTTGGGAATGACGAGCTAACTTCGTTATGAGGCCTAAAAAAAAAGGAAGGGGAAAACTTTTGGACAATCGTCAAACCTTGGATTAAAAGGTTTCATCTTTCTTTTTACTTTAATTTCTTTTGTTTTTCTTTAATTAAAAAAAATATTTGACTAGTTGGTAATTTTTTAATTGATTCGTGTTTTGTTAGGTAAAATCAGTGCTTTTTTTTGTGACGTTACGCACTGGCACCTTTTTCAATGTGGGGAACAAATGATGACTTTTCTTGTATTTTAACGTGTATTATTAATTTATTAGTAGTTCAAAGTTAGGCAATCCATCATTAAGTACCTGCACCTATGTTTGTTGTTTTTTTTCGAAAAAAAGGCACTGAGTAAAATAGTTGTCTGAAGTTGTTAGTTTGATCCGAGAATGGGTGAGGGAGAAATAACATGTGCACCCTTTTCACCAGACAAAATAGTCATTTATGTTGTGGGTGCCACTGTGTTTTCTAAAATTAAGCTGTGCTTAAAGAGAATGAGTTTAAAACTTGATTTAACTGTACTGAAACATGCATAAAATGTATCCTATACCCACTACCCACCGGATACACCAAATCTTTAAACAATGTTTAGTTATCTGTTAGAGATGAACATTTCTATTCTAATAAGTTCATGCTTGTCTATGGTCAGACACTGGGACATGCTTGTATATGGTCAGACACTGGGACATGCTTGTATATGGTCAGACACTGGGACATGCTTGTATATGGTCAGACACTGGGACATGCTTGTATATGGTCAGACACTGGGACATGCTTGTCTATGGTCAGACACTGGGACATGCTTGTATATGGTCAGACACTGGGACATGCTTGTATATGGTCAGACACTGGGACATGCTTGTCTATGGTCAGACACTGGGACATGCTTGTATATGGTCAGACACTGGGACATGCTTGTATATGGTCAGACACTGGGACATGCTTTAGGTTTGTCTAGAGGCAAGCCAGGTGAGCCCTATCTGTTCCATTGTGTCGTAAAGCTTCAGTTGTACTACTCTCACTAGCTTGCTAACAATGGACATGTCTGGTCAATCTTCTGATCGACTTATTCAATCACAGGTCAAACTGGAACTTACGCTGACCAAATACGCACACAGCAGACTCCTGAGGAAAAAAGTCCAGGAATTTAAAAGTGAACTGTGAAAACTTCTGCTTTCTTTATCCTCCACCCCTCCCCCGCAATATCTTGGTAGTCTTGCGTCTAAATTGCAAAAATCAACAAGGGAGAAATATCCAATCTTTCGAGCATTCAACAATAGAGCCAGGCCTAAGAGGGAATTGTGGGTTGATTTGAAGCAAGTTCTCTTTCTTTTTCATTAGTCCTTTTTTTTTTCCTCTTAGCACTTTTACTTGTTATTTGAACAATTATTTATTGTACCTATCAAAACATGAATCCATTTTAAACATTAAACAATTAGTAAATTAATACATATTAATTAATGATTGCGCTTGATTTTGAAGAAGGACAATAACTTCTCCATTATTGGGAGGTATAGTTGTAAATGCGAAGTTTTTATCCTTAGATAAGTGTGATTGTTTTTTTAAGTTGTTTTTTCTACAATTTTACTTGTTTATTTCTAGTTCCAGTGTTCATTTCAATTTTTTTTAAGTCCGACTTAGGGATGACCTTTTTTTGGTACATTGAGAGATTCAGTCGCCATTTGACTATTGATCATGTCATACACTGCTGCCATTTACTATAGTCAGAAGGATATTTGCCCACGCTGCAGCTTCCTCCTCTTTACGCAGCTAGTTTGCCTAAAGGAAAGTGCCGATAAAGTTTGGGGTCAGATGCGTTGCAGGCTCTGCCACTGTGTATCACTGTGTTCGGCATCTTGCTTAAGAGTAACCGGCTCCTTATTTTTCCTCATGGTTGACTCCCGAAGCCTTTCCCATGATTTGGTATAGCTGCAAGGCAGCAGAGGTTTGGATTCAGAGTTTTCCTTCTCCTTGGTGGCTAGCTAGCCAGAGCCAACGAGCCCCTCCTGCCGGAAGCTTGCTGGTTTATATATTTATTATATATATTTTTTAAAGCGTTTATAGTTAGTTATATTTACTTACGTGTTAAATATTTTTATGCGTCTCTAAGCTACGTCATCTTAACACTATATATGGTATAATTATGTGATATGCATCTTCCAGGCGTTCAATATGTCACAAGACGCGATCAGTGTGCTGGCACCTGCTTCAATTGTTCCTTGTCTAGGGCGATTCAGGCCATGATAGCGAGTAAAAGGTCAGTTGGGGTCAACATTCCATAGCCAGGCCCGTCGTGGACTGTTGTTGTTCTGCTACGCACACACAAACGGGTGTGGGCACACAGAGGTTTGTGACAATATAGATGTTTGCATTCAGATAATGTGATTTGGACGCTAATAAGAAGTGATCGAAAGACATCATTGTTAGATGAATCCTTGATCTGAATTCAATCTTCTTTAGAAGTTACAGCCTAATGGAACAAGGTGTATACATGTGTGACATAATGGGGAAATAACTATTTTTGATTACTTGTAAAGACATGAGTGATTCCCCTTATGTAGTTTATAATTCTCCTGCCTACTGCATTATGCGTACAACGACATAAACGAAGGTGTGTTTCTCCGTACAAGATCCTCTGGAAAACTATTTAATGTATCAAGGCTGCGGGCAAAAACCAAGGTTAGGAAGCTACTCGTCAGGGAACTCCTGTATGCTGATGATGCAGCTATTGTGGCTGATTCCGATATTCAGCTACAGTCCCTGGTTGACAAACTATCTGCTGCTTGCCAGAAGTTCGGCTTAAACATCAGTCAAAGCAAGACTAAGATACTTGTCCAAAACACAAACACTGCACCTCAAGTAAGCATTAATGGCCAACCACTAGAAATTGTTGATCACTTTTGTTACCTTGGCTCCATCATATCCAACAACACTCTACTGGATAAAGACATAAACAACAGGATAGCCAAGGCATTAGCCACCATGTCACGGTTGCAGAAAAGAGTCTGGGACAACATATTGCTGACTAGCAGTACTAAAGCCCTAGTCTACCGGACCTGTGTGTTGAGCACCTTGCTGTACGGAAGTGAAACATGGTCAACCTCCTCATGGCAGGAAAAAAAGCTGAATGTCTTCCGCCTCCGATGCCTAAGGCGGATCTTTAAAATAAGGTGGCAAGATAAGATAACCAATGAGGAAGTGCTACAAAGAGCAGGATGCCAGGACATCCGCTCTGTTATCAGCAGCAGACGCCTTGGCTGGCTTGGCCACGTTCGTAGAATGCCAGTAGGTCGACTTCCACAGGACATCCTGTATGGCGATCTAATAGAAGGCAGGAGAGCCGCTGGTCGCCCACTTTTACGTTATACGGATGTATGCAAACGCGACATGAAGCTCTTCAAAATCGACACTGGCAACTGGGAAGAGGTGGCTCTGGACAGATCCACATGGAAAGAGAGCATAAAGGAAGGGTCACAGATTGCAGATGTCATACATAACAGAAGCAGAAAGAAGGGTGAAAATGCAACGAGGCCTGGTGATTATATATGCCCAACTTGCGATCACAGCTGTGTATCAAGGATTTGCCTCTTTAGTCATACAAGAAGTTGCAAAGGGAAAAGATCGTCTCTCGAGACGTAAAATGCCACAGACAGAAAAGTTTATAAAAGGCCTTGCAAACTGTGCTTAGTTGCCACTTGCTCCTGAGTTACCAGCTTGACCACTTGACCTGTGTTGTGACTAGTATTTTTTTATTCAAGTAACAAAGTGGCGATTTAATTACAACTACATCAACAGCCAATAAACACAATTGGCTACATCAAATTCAAATGCTTTCTTGTACTAAACAGAACTGCCTAACTAACACTACAAGTCTCTCTAACTCGTACAGCTACATTCTCGAGGACTCAAAGGTACATTACAGTCATTCTGCCTTGCTGTTCAGGACTCAACTCTCTTTTTTTATTTTTTTAAACACACTGTCTCTCGACCGTGAAGGCTCTTGATCACATGACCACAACACAGGTCATACTTGCGGTTATTAGCAGTACTGTCCCTTGTCTATTGACAGCCGTTGACCCGTTGACCTGTGCGATTGGCCTGAGTCGTGTGTATTAGTAGGCCGCACACCCTTTCAGTCCGCCACTGGAGTTACAACATTGCCCCCTTCTTAGATTTGTCCCTTCCGGACAAAATCTACCTCACGACATGGGCGTTGGAGGTTCATCGACACAGGTGGGGGTCTATCGGTGGGAGCGGCAGTGGGCTTGTATTGCCACCTCAATGGGGCCATCTGCATTACAACCTGTGTGTGTGGCCTCATCCTACACCAGTTGGTCTTCCTTTGGTTGAGAGGAAGCCGTTTACGTACGTTTTCCGGCCTTTCTCTTAGTCGCCACCGATCGCAGCCTCGTGGCAAGTAGCGAAGCACTTGATGTCATGGCATTGGTCATCAAGTCCATTGGTCTTACACGTTTCTTCAGCAGGCTTTCTCGATGCGCCGTAAGCCCCCAGGAGAGCAGGTTGTCAAACACTCCATAATCTTGAAACGTGTCTGGAAGACATGTCTGTGGTGCACGTGGGTAACATTCCATGTGCACAAATCCATCTGTTACACCACCATCAGCGCTTCTCTTGCTGATACTGGTATCAGGACAAACGTCCGTTTGGTCAAGACTTTGTTGGAAAGTCTTCCGGAGTTCGCACTCCCCCTGTGAGGCGTCCCCGTCAGCACATTTCTTGTTGAACGCCTGGGTGCAACCAGGAATCACGTTGACATGCTCAGATCTGTGCTCAGCGTTGTCACAACAAATGTCAGGCTTCTTGTCATGAGAGCCAATCTTGCAAGGCTCGCTATCACAGCCATAGACAGCGCTACCATCAACAGCGTCTCCGTTGAGTAACGGATTGTTAATACCTCTTGATATGGTAGCCATCTGTTCCTCTGTCTTGTTCAATATGGCACCAAACGTTTCATCAGAGTTGTTCAGCCAGGTACTGATACCTATCTGTTTAATTATGGTACAGACCTGCTCGTTGACCTCTTCCAGCTTCGTACCAAGCTGTACCAGGAACGAGTCCATCCGTTCATTCACAGCACTCATGAGCTCTCTGATATCTGGTTGTATTTCGAACAGATACGAGTTGGGGTCTTCATCTTCTTCCAGCAAGTCTTGTTGAAGGCGTTCTCTTAGGGTTTCCTTGTTTCTTTCAAAGCATTTCAGTCCACGACACCGAAGCTCTTGTTTCAATTCTTTTAGATCAAGTTCAGCAAGCAGTTTCACAGAAGCCATAAGAAATCCCACTTCTGACACCAGTGTTACGATCTTCTCAATCAGGCCTTCTGCAAACACTACTTAACACAACACAACTTGCACATCTAACACAAGAACTTGACAACAAGAGCTTCAAGTATGAGTCATCGAAGCGTTGTCGTGAAAATATGCTTAAAACTGGGTTTTTCTCTCTTTTCATTTTTTTAAAAATCGCACTAGAAATATAGCAAAAAAAAAAAAAAAGAAAAATCAAGACGTGAAAAAAATGTTGAAAAGATTTGATATCAATTTATGTGTATGGATGGGGGCATGATGTATGGAGGATACTCTTTGCAAGTTGAAACCGAAAATTACTGGAGCTAATTGCATTATAAGTAAAATAGTGAAATACTGAAGACAGTTTCTCCTTATTGAATGATCTGTTTACATTACGCAATAGCTTACTGACACAAGTGGCATGAACTGTTTCCGGTATACTCCAAGAAACACAACCCACAGACAGGAACGAGAGGTAGAAAGATTGAATTAAAAATTGTCTTTCTTTCTTGCATTCTGCTAGAAGTTAAAACATAGGAGTGATGACTTCTCAGACACCTTGTACTCTTTCACTTTTGCTAGGTTGAAAAATGGAGTCTGGAAGTGGTTTAAAAAAATCTTTTGGCTTGGTCCCCAAACAAGTTATAGCCAGACATGCATTAGAAAGAGATTATTTGCAAAAGTCGTTAATATCTTCCAAATACATTAATGATCAACGAAATGAAGGGAGAAAACTGGAACACGTCTGTAATTCTAAGGTTTGAGTTAGCGGACTTTTTTTTTCTCTCTTTTGAACATTACAAGATTATCTTAATGGTTTGATCACCACAATGGCGGATCGTTGGAGACGTTAGCCTTTGCAACACTGGCAAGGGTCCAAGTCTGGAGCACTTGAGGCGCCCTCCAACCCCACCCTCTCCGACTGCCCCCCCCTTTTTCAGCCCGATCCTCCTCCTCATCCCCTCCCCTGACCACGGGTACGTGTGAGCACTCTCTATACTTAGATTTACACTCGCGTGAAATGAATGGACGTTCAGACCAGGGAGATAAAAAAAAACTGAAGAGGTTCAAAATCAATAGCAAAAAGGGGGAGGGGGGCTGGGTTATATCTCTTTTAAAAAAAAAGAAAGATGGAACGTGGGGGGGGGGGGCAATATTTGCTAGGATGACGATGTTCCTCTACCAGCTTACTCTTGTACTTAGGTTCATCACTCACTTTCCCAGCAGTTCTCTTTTCTTCTTGAAAGTGTTTCACTCACCCATCCACCTTTGGCCTTAAATGTCTTTATATTAAATACGTCAAGTTTTCTTTTTCTGTTTCTTTATGTCTATTTCGTCTCATTCAACTATTCTTCTCTTCCTCTCTCTCTGTCTCTCTCTCTCTCTCTTTGTCTCTTTCTCTCTTTGCCTCTCTCTCTCTCTCTGTCTCTCTCACCCACTCTCTGTCTTACTCTCAAACTCTTTCTGAGACTCTCTGTCACACGGTCTCTTTCCTACTCTATCACAATGTCTCTCACTTTCTCAGACCTTCTCTGAGAGTTTTTCTAAAACTTTCTCAGACACTTTCTTTTACACACTTTCTCTCTCACACTCTCTCTCTCACACATCCTCTCACACACCCTCTCACACTCTGTTACTCTCACACCCTTCACACACACATACAGTCTTTTCATTTTACTTAGCACATTAAAACTTGTACTTTGGGGCTGGGTGTTTTGCAGACAAGCACTATTAAACTATTCACTACTTACGAACTTTAGTTAGTACTGGTCATAGATCTTATTGCATTTTTTTTCTCTCTCTCTTTCTTTATCTTTTCTCTTTCTCTCTCTCTTTCTTTATCTTTTCTCTTTCTCTCTCTCTTTCTTTATCTTTTCTCTTTCTCCCCCCCCCAAACACTCTTTGTCTCTTTCTATTTTTTTCAACCATCATGGGCAGATAACCGTCCCCGGTTCTTCCAGTAAAAAAAAAAGTATTTCTATGAAACATAACCAGAACTAATTTAACTCCCCTTGCATGGCAACACAGAAAAGATATTGGGGTCTTTTGATGGGAGGGTGAATCCATCCATTAGCTCTCGTACAGAGATATTCACCAGTGGACGAGCTGGCTTCAGAACAGCTGCTGTGATAATAGACAAAGTCCCATCTATACATCCGTGGTCAGATTGTGGGACCAATATTCTGGACTTAATCGAACGTCCATTTCTGGAAATTGATATAATTCAAAAAGCATTCTGTAACTCGCTAACATTAAATATAAAATCTTCATAATTTTTGCCTCGACACCTTCCATAGTTGTATTACTTTCTGGCAATCAAGTCTTTCAAAAACTTGCCAGATTTTTTATACAAGAAGAGGAAAATAAGCAGTTCCCTTAATAATCCAGTGTTTTTACTTTCTTTTAAATGTTTTTTTTTTTTCTCTTTTTAAATCAGACTTGGAATCCTATTTAGAGTTTGCTCTGACACACAAACACACACACACAAGGCTCCGCTCTCTCCAGCCACGGTAAGTCTTTTGAGCGTACAAGACTGTAATGAGAAAGACAAGCCCTACTATCCGTGACCCTTGTCCGTCATTATGTCCAGCTCAGGGCATTATACAAGCTTTAGCTTCTAGTTCGTCCTCCGCTTTAGTTGTGTGTGAATGATCAGTGGAAATGTGTTTGTCTTGTTAGGTCAGAGCTGAGACCACGTCTGCTGTATCACACAGTAGACATGAACAAATAATCTCAGGGGCTGAGACAATGGACGAAATTGGAAGAAAGACAAAAAATGGAAAAAAAAAACATGGGTCAATATTTTAGTTTTGTATTTCAGTTTCTTATATTTTTATTTTGGGGATTTTTTTTTTCCAAAATGTTTTTATTTTTCTTCCTTGTCTCTCTCTCTCTCTCTCTCTGTGTCTCTCTGTGTCTGTCTGTCTGTCTCTCTCTCTGTCTCTCTCTCTCTGTCTCTCTCTGTCTCTCTGTCTGTCTCTCTGTCTGTCTCTCTGTCTGTCTCTCTCTCTGTCTCTCTCTCTGTCTCTCTCTCTCTCTCTCTCTCCAACAATTTGTGTTTTTGTAATTTCTGCTATGGTTCTATGAGGATTTTCATAAGTGCATTCGGTGGTCAAATTGCGAAAGTGTTGTTAATGTATGTATTGTGCAAGGCAATGTTTCCCAAACCTTTCCTGAAAGAAAACAATTCGCACATTTTGAGTATTTAGCGGAACATTTTTTAGAGAGAATTATTCTTGTGGTGGTCTACTATTTACTTATTCCAGTAGTTCCTGGAGACTCTATTCAGGACTCGCGGAACACTGATTCAAATCATAAAGAAATATGTTCGATTTTCGGAAGCTCCGCTGTGTGTGTTTGTCATTGACGCGTTCATCATGAAATAATATTATGTAGTTGACAATCTTAAACTTTAAAAAGCTTCACATAATTTACTTCATCTGTTCATTGTTCCCATTTTTGTCTTTTCATTTTTTAAAGTTTTTCTTAAAGTTCCATTAGATATCTCTTTCTCCCATTTCTCCATATTGCTTTCTCTTCTTGTTCTATTCTAACTGTATTTTAGGGCTTCAAGAATGTATTACTGATAATGAGAAAAAAAAATCAAAACGTAAACAAGGAGTAGATAACTGTAATTACATTAAGCATGAAAATTCCGTACAGCTTTACCTAATAGTACGTACTGCATCGACTGGTTGAAGTTTGAATGTGTACATTAAATATTCAAAGTGCCACGGTCATCATGCAGGTTTGTGGAGTGATGAGGCTACTGCATTTCATCCTGGATAGTCGAGACTGTTAACTAGGCTAGGAGATATGTCTTATGTCTCTCTCTCTTTATCTCCCTCTCTCTCTCTCTCTCTCATTCTCTCTTAGCCTAGTTTTGTCTCTATTGCTTTCTTTTACTTATAGAAATTCTTTTCTCTCTCTCTCTCTCTCTCTCTCTCTCTCTCTCTGTATGGATATGAGTGTCTTAATAAAAATCTTAGACTATATATATATACAGTGCTTTTTATTGTAAAAATAAAATAGGTGCCTGTACTCAGTGATGGATTGCCTAACTTTTAACTACTAATAAATTAATAATAATCGTTGAAATACAAGAAAAGTAATAATTGTTTTCCACCAAGAAAAAAAATGCGTACCGTCAAAAAAAGCACTGATATATATATATATATGTGTGTTTCTTTTGTTCTTCCTCTCTATTTCGCACCTATATAAAGAGTATATATATATATATATCTGTATGAATGTGTTTGGGTGTCTGTCTGATACACACACTAACCATGATCTGGACGTGGTCCTCGAGAGAGGTGTGAAAGTGTAATTCAGACATGGGAAACCGTGAGAGTTGGGAAGAGAGGGGGGAGGCAAGGAGAGACTCACAGATCGATTCTCTGTAATGTTCCTGGCACAAAAATGTCATGCTGACACGTTTTGGTCTCAATCTCATAACTGATGTAGCAGTTAGCAGACCACTGGCAGGGCATTGACACCTTGGTCAGAACTGATGTAGCAGTTAGCAGACCACTGGCAGGGCATTGACACCTTGGTCAGAACTGGTGTAGCAGTTAGCAGACCACTGGCAGGGCATTGACACTTTGGTCAGAACTGGTGTAGCAGCTAGCAGACCACTGGCAGGGCATTGACCCCTTGGTCAGAACTGATGTAGCAGTTAGCAGACCACTGGCAGGGCATTGACACCTTGGTCAGAACTGGTGTAGCAGTTAGCAGACCACTGGCAGGGCATTAACACTTTGGTCAGAACTGGTGTAGCAGCTAGCAGACCACTGGCAGGGCATTGACCCCTTGGTCAGAACTGATGTAGCAGTTAGCAGACCACTGGCAGGGCATTGACACCTTGGTCAGAACTGGTGTAGCAGTTAGCAGACCACTGGCAGGGCATTGACACCTTGGTCAGAACTGGTGTAGCAGTTAGCAGACCACTGGCAGGGCATTGACACCTTGGACAGAAACAGATTACGTGGTAACAACTGAAGCATGATGGACCAGTGTTTCCCAAACTGTATTCCGCGGAACTGTAGGCCTGAATGGCTGTTCCACGAACTACTGGAATAATTAACTAGTAGGCCACCACGCGAATTAATCTCTCCGAGAAAGGAAGCAAAGTGTTCCGCTAAATACTCAGAATGTGCAAAGTGTTCCGCTAAATACTCAGAATGTGCAAAGTGTTCCGCTAAATACTCAGAATGTGCAAAGTGTTCCGCTAAATACTCAGAATGTGCAAAACGTTCCGTAAAGAAAAAAGTTTGGGAAACACTGACCTAGACATTTACACACAATGGAACTAATTACCATGATAGTTTATGTTGTATATCTCTGAAACTGAAAAGCTAGACCACAATGCACAGCACAATTGTAGTTTCACTTCACTATACATAAACGTGATTGAAATTTCTTCACACTTTTATTGATATATACAAACTAGATTCTTTTTTTTTCCTTAGTGCACGGATAGGAAGTGGTTATTTAAAAAAAAATCTTGGCCAAACTTCCGAAATTTGGTACACCTTATTCAGGGCGGCCCTAGGCAAAATGAATAGGGTGGCCCCAAATGTAAGAAAAAGAAAAGACATAATAATTATACATGAACGATCCATGATCACCTGCTTCTGGGTTTGCTTTTCTCAAAAAAAGGAAGAAACAATGGTCTTCTAAAAATTTATTTTAAAATGTAGGTCTTAACATTCGTGAATAAAATTTGAATCATAGTAGAGACTTTGAGCTAGGCTAGTAGACACAGAGTCAAAGAGTTCTGCTTTATATGAGATTTCATCCAATGTTTTGCTTAAAAAAATTTGCTACAGTCCTGTGCGAAGCGCCCCCACCAATCGGGGGCTTAGGCGCTGTCTAATTTGCCTATGCCTAAGGCTGGCCCTGACTGGAGACACCAAAAAGGATGTAAATCCCAAACACATTTTCTTATTTTATGTTATCGACCTTACAGATACGAGGTTTTTCATATTTCACGGGAATGGAAGTCCGTCCATGATCTATGCACCATTCTCTTTCTTGGCGTGAGTTTGAATCCAATTACCGTCTAATAAATTGACTTTTGTTTTTGTTGAAAACCTCGAGACTGGTCAGACAGATGACGGAACGGTCAAATAAAGATAATTTCCAATGTTACAATGGAATGGAGTGGTGTACATGCCCCGAGATTTTCAGATGTTAGATCCGATGACCCAATGTCCAATCATCGTTTTAGGTCAAAAGATAACAGAATTAGAGTTTGAAGAGTAAAATTTGTGATTTCTACAAGTAGAAATAATGAAACTACAAATAGCACACAATCAAGCAATATACACAATATAATTTAAATTCAAAAACAATTTCTGAATGAAAGACTTAACATGAAACTTGAAACTTTTGAACTTCTTCTCTTAATATAGGCTTTAAAATCGAAAGTTCTCGTAGCGGAAATAACATTTGAACTTTTCATTTCTAATTAACCGTCTTTTAATGTTGACTATTCTGTGTAGAAACTCGAATCTTCAAGAAGCCAATATATAAACAAACATCCTGTTTATACTCGACACTGACACGTACAACACGGGATGGAATGTTTAGTTGTTGTTTTTGTTCCCTAATATAGACCATTTTGTGAACATACAAGGATGTTTCGTTCCTTAATTACAAAAAAAAAAATGAAGTATTTTTGATCAACTGCTATGATTGTTTAGTTACTCAAAAAGTCAAAACACAAAATTGAACTCGTTAAAACCTTTTTTTTTAATGTCTCCATTTATTACAAGTCTCCATTCGTTAGTGAACATCAGCGGGGGGAGGGGGGCTCAGATATCACTTCGGTAATAACGAAATGCTCACTTGTTTCTTGTCCTCGACAAAGTACCAAGGTACTCTCAACAGGCTATGGGAATGAAATATGAAAACATGTACGTTTGAACAGGTTGGTATACTGTTGTTAATACCATATAAGTACAAATAGTTTAAAGCACTGTTTTTAATATAAAATTCGTACTGATAGATCAATAACCAACTGTTAATAAATATACGGACTAATACATTAATAAACTGTTTCTTATACCTTATTGGTACACATAGAGCAATTAACTGTTTCTTATACCCTATTGGTACACATAGAGCAATAAACTGCTTCTTATACCCTATTCGTACACATAGAGCAATAAACTGTTTCTTATACCCTATTCGTACACATAGAGCAATAAACTGTTTCTTATACCCTATTCGTACACATAGAGCAATAAACTGCTTTTAATATTATCTTCGGTGAATGTCAATCAATGTGGAATATCGTATTCATAGAGACACTAGAATCAGACACATTAATCTCCATGTTAATGCATGCACACTCCAGACGGAACAGAGGCATGGCCTATTACCAGATACATTCATTAAGCAGGTCCACGTTTTGTTACAGCTCAATCAACAAAGCTCAAGATAAATGGAACTCGCAATGCGTTAATAGAAATGCATAACTAGAGAGTGGAAAACGAATAATCCAAAGAAACAGTCAAACATGAAACATTATAATGATTTTTTTTTCAAAATTACCACAAAGTAAATTTATGCAGGAACTGTTGATACATTTGATAGACCTACGTTTTTAATTATATTACTTTTGTATTTGAGTTTGTGTGTGCAAACATAGCACCATGAAACAGATCGTTTATTCTTTGCTCTATTTTTTTTCTGTCCTCCTCTCTTCCCTATCTATAAGTCCAACTAGTTATTGCATATGTTGTTGAGTTATTTGGTTTGTACTCTCTTCGTGACTAGGGCTTGAAAACTTGTTCATGTGACTGTGGAGCCTTACTTCGGAGAGACACTCCCGTCCATTAGAATATATTACGTAAACATGTATGCTACAATTACATGTTTCAAAAGATCAGGTCAGGTATTTAAAAGAAACAACCATTGCTAAATAAGCCAATAGATTTCTACTATCGAGGAAGACAGTAGAAACGATTTGATATACAATGTAGCAGCATTTTCAGACAAAATTGTCAGGTAGCCTTCGACACAACATTCAAATCCATTGGATAGTCATCTGAAATGAATAGGAAGTACGACACCATTTTGTGTTAACGTTGCTAAAATGATCTAGCACTGGTTAGAAATGTACAGCATTGGATAAACCAGAAGTGCCATTGAAAGACATATTTTAGTTTGTAATGAAACGAATTTAGAAATCATACAAAAGATGCACTCGTACTAGAAAAGAACTACTTGACAGTATAGACCCCCCTCCCCCTAATACTGTGATGGTCATTGATGGAGTGTATGTGTTTGATAAGTACTACATTTTCAGATGTTTGTTCCATGTACATAATTGTGATAGTTCGACGAATGAACCAATGGCTAGAGATGTCACGTCATCACTAAACGTAAACGCGTTTTTTCCTCTTTCTACTAACAGCGAAGTACAGTCAAACTTTTGTATTCTTCTGAGTATCATCAAACTATTTTAGAGGCAAACTCGAAAGGTGAAAAGCGCTATTAGTTTTGTATAGTACATCAGTTCATTACTGGTTAGATCTCTGAAACTAAAAGCGCTTTTCAAAATTACTTTTAGTTACTTTTAGTCTTCTGAAATCTAACCCTTTTTGTTTTAAAGTGTGAAAAAAACAGTTATAATAGTAATAACAGCAGACCTTAACCGCGTAACTGTTTCCACTTAATACTCATATATTCGTCCATATACTTGTGAATAAAGAATGAGACATTAAGAGAAATCAGTTGCTGTGACAACGCCGTGCTCCTGAACCGTAACTGGCAGTAATCAGTTTATTCATTTAGCAGACAGGAGGTCTCGCATTGAACTACTGCGTTCATTCATTCATGCATTCAGTCCATCATCTGATTTTTTGTTTCATTTTATTATTATTATTTCTCATTTTATTATAATCTCTAACTCTGATGTTTCTCTTTCTTTCTCTCTCCTCGTTCTCTCCTTCCCTGCCTCTCTCTCTCTCTCTTTCTCTCTGTCAATATATTCCACGTAGTTTTTTTTGTGTGTATTATTTATTAAGTATCGATTAATTCCCTGGTACACGTCGATTCAGCATTTGAGCGCTGAGCTCATCAGAACATTGTTTGACTTGCAGACTCAACATGTCACACTGGACCTCTCACACTAGACTTGACACGGTCTGCCTGTCACACTGGACCTCTCACACTGGACTTGTCACGGTCTGCTTGTTACACTAGACTGTCACACACTGATCCTCTCTATCTGAGCACATCACAATAGGTCTATCTAACTGGATTTACCATTTACCACGTACTGACACTGTCACATTGGACATGTCACGCTAGACTTGTCACGCTGGGCTTATCACACTGGACTGCCACTGTCGCTTTGTTGATTTATGTGTGTAGATCTCCCGTAGAGACGCTTAGGCTGAGGTGCCACTGTATTAATGGAAGCTTAACTTTGCTTTGAATAAGGAATACGCGTAGAGAATATGCGCTTGAAATCTTTCAATCTGGCAGACAATGAAAATGCAATAAATAAATCTTTGAACCATATCATGATACACTCAATAAACATGTACATGTACCTATTTTTATTATTAGCCTTTTTTTTTGCATATTGTCAACATTACATTCTAGGTCTTAACATCTCATTTTATTTTATACCTGCTATTATACTCTCGTATGGCAACCAACAAGGACACTGCAATATTCCCTCTCCTAAGTACATATAATTTTAAAAATCTGTTTCCATTTTCAAGCGTTTTGAAGTATATTTTGGGAATGTTTTGAGGGCTTTTTATTGTTTTTTTAGTGGCTCCCATAAGCAGAAGTTTTGCTCTGTCTGTTTGCCCGTCTGTCTTTAGTAGCGATACACGAATGCTTAAGTGTAACTGAGATTGCGACTGGCCCATGAGGGATGCCCACGAGTTTGTGTAACACCAATCTCTTCAATATCTTTTTTTTTTCTTATCTCACGATATTAAAATATTTTGAGTCTTTAATGATAAATAGACTTCGTGGTTTTATTTTTTTTTTTTTTTTATTTCTTGACTTTTTAATATAGTCAGTCCTTAAAAAATATTGTTAATAAGTTTATTTTAAATTTCTTATTTTTGTTGACTAAAATACAAAGTGAAAAAAAAAGAAAAGTATGTTATTTAAATGTAATGATATACCGGGCAGATGATGTAAAAGCACCAAAATTCAAAATGACAATCTTCACCTCGATTTGAACTCGAGACTACCTGGTTGATAAGGCAAGTGCTTTACCCCTCCATATATGAAGAACTACAACGTGGGTGTATGTGAAGTTATTTACAAGTTGACCAAAAAATGTGCTTCTTCAAAGTAAGGGGAGGAAGGGGGGCACATTCCCCATTCTCGTGTCCTCAAATTTGATGCAGGCGTTTCCTTGCAGATGAAGTCTTCATTAACATACACATATTGAAAAAAAAAAGCGCTCATGACGTCACCGCAAGAGTTCTGTCGTCTGCACGGTGCTTGTTTCTGTCCAATGTCACTCTGTCACATTGTCACGCTGTCACTCTGAACGATTCCTAAATTAGAACAGAAGAAACTGCTTGAAAGTAGAAAAAGCGAATCCAGAAATCGTCTGCCAAACGTAAGATATGAATGAGGAAGGAAGAAATAATGATTGACCAATCACATGCTGCTTTGGTTGAGATAAACATGCATGATGGGATGCACACACAAGCACACTGTTAGACACCTTATTTATATAGGTTAGTTATTTTAGCGACGCACCATAGATGACGCATATTGAACGGGACTAGTGACGTTTGGGATATGTTGGGTTAGAGACCGGAAAATCAGTTAGCAATAGAATATTCCAGGGTAACGACGTGTTTAGTGACAGAGACTTCTACTGTGTCCTTTTATCAGAATAAATTCATGTGAACTTATTCATCAGTGTTGACTACATCTCTTCACCTGTTAAAACAGGTGTTGTTTTATTCTTGTTTGGCTTGTCGTTCAACTGCACGTAATACACCCGAACAATTACACCCAAACGATTGCAGAGTAATTGGTTGACTTCAAGACAGCCTGAATTAGCAACATCACAGTGGCGACCCCGAACCTCGAAGCCGGACCCCTGATGAAGACGAACATCGAACCGGACCTCGAAGCAGAACGTTTACTCAGGTGAGGGTCGTGCACTCGAATATATAAGATTTCATCGGAGTACGGCTGAACACAGCAGTATCGCAGAGTGACTTTGTTCTAGATCTACATGCAGTCGTCGCCTGTTTGATCGCACGTTCAACGAGCCGTTAACTCAGGGTGACCTTCGTCAGGACAGTAATCATCGTAACGTCTGGTCTACTTAACCAGTATATTCTCAAAGCCTGATCTTCATATGCTGAATCGACCTACAACCAGAGAAACCGTTCATTCATAACGGGTGAGAGATCGTTAGTGAACCTGTTGGACATATTTTTTTTTCTTCGTCATAGGAGCCACATCGAGTATCAAGTTTTACCTCGTCAGTTTCGAGAAGGACAGTTTGCCCGCTGTCAGAAGTATTGTGAGTACTACAAGTTTGGTAGCTAACTAAATCGAAATCGCTCTGTCGTCTTACCCTTGGAGAGATTCTTGTGGAGCAGTTTGCTCATTGAACCGGTTGCTTGCCACGTTTATAACGGTCACTGTGTCTAACCTTTGGAAGGTTAGTAAAATCGTATTTGCTGAACATTGATATATCTAATATTCGTCGGTCTAGACGATATCTAGACTTGTTGATAGTGAAGTTGTGGAAACAGCTACGTCCACTTAATTTCGTAGAAAACCGTTAATCGTCTAACGGAACGTCGTCGGAGGTGACCTTGGTTTCACCTAGTCTACATTGGACAGTTTGGTCTAGTGAAGCAACGTACAACAGCAAACTTCGTCGTACTACCAGAGTAGCAGCAGAAGCAGTGAACTATTCTTAGAGAACCGTTATTCGTCAGCCCAGATCAAGTCATCGTCAAGAAAGCCGTTATTCGTCAGCCCAGATCAAGTCATCGTCAAGAAATTCGTTATTCGTCAGTCGTCCAGATCAAGTTGCCGTCAAGAGACTGTTATTTATCAGTAGTCGTCTACACAAGTCAAGTCATCGCCAGAAGAACCGTTAACCTATTCGTCAGTAACTGTGTACACAAGGTCGTCGGAACTACACATATGGTCATCAACAGTCGTCGAAGAAACTAGAACATTTTGCTGTGGCATATCAGGACATCTGTGGCATTACGTGGGATACTGGTAGCACCGGAGAACAGAGTCAGAACTGGAAGAGAGGCAGTGGAATTTGTTGTGATCTAGCATATTCGGGAGTCCGAACAAAGGGATCTTTCTTATCAAAAGCTAAGTGCCATTTTTCTTATTAGTATATGTTTAGATTGCCCTTAGAAATAGATTTTGTCTAAATTTGGTATGTTAGCCTGAGTAAATTCAGGTGGTGCTGAAGCCTTAAACCCGTTCGGGGTAAAGACATAATTTAGATGAAAAGCTATATTATACGTTTAGAGTTGTAATTTGTTTTGTTTGTGTAAACGTCATATCCGTTGTTGCCTGGTTACTTCGTGACGTTATCATTGTGTGCCATATTGTCATATCCCAACCCATAGTGATAGTCTCATTTAATTATTTCATTTGTTTATATTATTTTTAAATTATTTATTTTTATTAATTTAATTAGATCTGTATTTTTTTTCACTTAATGATAGAAAGTGCGGGTAGGATTCTTTTACTGTGAATCAGACTAAAATAATTTTAGTTTGAGCGGTTAAAATCAAATATGATTTTGCCATGAGAATAATGCCGAAACTGGCTATGTAGTCAAACACTATCGTCTGGCTAAATTTAGATCTGCAAATTGTTGTACATCTCTTTGGTACAATTAAATTATCTAGACTCGAATTTGGAATATTATTAACTGAAAGATGAATGAAGGTAGTACATTCTAGATATATATATCTTGTTGAAGATATATTTGACACTGTATACACATATTTATTTCGCATGGTTAAATAGAACCATAATTTCTGGATCTAGATCTATCTTATCTACTCTAGACAGTCTTAGAGTCTACTGAGTACTCTCTAGACACCTCAGTCACATCAAATTTTAAAATTGATCATAGTTATTCATACTAGATCTAAAAGTCATAGTGCTCTTGATAACTAGATCTAAATGGTATTATTATACATACTATAATATACTAGATTTAAATTTGTGTGATACTAGATCTAATATACAGATTTGAATATAACCATAATAACTCAGACTAGACTTACACATTTACTAAATCTATAGATAGAGACATAACACTTAAAACTTGCATAAAAGTGTGTAAAAACTTTTAAAGTATAGCCATAACCAATATAGGCTAAGTAAAAATATATATAAAATAAAATACAATGGCTACATCATCATATGTGGACCTTAAGGAGGTTAAGGAAACAGCTATGCAAGATGGAAAGGCCATGGAGTTAAAAGGAAAGGATTTAGCAGCTTATGTACAGCAAGTTGTGAGGGAAGAAACAGAACGTCAAAGACAAGAGATAGAAAGACAAGAAGAAAGGCAAGACAAAGAGAGAGAAAAAATTAGAGAACATGAAGCTAAAATGGAGAAAATGAGATTGGATGCAGCACAAGCCAGAGCTCAAACTGAACAAGGAAATAACACAAATAACTCAAATAATTATACCACTCAAAGAGACAACCCTAATTCGCAAACATGGCTAAAGAGAAAGATACAAAGTTTTGATGAACAGAAGGATGACATTGGGGATTTTCTGAAAAGATATGAGGCAAAAATGTCTACATTTAATATGCCTGAAGAAGAATGGTCTGAAATACTGATAGACTTCGTTCATGGTCAAGCTCTAACAATATGCCAAAATCATGACCATCATATTGATGATAGCTATCAGGTTTTAAAAAGAGAGTTATTGAATGCATATGGTCATAATGCTACAACTTTTAGAAAGAAATATTTTGACAATATACCATCATTAGAAATAGAACCCCAAACTACCATTAATATGGAAAAGGATTTTTTCAATAAGTGGGTAAAATTAGAAAAAGTGATAAATTCGTATGAGGGATTAAAAAATTTTATTTTAGTGGACAACTTTGTAAATAAATGTGATCCTCAGTTACAATCTTTTATTAAAGAAAGAAACCCCAAAACTATAGATGAAATAACAGAGATAATGAGAGTATACAAAAATGCCTATCCAAATAAACCATTTTCTGATAGAGATAAGAGCAAAGTAGATTTAATAGGATACACCAAAGAAAATGTTGATAGAAGTAGAAATAGAAACAGATCAAATAGTGGAAATAGAAAATATAGTGAAATAACCTGTTTTAAATGTCAAGGAAAAGGTCATATAGCAGCTAACTGTAGAAGAGGGAATAGTAGGTCTGGAAGTAGAAATAGATACAATGAACAAAATAACAGTAGATATAGGAGTAGAGATAGGAATGACAAGGGAAATTATAGAAATAGGAGTTACAGTAGGGAATACAAAAATAAAGGTACAGATAGGATATATTTCATAGAAGGAAATAGGAACAATTTTGCAGTGTACCCAGGGTTTGTAGATAGAATTCCGGTGGAATTAATCAGGGATTCAGGTTGTAACACCTTGGCAGTAAAAACTAAATTTGTCAAACCTCATTGGTATAAAGGGTTTACTAAGAAAGTAGAATTAGCAGATGGCACCGTAAGGGAATTTAAAGCTATAAGGGTATACATTGAAACTCCATTTTTCACTGGTTATTGTGATGGCATCGCAATACCAGAAATGAGATATGATATGTTAGTAGGAAACATAAAAGGAGTTAAAGAATGTTCAAGAAAAGAATTAGAAGACTGGCAAAACAAATACAAAAACATAAGACAAAATCATGAAAACATAGAAACACAAAATATAACAAGTATGATAATAACAAGATCAATGGATAAACAAGATAAGAAACAGGAAAATACAATAAATGTAATAAGTAATGATGAAGAAGAAGAAACCAGTAATGTAATACAAATAGAAAATACAGATGTTAAGGAAAAAGAGATAGAAAATGAAACACAAAATAGTCTTGAAACACAAATATCTCAAAGTGAAAAAGAAACAACACCCACATTTGCATTAGAACAAATGAATGACAATATTATTGGGAAAATTTATTCAAGAATATTAGATAAAAACAATAATAATCCAATGGAGAAATTTTGTATAGAGAATAAAATATTGTTTAGACAAACAAGTAATGATAACAAGAAAATAAAACAACTTGTCTTACCACAGAAATATTGGAAAGATGTTTTAATCATGACACATGATAATAATTTAGCAGCACATAGGGGAGTAAAGAAATGTTATAGGAATTTGTCAAAACAAGTATTTTGGCCCAAAATGAAAGCAACAATAAACAAATACATAAACTCATGTGACATATGTCAAAAGAGATCTAACAAAAGCCTAGTGAATAAAGCACCTATTCAAGAAATGGATGAACCTACAGCACCATTTCAGAAAGTATCTATTGATTTAATAGGTCCTTTAATTCAAACTGAAAATAATAACAAATACATTCTAACAGTAATAGACATGTTTAGTAGATACCCAGAGGCAATCCCATTATCAAATACAAGTGCAGAAAATATCATTAATGCCATAACTCAAAAAGTAATTACAAGACATGGTATACCTAAAATTATATTGAGTGATCAGGGATCTCAGTTTAAGTCAGAACAATTTAAGAAATGGACTAAACAATATAATATACAACACATATACTCTTCAGAGAGTAACGGTTTATGTGAACGATATGGTGGTTCATTAAAAAGATCACTAACAAAGATAATTCAGAATAATCAGAACAAGTGGGATCATTACATTAACTATGTACTATTTGCTCATAGAAACAACATCCATGAAGCAACACAATTTTCACCATATGAAATAATACATGGAAGAAAACCCAGAGATGAATTAGATGTTTTTAAAGAAAATCTAATAGGCAATGAGAATAAATTAAATAATGACAGTGAAACAACAATCACAACAGAATTGAAAGAAATATGGACTCAAGCATATAACAACAATAAGAAGTACAAACAAAGTGCTCATGAGAATATAAATAAGAAAAGACAATTGAAAACACTAGAAGTAGGAAACAATGTATTAATATTAATAAATGACCTGAAAAATAAAATTGGTAAACAATGGAAAGGTCCATTTAAGGTGATAAAACAAATTAGTGATGTGAATTATCAAATTGAAATAAATGGGAAAATTAAAACATATCACATAAATAATTTGAAACTGTATCATGATAGAGAAGATGAGTTAATACAAAACATTCAGGAGGAAATAGAAAATAAATTTTCAGAAAGAGAAGAATGCTTGATGATAATAACAAATGA
This sequence comes from Biomphalaria glabrata, assembly GCF_947242115.1. Lineage (NCBI taxonomy): Eukaryota > Metazoa > Mollusca > Gastropoda > Planorbidae > Biomphalaria > Biomphalaria glabrata. Next base: position 31,635,067 of record NC_074711.1, on the reverse strand, counting down.
AAATCACAATGAAAATGATATTAAGGAAATACCTGTAATAGAAACAAAAGAGAATCAAACTTGGCAAAAGATTAATCTTAATAATCTAACTAAGGAAAAGTCAAAAGACATAACTAAAATAATACAGGAATACAAAGAAATTTTTTCCAGCATACCAGGAAAAACTAATATCATTAAACATGACATTAAAGTAACAGATCCAAAACCTATCAAGCTTAAGCCATATAGAATACCGCTACATTTACAAGACAAAGTAAAGAAAGAAATAGACAATTTACTAGAATCAGGTATAATTGAGCCATCAACATCTCCTTATGCTTCACCAATTGTGATAGCCAAAAAGAAGAATGGAGATATAAGGTTATGTATTGATTATAGGAAACTTAACAACATCACAGAATTTGACCCATATCCAATGCCAAATATAGAGGATATTTTACATAAATTAAATGGAGCAAAATTTTTTACTAAATTGGATTTAACTAAAGGTTATTGGCAAATACCTTTAACAGAAAATGCAAAACCTTACACAGCATTTGTAACACCATATGGTATTTTTCAATGGAATTATATGAGTTTTGGATTAGTAAATGCACCTGCCACATTCAATAGAATGATGAACATGATAATTGGAAACAAAGAAAATGTTATTTGCTATTTGGATGACATATGTATTTTTAATAATAGTTGGGAGGAACATTTGGTAGATGTAAAAGAAGTATTCAAAATAATAAAAGAAAGTGGACTTACAATTCAAGCAGAAAAAGTAGAAATAGGATTGGAGGAAATAATTTTCTTAGGACATAAAGTAAATAACAACATGATTAGCCCTATTGAAGATAACATAAAGAAAGTACTTAATATTGAAATACCTACAACAAAAAGACAAATTAAAAGCATATTGGGAATAGTAAATTATTACAGAAAGTTTATAAAGAACTTAGCAGAAATAGTGAATCCATTAAATGACTTACTTAAAAAAGGAAAACCTCAAAAAGTAGTTTGTAATGAGGAATGTGTGAAAGCTATTGACAGAATTAAAGATGTTTTTAGTCATGAACTAATATTAAGACTACCTGATAAAGACAAAATATTTTATGTCACAACTGATGCATCTGGTAATGCTATTGGTGGTTGTCTAATGCAGAACTATGATAACTTACATCCTATATTATATGTAAGTAGAAAATTGTCAGAGGCAGAGAAAAAATATAGTGTCATTGAAAGAGAAGCCTTAGCTGTAATATGGGTAATTACTAAGCTAGAGAGCTATTTAATAGGAAGGAAATTCATATTATTAACTGATCATAAACCTATTCAGTATATACAGCAAAAGAGCATGAAAAACAGTCGTGTTTATAGATGGTTCTTAGCACTACAGGAATATAAATTTGAAGTGAAAGCTATTAGTGGATCTGTGAATATTGTAGCTGATCTATTGTCTAGAATGACATTGAAGTGAAATAATTTTGTAAATAAACTATGATTATATTGAGTATGTAATATATATTAATATATTGACACCATTTATATGTTATGGAAAAGGGAGATAAGTAAATTTGATGTTAAGCGTTTAAAAGTAAGTATGGATATTTTTTTTTGTGTGTGAATCATTTCATATATCATTGACAAAAGTTAGTTCTATGGAAAAGGGTGAGTATAAAAGAAAAATGGACAAAAGCGTATAAAAGGGTGGTAAGAAAAAAAAAATTTACTGAATGTGTAAATAAAGTTTATAATTGTTTTTTGAAATATTGTATTTTATCAGATTACTACCAGTAAAGAACATTTGAGTTGTGTGACGTACCCATAAGATGCCACATTTTCCTATATGATGAACTGTATACTAATGAAGATGATTCTGGAATGTTATGAACTGTTATGAACATTGACTTGAATATGAGGAACTGTCAAGATGAAGATGTCAAGATGAAGAGATCAAGATTTTATGTTTGTGGTCTTCCCCGTAAATTGAAAATGCCCTTGTAAGACTTGACAGTAGAGGAAAAATATTGACATATTTTTTTTTTCAAGGGGGGGAGGAATCTGTTAGACACCTTATTTATATAGGTTAGTTATTTTAGCGACGCACCATAGATGACGCATATTGAACGGGACTAGTGACGTTTGGGATATGTTGGGTTAGAGACCGGAAAATCAGTTAGCAATAGAATATTCCAGGGTAACGACGTGTTTAGTGACAGAGACTTCTACTGTGTCCTTTTATCAGAATAAATTCATGTGAACTTATTCATCAGTGTTGACTACATCTCTTCACCTGTTAAAACAGGTGTTGTTTTATTCTTGTTTGGCTTGTCGTTCAACTGCACGTAATACACCCGAACAATTACACCCAAACGATTGCAGAGTAATTGGTTGACTTCAAGACAGCCTGAATTAGCAACATCACAACACACACATTTAAAAAAAATTGGAAAATAAAGAGTAAAAAGAAACATTTTGTATTTGAACGTGTTTACGTTGTTTTAAAAAAACACACAAGTGCATGATTAGCCATTTTTAGCGGATCCCGAAAGGGGAAAAGACGCTATTTGTTTGTGTGGAATGTCTGTCCTTCCGTCCGTCCGTCCGTCCCGTATAGATTTCGTAAACTAGAAAAGATAGTAAAAATCCGACATCATAATATTTTAGACCATTCAAAGTTCTGATGCAACGGCTACTTTTTTTCTTTTCTGAAAGCGAAAAATCTAATTTTTTAAAATCACTTATGCAAGCAGTTTTTTCATAAAAATACACCACTTTTACAACTATTAACTATTAATAGTAAAAAACACGGGAGGCTCTTTAGTAGGGGAGACTAAAGTTTCAAATATATTCAATACAATTATGCCAATGGTTTTACATTTTTTGTCAATTTGTTTTAGTTTTGTATTGCTAAGTAAAGTAAGTTATGTCATACTAACTACTACATATACAATTTTATTTTATTTTTTTTAAAGAGAAAATATTTATTTAGTATGCATATAAGTTGGTCATAATTTAAAAACAACAATTAATTAGTAGTTTTTCATATATCGCGTGAACTTCAGCGCTAGATAATAATTATAGAACACTTACCTAAAGGAAAAAAATATTTTTTTTACGGAAATGTTTTTTTCTTGATGATTTGAATAAGAGATTGGCCCTTTACAAAACAATTAGATCAGTTAGATATTCATTATTAGACATTAGTTAGGCCAGGTTCACATCTAACTTCACATTTACTTTCACCTTTCAATTGGTCTGCTGGACCGCTGGGCACCACACAAGATCTGACAACCTTCTTTCTCCATTCTTCTCTGTCATTTGTCTTTGATAGAATTTCATTCTGATGTTTTTTCTGAAAATATTGAAACCTTGCTTTTTATCTGCCTGGGTGGGTCACTTCGGGGGACCGATTTTGAGTTTGTGTTTCCACACAAACTATCTTTGTAACCTGGTTATAAAAGAAATCGTCATTTTGAATATCTGACTGAAGTGGAATAATCAAGCACAGTGCAAAGACCACAACAACAATACTTTTCTATTTCTCATAACGTACATGTCGTGTAAGTAAATAACACACTTCTCTCTAAGTAACCGATGTTCATTAGATATCGGATTGAACAAAAAAATACAATAAAATAGTTAGAACTACAAGTATTAAAAGAGTTGCTGCGTCTGGTTCGAATCTCGCGAAGTTTAAACATTCTGTTACTTCAGTGTCTAGTTGGCTTTGTATTTCTGTTAAGTGTAAACAATCTGTTCTTCATTGTTTGATCTTTAGACAGACTCGGACAAATTCGGAAGAATGTTTGTTTATATATAAAATCCAGAATTTTGTTTACATGGAAGCTTAATATTTTTTTGATTACCAAAAATGACGTCACTTCTCGTCTAGTGTACCAGAATAGCTGGAGACTCATTTACACTATACAAAGCATTAAAACATAATGCGGCCAGCTCAGGATGACAGTCATGAATTGCCCGACTTTGAAAAGAATCGACCTGAAAACTATATTCATTCTGTTTACACAAAACTTTGTTAAATTCGAGTCCGTATAGTTTATACAAATATGTCGACATCGCTATAATCTTTTTCGGCTGATGTTTTAGATCAGTGGTACCCAAACTGCTGCCCGCGGACCTTGTGCTATCCGGCTCCTCGATAGCTGTGCTCGCGGTGCATAATGAAATTATTCCTTTGGACTTGACCACATCTTGTGATGCTGCTGCCAAGGATAAACATGTCGGAAATGTATATGGCCCCCGGGCCCGAAAAAGGTTGGTTACCTCTGTAATAGACAACACGTGATGTTGTTTGATGTGTATTCTGTCTTCTTGGATGTTGATCATAAAAATAAATAGAATACAAATATCTTGTTTCCATAACGCGAGCATTGCGCCTGTTGGTTACGGAACATAGAATGCATGACGTCTCTTGGTTCTCACCTCCCTCCTCCCCCCCTCACCCTTCTCTCTTTAGGGGGGGGGAGGTAGGGAGGGACTAGATGCAAAGGTGAGAAGACAGTTATATCATGCAGTTAAAATATGCTGTCAGCATGGGTGCTCTTCGTGAATGGTGCGTTTGTTTCCAATTACTCGGGTGTGCAAAGAAAACACTGCAGCAAGGGTGGGCGCGCTGATACAGTACAACCGGCACTGGGCGGTGATGGTGCATCGTGGAGGCCATGGGAAATGGTTTAGGGTTATGAGATGTTGATGTGTGCACTTGTTCTGAGATGAGTACTTTTACTGATGCTCACAGATGTTGAAGAAGAGGAAGAAAAAAAAGGTGGGCATTGGATAGAAAGAATGATTGAAGTTCATAAGTTTAAATTCAAATCACTTTCAATTTTCTGATCTATGTCAAGGATTTTAGTGATCTTCAGATGTACTTTATCGATGCATTTGTTTGGCAAGTGAATTTTTAAAGTATTTAATTATCACCTCACTCTCTCTGCTTTTATTTGTTTCTGTCTTTCTTTGTCTATTTGCCATTTTCTCTCTCTCTCTCTCTCTCTCATTCTCTCTCTCTTTGCCTCTTTTTTTTTTTCGTTGAGAGTTGAGGGAATTTCCTAATAGATGTGATTCTATAAATAGCCAGCTTTTTGGTGGTGCAGAGTACTGAAGTTAACGATAAACTGTACATTTTGAAAAGGCGTGTCTTATTTCCCTCACTATTACTGCAGAATCAAATGTTAAAGGCCTTTCTCTTTCTAGCCCATTGTAATATCAACATGAATCAAGCATTCAACTATCTATGACAGTAACGCAACTAACAATATGTAAAAAAAAAAAGTTCCCCTATCAGACCTTGCGATCTATGGGGCGGGTGATGTCAAGGTCATCTGTTTCTGTGGCATACGTTGAACGAGGGTGTCATATGGCCAGCACAACGATCGACAACCTTTACTTTTCCCCACCTAATGTCATTAGAACTGGTTAGACTTACGGATCCCAAAAGTCTTCACCAGAATTTGAACCTGGGACCCCCGATTTGGAAGCCAAGCGCTTTACAGCACAGATTTTGGTAGTTAGCTTGGTGTCTCTCTCATTCTCTCACTTTCTTATTCTCTCTTTTAATCTCACAATCTCTCTCTCTCTCTCTTTCTCTCTGTGTGCAATTTCTTCACTCATATTTTTCTGTCGGTGTCTTATTTTTTAATTTAATATTGAAATTCTTTTTGCGTTTGAGTTCATATCTGTGTATTTAAGTGTGTGTGTGTGTGTGCTTTCTTTGTCCTTTTGCGTAACGTTATTTTGAAATCTATTCTATTTTGTTTATACAAATTGTATATAGAGCTAAACAATACAGTTTAAGGTAAAGACAAAAAACAAAGCATCATAATCAATTAAATCTTTTTTGCTGTTCTTGAATGGCACACTGTATATTCATAAAACGCTAACCACAATTGTTTACATATACACTTTATTTAATTGTAAGTTTTTAGTAGATGTTTAATATGTAAAGGCAAAGAGACTTATTTTTCTTGTTACTCATGGTCTGATGCACAGCTGATTTGAACAAAGGTTAGATTGTACGTGAATGACCAAACTGTCAGGGATGTCATTTCTGTCTATACTGTCCCCAAGGGCCAGGAATAGAAACTTGCTGTTTTGTGTACTCACTCGATACCAGAAACATTCTCTACAAAATGCACTGAAGTGATGCTATACAAACTGACTCGATACCATAAACACTCGCTCGATATAATGCAATGACTTAATGCTATACTAACTGACTCGATACCATAAACACTCGCTCGATATAATGCAATGACTTAATGCTATACAAACTGACTCGATACCATAAACACTCGCTCGATATAATGCAATGACTTAATGCTATACTAACTGACTCGATACCATAAACACTCGCTCGATATAATGCAATGACTTAATGCTATACTAACTGACTCGATACCATAAACACTCGCTCGATATAATGCAATGACTTAATGCTATACAAACTGACTCGATACCATAAACACTCGTTCGATATCATGCAATGACTTAATGCTATACTAACTGACTCGATACCATAAACACTAGCTCGATAAAATGCAATGACTTAATGCTATACTAACTGACTGCGATCTACACTTACTGGATACAATGCACTGATGCGGTACAAAGTATTACAAACTTATTCGATTCGATAGTCTAAATCAGGGGTGGGCAACCTTTTCCTTGAGAGGGCCGCATAAAAAAATAATTAGGGAATGGGGGGGGGGCCGCATACATGTGTCTATTTGCCCGTTTGCCCATGTAGCCAGTTCGCTCCTGGTTCTCAGTCAAAGCACGGACTCCATCAGATGTTGCACTTGCCGTTTGGCTCCAACTTTACACTTTCAACACAGCTCTTCATAGTACTGAATAAATACCGGCCTGGGTTTGTGTCTTTGACTCAATGTTTTAAAATAGGAATAATCTTCGTTTACTTTCAACTTTTTTAGAATGACTTGTTTCTTTAGCCTCTTCATCATAAGGGATAAGTGTTAGAAGTCTCTATAATTTATATAGATATTTATAATTATTTATTTCTAATATATTTGCTTTTTATAATATGTGAGCACACCTGATTTCTGTAGGGTGTTCGCGGGCCGCATTAAACACTCCGGCGGGCCGCATGTGGCCCGCGGGCCGTAATTTGCCCACCCCTCGTCTAAATAGATTACATTAACTCTTTCGATACAATACACTGACTCGATGCCAAACACACTCATTGGCTACGACACCATACACAATTATTTAACAACAATTATTATCTATTTTTTACATATACAGTTTATACAACGGCTTTTGTTTTTGCAAAAATTACTTAGCATGTGTTTGCTTGAAAAAAAAAAAATTATCCTGAAAGTTCTACTTTAGACTCAATCTCTGCTCTTTATAAACAGCCGGTCGATCCCAGACTCGCTGGAGGACTTGTTGTTTTTTATCTGTCCAACACAGTTTTGAAATCCAACATGTCCATCATTATTGGTATTATCTTTCCTGGTGATATCGTTTGCTCTTCGTCTGCTTCAGTGCAACTTCCGGTTTAGCGTCGGTTGGTGGGTTCACAGGTTCTCACTCTGAACCTCAAGCAAGAAAGGTTATCTTGGTATTTTTTAAGGAGCAACGGTGCAAGTAGCCATGGAGAAAGGACCCAAAACTGTTTACTCTCTGTATTCAATCTCTTCTACTTTTCGACCTGCAGCTAACATTCAAAACTGTCCATAAGTTTGACTCGGAAACTTAATAACAGACAAACAAGATAAAGAATTGGCAACGAAAGAATATTCACTTTCAACGTTCAAGTTTTTGCTCAACTCTGGCACTTTTTAGTTTGACATATTTCCAACCCATTTCTGATTACATTATTTTGGCCCACGATTATACTATTTCGGAAGGTGCCAATTCACACAAATCGATGATCTGAAAAACCAGACGTCTTGAGTTCGAAACCCGGTTTAAACACGATTCAGAATTTTTGCTTATATTTAGTTTAGATTTCAGTTTGTGTGTTGTTCCTTTCCTGCCCTCCACTATTTCATGGACCTGTTGAAGAGTATTTTTAGTGGCCCACTTTAGGACCAATGGAAATAGTTTTTGTGGTATCGGTCAAAAACTAAAAATATTATTAGAAATGATTTCAACATACAAATGCAACTGATACTTTTGTTCTAAAAACCATCCTTTTGTTGTTTTTCAATGAAATAGACGTATTATATGTACGTACCTATATACCATTAAATAGACGTATTATATGTACTTACCTATATACCATTAAATAGACGTATTATATGTACCTACCTATATACCATTGGTAAACAGGATTTAAAATAGACTTTAATTTTTCATTAATCCAAAGCACACGGTAGTATCATAAATACCAGTGAATATATATACATAACATTAACATCCACTTCATTAACGAGAGTCATACCTAAAGGTGCTGGTGGGCTCCAAACACTTGCTTTAATGTTTTGCAACTAAATAGTCTTATTTTATGTCAATACATTTGTTTTTACAATTGTCAAAATAAGATCTTTAAGAATGCAGTTCGTGTTACGCACTGTTTTATGTCGTAGTGGGTGGTCAATTCGCTATTAATTTCGTGGTTATCATGTTTCAAATACGCTTAAATAATTAGCAATAATAGCAATGCTCAGGCCTAAAAACATGTTCATCTTACCAACGTTGACCTAGCTACACGCAAAAAAAGCCCACACGGATAGCCTAATGCATGTCTGTTCTAAAAGCCCACACGGATAGCCTAATGCATGTCTGTTCTAAAAGCCCACACGGATAGCCTAATGCATGTCTGTTCTAAAATTTGTTTTAGATTAGTTCACGAATGAATGAATTCATAGCCTTCAATTTTTGTCAAGAGCTCAATCGATGTGATAGCGGTCAGGAAGAGATCAATGGTTGAAGAGCAAGTTGTCTGGGCATCAAGATGGATGCATTACTCACAGGAAGTTGGTCCATTCTGTTATGTGTGCTCCTTCAATTTTTCACTGATGTAATGTCTTGTATACGCCTTAAGTCATTCTCTGTTATACTATCTTTTATATACCTTTAAGTAATATCACTGATGTGTCTTTTATTTGTTATTTGTCATACACTATTACAATCTCTTGAACACGACATAAAGTCATTTAAGTCATTCACTAATATAACATCTTACGCCAAGACTCCTCTACGGATGTAATATTTTTGTATACGTGTTAAGTCATTTGTTGAGATATCGTGAGTAGGCCCGCGATCATTCACTAATATATAACATTGATTGATAGAATAGAATACATGTCTACAATAGTCTTGTACCAAAGAAGGAGCGGTGAAATGATACAATTCACTTTGACTTATTGTCCAGTGTGTAGATAAACATTCAGTTTAGGATTTGTTTCTTTATAATTCATGGTTTTACGTTGTCTTTAAACATTTGGAAGGAGAGAGAGAAAGAGAGAGAAAGAGAGAGAGAGAAACGAGATAAAAGAGAAGAAATGGTCATGTGTACAGCACAGAAAGGCAGTGGGGTGAAATAGAAAAAAAAACCAAAGAGACAAAAAAGATAAAGACAGAAGAGACTATTAAAAAAGAAAAAGAAATAGAGGAGTGAATTTACAGTTAGAAATAGATAAGGAAAAGAATCTATACAATGAGAGAGAGAGAGAACAGCATGCATAAATAGAAGATATGATGTCATAGAGAGAGAGAGAAAATGTGGAAAGAGAAACTTCTTTCAAGTTATATTGTTGCGCTTTAAATTGTATTTCATGTATTGTATTGTCAGTGACAGGTCTTTACAATGAACAGTGCTTGCTATTGGAAATAGACGGGTGTTTTCAGTAAACAAGACTTGATCATAGGAGTACTGCTCTTGCAACAATCATTATCATACAAACAACAACTGGCTCAACAATCAATTTGTCTCAGCACTAGAGCAACTACGTGTCATTAGCTTTCAAATATAAGCAGACACACAAATAACTAAATTAGCTAATTTAGCTGTTAAGTCATAATTGCATTGACATTAAGTTCCAAATGTACGAGATTATTAGGTGAACCACTTTTTAATATTATTAAATGTATTTTCAGAGGCATTCACCACATCTACAACTCTCATCCCTGGAATAACACGGCAATACGTTAATGTTAATACCACAGCAGAACTCCGTAATTACACCAAATGTAAATTGTCAATACACACTTCCATGAGGTACATCGGCGGACTAGTTGAAGCACTAGAAAACATTGTGTTAGGCCAGTGGTCTCAAACTGCGGCTCTTTGACGTCTTGGCTGTGGCTCTTCCGCAAACACGTTTAGTGTAGTCTTTGAGACAAGTGAACTTGTTTGACACACAAACCTACAGACCTGAGACGCAATTTTAGAACGCTCCAAAGCATGAATAGTCGTTCCCAAACATGTGTAACATTATTTCCGTTACATGGCTATACGCCTATATACATTTCAATCAATTTGACAAACAAAGTAGCATAGGTTATAGGTACAGTATTTTTTTAAATTTATTGTTTTACCATTGGGTGACCAGGGCAACCAAAGCGCGAGTCTTAGTCCCAAAACATTTTCTAATCTAGATAAATGATCTACCATATGGCATTAGTTCAAGAACAAAGTCAGATTATTTGCAGATGATTGCATAATATATAGAACAATAAATTCAACAAAAGATACTGAAACTTTACAAAAAGAATTAGAGGAGTTACAGAAATGGGAATCAAATTGGAGCATGCCTTTCCAGCCGGAAAATGCCGGTTATTAAGAGTAAAAAAAAAAACTAAAACAAATAAAAACTACTTTTTTTTATTCATGGTATACCAGTAACACAGACTAAAAACTCAACATATCTAGCTGTAATAATAAATGAAAAGTTATCTTGAAATCCCCATATTGATGAAATTATAAAAAAAAAAACAAGCAAAACATTAGGGCTTATTAAAAGAAATGTTTACAAATCAAACAAAAACATAAACTACTATGCTATATAACTTTAGTTAGGCCAGTATAAGAATATGCTTTCTCTGTTTGGGAACCTCAATTCAAGAAAACATAAAGAAACTAGAAAAAAAAAACAAAATAGAGCAGTGAGATTTATAACAATTGAGTATTCAAATTTGATTAGAGTAATCCCATAAGGACAGAAGAATAGAAAGTAAAGTAAAGAATAAAAAGTAAAGTACCTATAATACATAAAACACTGAACCATAATTTACAAATAGAAAACCAAAACCTTATGAAATACTCAGAAAGACACAAGGATAAGATACAGTCACCACAAAGCATTCGTGTTGTTCTTAGCTCATAGTTTTGAAACCTGACTTTGAGTTGGACAGCCACAAAGTATTCGCGTTGTACTTAGCTCATAGTTTTGAACCTAAGACTGTGAGAACATACGTCTGTACTTTCTCTCAGCAGGATGGAATGGGGGGGGGGGAGGAAGTCGACTCAGGGGAGGGGAATGGTTGAGCGAGGGAATCTGGTATCACATGACATACAACTCAAGAAAAATCTCACATCCCCAATACTGCCTCCAGCGCCTCACCGGTACTGGTGATTCATTGTTTTATATAATAGGCTCACTTTTTTGTCCAGCCTTTGTCTTTCTGTATCCACGTCATTCAAGCGTCTCAAAAATCTATGGAAAAGTGTGATGCGTGAGATGCTATAGTAGCAACAAGAACTTCCTGCTATAGTAGCAACAAGAACTATCCTGCTATAGTAGCAACAAGAACTATCCTGCTATAGTAGCAACAAGAACTATCCTGCTATAGTAGCAACAAGAACTATCCTGCTATAGTAGAACAAGAACTATCCTGCTATTGTGGCAACAAGAACTATCCTGCTATTATAGCAATAAGAACTATCCTGCTATTGTGGCAACAAGAACTATCCTGCTATTATAGCAACAAGAACTCTCCTGCTATTATAGCAATAAAGAACTATCCTGCTATTATAGCAATAAGAACTATCCTGCTATTATAGCAATAAGAACTATCCTGCTATTGTAGCAACAAGAACTATCCTGCTATTGTAGCAATAAGAACTATCCTGCTATTGTAGCAATAAGAACTATTTTGAGGAGAAAGCGCACAGTAATATCTAGAAGAGAGGAGTCCATAGAATCCAGGGCTATATAGGTTAGGGCATTTCATCATTACAACAACACGGACGACGAAGTGTGGCCACTTTGTCATTAAGTCTTGCACTTTAACCTTGGGGGAGCCAGTGGAGTAGATGTATTAGAGCAGCTAAAAAATCGCGCCTTGACTGAAGCTGAAACTGCTAGTGGAACACATTGCTGAATTCACTGAAATTTGGCTGAGTTCAAAAAAACAACATCTTATTGTTGTGGCCTCCAACACATTAGATTTGTCTGCCCTTTTTAGACGTTTTTATTTCAGGCCTTCTTTGTATTTGTCAAGTTCACCGATATAAATAAAACTATTTCTATTAGGCCGTACTGTTATGATATAAATAATCAATATTCAGGATCATGATTTAAAAGCTTTATTGTAATCTCCCTTTAACTTTGTCCACTGAAGAGTTATCTGATGATATGGAAAGTCTACGGCAGTACAGCGCTTTGAAAGGGAACACAAATCTTCTGTTCCTGGTTTGTCAGGGGAACATCCCAACAGATGCTGTATATTGGCGATATAATCTGCCTGTTCATCCTCGGGGGTATTATTATTATTATTCTGAATTAATTTTCATTCTTGAAACTGACAGGGAAACAAATTTCATTTAAGTATCTTTATACTTATTATTATTATTATCATTACAAATAGCCAGTTCAGCCTTTAATGAAGTTCCATAGTTAAAGTTTCGACTAGTATTTGTTAGCCAGCATTCAATTCATTATTTGTATTATTTCTCAGTGTCTTAGCCAATTTGTGTTGCAGGACGAGCTGAAATGTACAATGCGAATGAAAATGTCTTCATGAAAGAACAAAAAAAAATACTTTATTCAAATTGTAATTGTATTAATTACTTTGGATCAGTCATTTAATTAAATTATTAATAGATTTAGACCAACAACAATAAAACTTTGCGATTAATAATATTTTTACCAGAAAATGGGGGTGGGGGGGGGGGAACGGGGTATCTGGGTGAATTTTGTCGTAATAATTTTTTAAAGGCATTTATTTTTTAAAAGCGGGAAAGACCTGAATTCGAACTCGTGGTTCAAGCCTGTTCAAGCCCTTAAGCTGGCATACTAACCACTCTGCTAGTGAGGTGCTTATAAAAATGTTTCAAGCTTACTTTAAAGCGGCAACCTATATAGGGGACTTATTCAGCTTATACCACCACTTCAGTCAAGTAAAATTTCTTTAAATTTCTTTCTCTTGTTCGAAATACCAAACAAAATAAGTAATTATCGACACTTAATTAACTAATTGGTTAACTTGTTTTAATGATTCATGTGTTGTCAGGTAAAAGTAATAAGTATGCAAAATTTCAACTTAATCTGAGATTGGGTGTGCCAAACAGACAGAGTGAGTTGATATAAGCTTTGTAATAAGAAGTTACCAAGAATAAAAAATGTATATAGTTACATCTGCTGCTGTCACAGCTGCATTGAAATCATCATATCTTCATTAGATCAACACAAAGCTTAAGTTAGATCTGGTTCGCAACGCACAAATGTTTGATTTATGTCGAGTTATTACATCTAGTTGAAGCAAGTTATAGACATCACGGTGTCGGCTCTAGCACTAGTCAGTTTTACTCTTCTATTTATGAAGTAATTAATTAGCTTAGCTACGCCATATAGTTGACGGACTTTTTAACGCGATATTTAAGCCTTAGGTCATCATGAATTGTGGGATTTAGTGGATTGTTTATGTTTTATTGATCAGTTGGTATAAGGACTCTACGGCGGCATGATTTAGCGACAAAGACTCGACTGTGGCCCATTATGAATGAAAGTTAATTGCAATTGTTGAACATTCTGGACTTAGTCTTTCACGTAGATTTTGTAATATGTATTGCCTGTCAAGAACTCGCATCTGAAATCATCTTCACAAAACATTCAAACAAATAAGTTATTTAGAATACGCCAATAGACAAACGCATCTCTACAGTGGTAAACGCTTGACATATTTTAACTAGTGTGTACTGTGCTTCTGTGTCTTTCTAGTGTACTGTGATAGTGTGTCTTTAAGAGTGTATCTCAGCGTCGATTTGGGATAAGGTAAAACAGTCGTCGTAGCTAGACCTGATGGGCCACCGAATTGTGTCTTGAATTATCAAGGAGTACAGAAGCAGGTGTCCCGGCCATCATCAACGCTCTAGTTCAACATCTCCTGCAGTGGAAGCTCTCAGTGTCAAGGACTTCATCTCTCGCCTTATCTCGTTAAAAGAACGCGAGAATATCGTCTCGTGACGTTTAGATGTTCGTACAAGTTTTATTGGCTAATCCACCGGGGAATTTTTTTTTAACTTTTTTTTTCCCGTCGTAATTTTACAACTATTAAATGCGTTTAGTTTTTACACTTGCGTGTGCTGTAAATTTAGCAGAGTTTTGGTCCATCCTGTTACTCGTGTGTTAGTGTAGACAACACATGTGTACAGAAAGGCAGTGCAGGCAATCTCCAGTACAAACTTCTCTCTACAACAAGATCTCTACAAATGTTTAAACGTTGACTGACATAATAAGCATCATTTGTATATAGTTTAGCGTTTGGAAGTTGACTCTGTCTGTCTGTCTGTCTGTCTCTGTCTGTCTGTCTCTCTCTCTATGATAGAGTGTGCCTCGTTTCATGTCATAATTTAGACCACTTTATCTTATGCTATTCTCATTATAGTTTCCCGTTTCATTGTCGAGCTCTGAGCCGAACTTTCTTAACAGCATTGCTCGATTCTTTGAGGCTCACTGACCTCAAGTTTCGTTGTATCCATGAGCGCCAACACGTCATAGACGGAATGTGATGGAACTACTTCTGTGACCTCGTCGCTCTTCAGAACGAGATGTAAACATGCGCCTTTGTGTGAGAATATTTAACTTTCTCTCAGTCGTGCTTTTTAAATTTTGGTTACAATTCCAATCAACAAATATACTGTTTGAGTCATCTTTTTTGAACTGCGTTGTTTAGTTGTAAATCCTGGTACAATCTAATGTGTGGCCAGGACATGGGCGTAGCCAGGATTTTTTTTCGGGGAGGGTTTTGGGGGGGGGGATTCCCCCCGAACCCCCCCCCCCACGCGGAAAAAAATTATATATATATATATGTGTGTGTCTGTACATTATTAATCTTTATTACATTCTGACCCCTTCGGAAGACATTTATTGCTTATTGTAGACTCCCCGCCCTTGCTAGCAAGGGGGTCTGGGGGAGTTCGCAGCGCTCCCCCAGCGCGGGGCGAAGCCCCGCCGCCGAGCACTATTTCTGGTATTGAAAGCCAACAAAATGCATATTCTGAGGTATCTACAGTGCATTATCTTGCTATTAAAAAGTTTTATTTCAAAAATCTAATGTGCTATTCTTACTGACTTAGACCCTCTCGCGCCGTATTTTCCGGCAAGCTGTTTCCGCGTAATTCATTTTGTGTGAGAACATGTCCCGCAAAACCTCATGCGACGCTCTGTCACAACCTTACTAAGGATTCGACTCCCAGTTCGGCATATGATTTCTTTGATTTAGACCCGATCTCTATGACTGACTCCTAAAATCTGTCTTAGCCATCTTTGTTGAGACACATTTAATGATTTTCAATTTCGGCAGAAGACTACTCACACTTTATTAATGGAGCCCAAGCCACTGGTAGAAATTTGTAACCTTTCTTGACTACGCTCTTGGAATTACATGCCTGTATTTCGCTTTAGATTTTATATCGAAAAGGAAAGTTTTTTCGTCAAATCATCTGTTGAGGGGTTTTAAACTAAGAAATCTATGGAGTTCTTTTGTTTTGTTTTTAATTCAAAACATCATTTAGCTACGATCTTAGAATTTGGTGACTGTAGTTTGCTTTAAAATAATATTGAAGAGAGAGGTTTTCAACTCTAAACGCTCTGTAGGGGAATTTTAAACTCAAAACCATCTGGAGGGGTTTTAAACTTTAAAGAAAAAGCCATCTGGAGGAGGGGAATTTAAACTCAAAACCCCTTTGGCTACGCTCATAGATTTTATAGTGTGTAATTTGCTTTTTTTTTATATTGAAGAGGTACTTTTTAGCTTCAAACCCCAACTGGAAAGGGGGGGGGGGGTTAACTCAAAACCCCTTTGGCTACGCTCATAGAATTTTGAGTGTGTAATTTGCTTTTTTTATATTGAAGATGGGGTTTATCGTAAATTTTGGAGGGGGTTTTAAAATCAAAATCTTCCTCAACTGTGCTGTTGGAATTTGGGGATTGTTGTTTGCATTTTTTTTTTGTTTTGTTTTATAGAAGAGGGGGATTTAACTGCAAAAACCTCTGGTAGGGGGTTTAAATTCAAAACCCCCTGTAAGGGGTTTAAACTCAAAGCCCCCTAGTAGAGGGATTTGTATCTCAAAACCCCCTGATAGGGGTTTTTTAAATCTCAAAACCCCCTGGTAGGGGGATTTAAACTCAAAACCCCCTGGTAGAGGGTTTTTAACTCAAAACTGCCTCGGCTGTGCTGTGGTAAGTGATGATTTAGTATTAAAATCTCACCTAAAATAAACAAAATGAAAGCAAAAATCAGTCACTTAATTCCGTTCCCCCCCCCCCGGGGGGGGAATTTAATTTCGGGGGGGGGTTTGAACCCCAAGAACCCCCCCCTGGCTACGCCCATGGGCCAGGATACTCTCTTGTTTTCTCTTGTATGCCTAATAGGCAAGTCTGAGTCACGTGTCTCCAACTTTTTTCCCGTCTGTAAAATCATTTAAACTGGACAGTCTATTACAGTAGCCACGAGTTCCCATGATAGAGTCTATTACTCCACGGTGCTGTCCTCACAGTGACCTAATGGTCTGCCTTGCCATGTTTTTTCTTTTTTTTTTTTTTGGTGGGGGGGGGAGGGGTCTTTCTGAGAGCTAACAGTTCAGGCCCAAACTTTACGTGACAGCGAGGTCCTCCAGGGCCTCAGACTCACGCTCGGAAAATAGGGCGATCTAACTGAAACTGTCCCGACTGCGTAGTTAACCCCCCCCCCCCCCGAAAGGAAGTGAAAGGGATAAATGAAGGAGAGGGGGGTGTAGCATAACAACAACACCCTCCCCTAACCCTAACCCCCTACCCCCAGGTTTATCTTGAATCCTTTAGTTTAATGAAGGTCGAGGGCACTAAGAGAGAACTGTTCTGTTCTATTAGAGTTTAAAATAACACTCGCTCGTGCGCACACAGACAGATACTCTCTTTAAGCCCAACCATCACATTTCTTGCGTACCAATGTAACTCCCCACATTACAACGTTTGGCTGCCCAGCTGAATGGGCTGAGCTTCAATTCCCAACATTTCACGAGTGAGCCAGGTAGCCAGCAGAACGACCAAGTTACAACGGCTGCCTTTTAGAGTTGGGTGGCATCCTAATAATTCCCAAAATTCAAATTTCATTCTTTACCGAGATTCGAACTCACGATCCTCCGGTTCCTAGCATCCTTTTAGCTACTATGTCCGCTAGTTTTAGCTACTATGTCCGCTAGTTTTAGCTACTATGTCCGCTAGTCTTATTACAATCCAAATAATGCTTTAGAACAACACCATGCCCTTTCGCGTTTGTACCTTCTTCCCTCTTTAGACTGGGACATTGTTACTTTCTATTAATGTCAATATTTCCATATTGGTTCAATATTGGATGATATGTCTGTCATAAAACAAATATACCTCCCATAAAGAATGACATCTCATGTACTAAGAACTTAAAATGCTTACCCAACCTCGTTTCTTGATGGTACAATGAGTCTAAATTATTATTCGAAGGTATGCAAGCCATCCAAGTAGTCTTATCTTCTTAATAGGAAATACATTGGGTTTTTCATGACAACAGAATCTAACGCACTGCGAGATCAATACCCATTACTATTTATAGCGTCCTCGTCATCCACGCCGAGCTATTTTTAACCACCTTTTCCCAAATTACAATAAAATGCATAGCGGTTGGCCCTAGATCGACAGTAGCGACTTAATGGGGCGATGAACAGCAGGGATTCCCTATAATTACAAGGGTCACTGAACTTTGTTCAATTAATGAGGAGTTTTAATTGAATAAGAATTTAAACAATGCGCCACTTGGACGGAGGAAGCATAGGTACTAGTTTAACAGGACTCAGACAATCGTTTTTCTGGCATATGAAATGATTTATTATTAATTGTTTATCATACGTTTTAGGATTGGAAGTATCTATAATTTAGTAAAATGTCAAAGTCCCTGCGGTTAGATTAATTATTCTGACTTATGATTGTTTTTTACTTTGGTTTCTTAGTTTTGTTATGTTGTGTGTGTGTGTGTGTGAGTGGATATGTTTCTGTGTGTTTATTCTTTGTTTTAAGACCTGGCATATTGAAGGTTAATTTTCCAGAGTGTGTGCCCATTTCAGAAGCAACTCTTAGTTCTTTGACAATGCTAAAGAAGACACCAAAAGAGGTGATTATATTTTGACTCTTTCGCATCAATCTTATTTGCTTCGTGCTTTATGTATGGATAAGAAGTACTCTAGAGCCTAAGTCTCTCTCTGTAGACCTTCACTTTCACCTAGCCCTTAGTCTGTAAACCGTTTGGGCAGCACACAAGATCTTTTGACTGTCTTTCTCTATTCCTCTCTGTCCTTTGTCTTTGATACGTCAACGTCAGACTCGCCCATTCTTTTTAGTTGTCTTACCATTGCTTTCTCTGTCTGCCTCTTCTTCTTTTTCCTGGTACTGTTCTCTGAAGGAAGGTCTTTGCAAGCTCTGAGGACTTTGTGGTATGGCATAGAGTTTATGTTTGCGTTTTTATGACAGTAGTATGCAGGCCATCATGGGGTTCAATTGCTGTATTAATCATGTTTCTAATCTATTCATTTGTGATGCAGTTTTTGTATTTGATACCTAGGATCCTTCTGCAGCATCTCAAGTCCAATGCTAGGATCTTCCTCTGACCCTCCTCTCTAGTTCTGCGGTCATCGTCCAAGAGTCACAAACACTTAAATCTTTTTTTTTTCTAAAATATTTTCTGTTATCCTAAACTATTTCTGATTTTTAATACAAAATACAACCTATTTATTTACATGTTGACCTAAATTTTGTACAATTAGCAGATCTTCACTTTAGACGTTATAAACACATTGTCCTTGTCGGTAGTAGGGATCAAATTAGGTCACGTTTTAACTGGCCATACACTACATTAAAACGATTGTGTGTTATATATTTTTTTTTATAAGTCTCGAAAAGTGTTGACAAGTGATCATAACTATTTATTAGACGCCTGACGACTTCGTCCTTTGTGACGGGCAATAAAAACTGATATAGTTTCGTTAACTCATTATCGCTCCTATAATTGCTACGATGTATTCATAATTCATTAAGTCCAATTGGTATTATGCAAATGAACATTCTAAATGATCATCAACAATGTTTACAATATCTTGATAATGTTGACCGCTTGACCGTGTTGTACACTGTACAGGATGCTTTGCATTTACTGGTAACCATTTACTTGTTTGTCTTGTGTGTTATTGTAATTTAATTAGAAACTTTTGGAAAAATATATAAACGCCATGTTTTAAGTAATCAATAGTACTGAATATAGAACACACAAGCATGAACAATGTTATAGGTACAATAGTACATCCATTTACAGGAAACAATCATTTAATCTTCAACAAAAAAAAAAAGGCGAACCAGGTGTATAAACTTGTTTATGGTAGTGAAAAGAACTAGATAATTAAACTATCCATAAAATAAAATTTAGGTAGTCTAACTAGCGCATGCCCATTATGGAGCGAAGGTACCATTGATGGAAGTGTATGAGGAGCCTTAGAAGCCATCTTCAGAGCCATACGAAAATGTGTTTAGAAAAAAACTATTTTATAAGAATCGACTTTTATTGGTAGGTGAAGAAATAAGAGTTCTCTCCAGTGACTGTTTACACTAGCTTCCACTGGACGCCTGTGGCGACATCATAGAAGCATTACTTGCCATTCGACAGCTTTGCCAGGTCGGACCCTGGCTTAGAAGAAAGTAGCTGGCACTATATGGCTATAAGAGACAGTTTGCAGAGCTCACGAAGGCCGTGGTACGCACATTTGAGACCTAAATAAAAGCGCTTGCCAATGACAGGGGCAGAAGAGGTAAGACAACTTCAATCGACCCCCCGGCGGACAACGGATAAAAGGTTTTGTCTGCTTTAGATGCAGGAAGTAATTGGGTTTGAGAAGTTGTTTTGTAAAATGTTTGACATGTTTCGGATGTCCAGTTGACTGGGTATAGGGGAGGGCAGGGAAGGAACCAGGGACCATCGAGACCACCGAACGACAGTCCAACGATCATACCGCACGGCCAGGCAGCCATCCTTAATTATGTGGAAGACTGCACTCATCCTTAATCGTTGGAATTGAAGACATTATTAATGTTATTGAAAAATAACCCCAAAAAATACAAAATCACGTTTGATTTCAAGGTGTATTTCTTTAACAGGTTGTATTCCATTGCAATAACTGAAAGTGCAACCAATTTAAGTCAATTAAACAATATCGTATACAATAAAACAGGTCATGTGACAACTTTATACACTAGTGGGTACAAGTCCCTTAACTGAGAGAGAAAGAGAGAGAGAGAGAGAAAGGAAGAATGAACGTTTCGATGCCCTTACAATTTCCATTTATCTGTCTAAGACTCTAAGTTCTCACCGCCCACGTGACAGTATCTGTCTAAGTTCTCACCACCCACGTGACAGTATCTGGCGAAACGCGAGAACTCTTCAACTTTTAAGCCACAATTTATAGCAAATCAATTAATAACAATAATAATGACTAATGACCTCAACATTTTTTTCACACCGCGTAAGCTCCTTCCTTTTGTGACCTAGTTTTAGTGACTCTGAAGAATCAGGAAGAACATGTTCCTATTTGAATACAGTCTGATGGTATGGCTTGAAATGTTGAATGGATAACATAATATCAATGTACATTTAGATTTGTGTTGATCAGTAAGAGAAAGAGATGTTCCAACTGATGTCGTTGTTTCTTCCTCAAGTGTAGGTCTGCCCTCCAGGTACAGCTGAAGGAATTACTCGCTATCTCTGCGTAGGATAGAAACTGGAACAAAGTTTAAAATTCATAATTTTTCATAACGAGTTTTATCTTAATTTATAAATTACAGACGTTCATTCAAAAGAGAAGATAATTACGTCCTACGCCTATCCACGTGTTAATCTTGTCTTGCATGTTAATTAGATAGTTCAAATCTGGAAAGTCGCAGGTTTGTAAAATGTTTGTACAAGACCAAAGGTCGTGTGACGTTATAGAAATGATGGCGTGAAACTTGATGAATTTTTTTTTAAATTTTTTTATTTTTTATTTTTTACTCTGCACGGGAATTCTAGCAGTAAAAAAGGTTATCTTGCATCATTTATTATACTGACGATTCGAATCAACATTTATATTCTGATAACCTTTCCGACCGTTATGGCTTATCTTTTGCATAATAAATGAGAAGAGAAATCAAAAGCATGAATCTTTCAAACAAAACATCTTCATTTGGTTCAGTGGGTTCTAGTTTCTATACGGTAATGTAGCTGGGAGCGCGCTGGCTAATTAGAAAAGAATACGACTTACGAACCATGGATCTGAAGATAAAGTAATTTCTATCTTTGTATCTCTCTTTATCTCTCTCTTTCTCTCTCTCACTCTCTCTCTTTATGTATATATACCTCTTTCACTTTGCACTTGATAGGATGGGATAATTTTAACAAAACCTATATCAACTCACTCTGTCTATCTGTCTGTCTGTCTGTTATTTCTCTGACTCACAAACTCGGATCAAGCTGAAATTTTGCACAATAATTTCTTTTACCTAACAAAACGAGAATAAATATTTAAACATTTTACCAATTTTTTAATTACTGGTAATTATTTATTTTATTTTGGTATCTCGAACAAGGGAAAGATATTGTACTTGACTGAAGTGGAAATATAAGCTGAGTTAGTCCCCTTTATAGGTCGCCGCTTTAGAGTAACTTTGAAACAAACAACTATAGAATCTTTTATTTTCATATGCACCTCACTAGCAGAGTGGTTAGTATGTCAGCTTGAAGAGGCTTGAGTAACAAATTCGAATTTAGGTCGTTCACCCTCTTTTTTATAAATGCTTTCAAAAAAGCGATTTCGTTAAAATTCTCCCAGATATCCTTTTCTTTCTCCCCCCCCCCCCCATTTTCTAACGTCCAGATTAGTGATAGGATCAGAGCGTATTGACATAGCTAAACAATGAAACAGCGCTAAAAAATGTTTTTCTTGTTAATAAAAGACTTTATTAATGAACATTTAGATTTACATCTAATCACTTTCTCCACGTCCCACCATGTGACACACACGCTAACATTTAGCGTACAATCTAAGTTTTTGAAATCTTTAGATTTCTTAACTGTTTGTTTTTTCTTTTTTTTGTTGTTTTTTTTTTTTGTTACAGCGAATATTGACCTTTTTTTTAAGCAAAGCCAACAAGAGAACTCAATCACTAACGAAGTTTTTTTGTGTTTTTCTCTCGCACTACATCCATAATTCTTGATGAGTCTGTAGCAATTAACCTTTCCAGAATGCAGCTCAACTTTTTAATATGACCCTTCAAACCAGACATTCAGAAGCTAAGAAGAAAAACAGTTTAGTGATAAAGTCTTATTATATTTATCACTCTGCCAGTCTAGACCCCAGGACACAGCCTCGAGACATCAACTTGGTGTTAGGATATGCCAGTTGTAGATACATTGAGGCAGATAAGAACAAAAAATGGAATAATAGGGCAGTGAAATATTTTGTTTAAAAGGGAGGGGGAGGAACGCCCGCTACAACCACACTGTTATAAGTAATTGTTTCATTGCGTGCTATTATATGTTCACCAACACACACACACACAAACACACATGCGCGCGCGCACGATCATAGAAACTAAAATAACAACAATCGATGCCCCTGGATTTCACCGCACTTGCATGTACGTGCAACGATCAGGGGAACACTGCGTGATGGAAGAACTGAGAAATCTGTTGTAAAAATACCCAGAAAGACGAGAAACTTTGTTTGTTATCTAGGTCGGTGTAAGTTTAGTTGAAAACGTTCCTTCACGAGGGAGTTTGCCAATGTTTGCTTATGTCACTGGGTACAAAGTTATTGACCGTGCAGAGTGTGAGTGTCACGGTGTGTGCGTGTGTGTCAATGTGAGTGTCACGGTGTGTGCGTGTGTGTCAATGTGAGTGTCACTGTTGCGAGTGTGGGTTTGCGTAGGTGTGTGCTCTAAAACTCTTGTGATTTTGTGTATTTTCTTTATTGATGTGGCTTCTGTGTGTGGACTAGGGTCGACAGCAGTGTAAAGTATACATGTCGGGGGAACAGAGAGAGAGAGAGAGACAGAGAGAGAGAGAGAAGAGAGAGAGGAGTGACTGCCGATCGTGACAGTGACACCTAGTTGACCGCAATATGACACTGTGGTTTGTAAGGATGACTCTGTCATTCAGGTGGTCACAAATGACTTTGCCTTGGAGGTACTTTCCCTTCCATGATACCTTTTTTTGATGTCGTTAAATGTCGCGATGAATAAATACCTATTAATGACATCATTTAAGGGAAAAAGACGTCAACCAATTGAACCTGGGTTTTAAAAAGAGAAACAAATTATTTTAGAAATGGTACACGTGATCTGATTGGTCGGTGGTTATTGCACGTGCGTGATTCAGTTTAAGTGAAAGTGGTTGGCTGTAGTAGTGGCGGGTTGGATGGGGTGGATAATTGGGAGGGTGATGAAGTTTCAGTGTTCTGTGGAGGAGAAGAGAAAAAAAATGTGCTACTGATCTGTTGCCATGGCGACCTATCTGAACAATGCTAATGGAATATTTATGTTTGTATTTACCTAACCGTAGTCAATTGAAATGACTTGAGGAGAAATGGGATCATTACGTCACTCTCACACACACACACACCCGCACACATACTCACACAGTTAACAGACAGTCATAGAAACAAAAAAATCAGCCACTCGAGTAGATAGCTCTTTTAGACAATAACATAGACCGCTTTTCGTTAGATAACTAAAAAAAAAAAAGTAAAAGTATCGAGACTGGATAACTATAGGGGTCAGTAGAACACTATGGAATAGCTACAGTGGGCAACTATGGGAGTAATTAGACTGGGCAACTATGGGGTAACTAAACTGGAAAATTATGGAATAACTAGATTGGGCAACTATGGAATAACTAGACTGGGCAACTATGGAATAACTAGTCTGGGCAACTTTGGAATAACTAGGCACATATGGAATAACTAGACTGGGCAACTACTTGGAGTAATTAAAGTAAGGTTTCCCTTTTAGACCTTGCGATCTATGGGGCAGATGATGTTAAGGTCATCTGTGTCTATGGCCAACGGTTAATGAGCAGGGTGTGATGTGGCTAGCACAACGACCAACCACAGTTACTTTACCCAAGTAAAGTCATGTACCCATTAGAGTTGGTGTGGACTCAGGGGCACCCTAAAAATCCCGAAATTAAAAATCCCATTCTTTACCGAGATTCGAACCCAATAAATCAGCCCGCATTACAACGCTTCCCAACTACCAACACATGTTTCAAGCCATCAACTTCTATTTTCTTTTCCCTTTTTATTAGCGGCCCCCGTAAGGGGAAAAAGCCGCTATTAGGTTTGTGCAAAATGTCCGTCTGTCCGTCTGTCACACTCAGATCTCGAAAACTAGAAGAGATATGAAAAATATTATTTCATCATTAAATGCGCTTGAAAAGTTTAGGTGCAACGGCTACTTTTGGTTTTCTAAAAGCAAACCGTTTAATTTATAAAATTAATTATGCAATTGATTTTTTCATAAAAATACACCAATTCTAAAACAATTACGTAAATGTAAGGGAGGCAATGTTACAATATGCTAACAAAGATGGACAATTTTGTGTATTTTCAGTATTACTAAGTCAAATATATTTTAAAAATGTACAGGAAATGTTTACAACAAATATAAATAATAGTTAAAGATGTTTTTTCTGGTCAACTAGCTGCTAAAATTAAAAGAAAACATTTCTGATTGTTTATGAAGGCTAATAATGCATTTTGTATGTAAATATCACGCACATTTTTTTTAATGGACTTTTTATGCAGCGATTTTCGTGCAGTAGCGTAACGTCGCTACATAATCAGGTGCTAAACCAATTCCTTAAACTTTTTTAAAAAATCAGATTTTATTTATTTTTTGTTTAGTTCCCCCATCCGAATAAAAGAAGATTATTTTTGTGCGTTTTGTCTGTTGGTCGGTCTGTCCGTCACGATTAGATTAAAAAAACTAGAACTCTAAAAGCTATTGAAAATCTGATTTACACTTTAATGTTCCTCCCGTAACATCTCAATAGTTTTAGGTATCTAAAAATTGATTGTTCCAGATTTTTTTGTGCAAAACTAATCAACCCCAACAAATGTTTGTTTGCTCTTCTAATTTATATTACATTCAATTTCCATGCTTAAACGTTGCAAAAACACATTATCAATAATATGTTGTTCCGTTTTTTATGTAAATAGCATATTAATGCTAAATCAAAATCTCTACACTGACTTATATTTCATTAAGTGTAAAAATGTTCCGGATATTGTTTTATAAAACATGAATTATGCCTAATGATTGTTTGAAGTCGCATAATTTACTAATATTACACTTATATTATTTGACAATGCGTCACTATAATTTGGTTATCAATATCAAATTGTTCCGTATTTTCATCTTTAAACAAAACAAGATATCGACAATAGGTTGTTCAGGGCTTTAAAAAAAAGTAATTTACTAGAATTGATTACTGAAAATTACTTTTTAGACATTTATTTTTTTTTGCTAAAACATAACATAGAAGTTTTGTAATCGATAAAGAAAGTTCCGGATTTTGTTTCTTACAAATCGTCGCCAGAAATTTCCGAATTTATTTAAAAATCTACTAACGCCAAATAATTGTTTGAACTCCCTCTTCTAATTAATAAACAAATAATCTTCTCATTTACGAAATAATGTTTTTACGGATTTTTATGAAAAATATTTTAACTCACTACTCTCTTACAGTACATTTAACTTTCTACCTAAAACATTAAAAAATCTAATTATCGTTAATATTATGTTCCGATTTTTAAGGAAAACAGAATCCAAACACCAAAGTAAGGTATGAAAATCTCTCCACATGGCTGTAGTACATCTAATTTTTATACGAGACCATCCAAAAAATTTAATTAACGGTATTACATTTATCTGAAATTCTCTTTTTCTTTTACTATTTATACAAACATCCGGAACAATCTATTATATAAACTTTTCAATTGTGTTCATACCTAAAAATTATTGCGATGTTTTGAAACGTAAAATAAAGGTTAATCAATTTTTAATAACTTTTAGTTATTTTTTTTATATCAAGATGACGGACAGACCGACTGAAAGACAAAACGCAATAACAATGCGGCTTTGATCCTTTTTAAATAAATTCTATTAGAACTCAGTGCACCAATGTCTATGAACCCTCGTTAAATATCTCGTGTACATAAAGACATTTTTTATGGTACCGGTACTAGCCTATTGTGAGGTAATGGAATTTTTTTTTCTTTGACGCCATATGAATGTACTCTTTAAATGTAATGTTAAAAGAACGCACTCGGTGCACCAATGTCTATTAACCCTCGAAAAATTGCTTGTATTAATGAAAACATATTTTAGTCTAACTAAGCCGTGTGACGTAGTGTTTTTTTTCTTCCTTTGACGTCATGTGGAATGAATTCTTAATTCTTTAAATGAAATGCTGAAAGAACGCACTCGGTGCACCAATGTCTATGAACACTCGATAAATGGCTCGTATTGTTGAAAGTGATTTTTAGTCTAGCTAGGCCGTGTGACGTAGCGTTTTTTTTTCCTTTGACGTCATATGGAATGAATTCTTTAAATGAAATGCTAAAAGAACGCACTCGGTGCACCAATGTCTATGAACACTCGATAAATGGCTCGTATTGATGAAAGTGATTTTTATTCTAGCTAGACCGTGTGACGTAGCGTTTTTTTTTTCCTTAGACGTCATATGGAATGAATTCTTTAAATGAAATGGTAAAAGAACGCTCTCGGTGCACCAATGTCTATGAACACTCGATAAATGGCTCCGTAATGATGAAGGCGATTTTTATTCTAGCTAGGCCGTGTGACGTAGTGTTTTTTTTCTTTGACGTCATATGGAATGAATTCTTTAAATGAAATGCTTAAAGAACGCACTCGGTCCACCAAAGTCTATGAAAACTCGATAAATGGCTCGTATTGATGAAGGCAATTTTTAGTCTAGCTAGGCCGTGTGACGTAGTGTTTCTTTTTCCCTCTGACGTTATATGGAATTAATTCTTCAAAAGAAATGAAAAAAGAACTCGGTATGGTGATGTTTATTAAGCCTCGTTATGTGACTCGCGTTTAAAAAAGGAATGATATCTTGATTTCGATCTAATCTAGATTTTTTAAACTAGATCTAGATTTTTACTACAGTATATCTAGATCTGGATTTATATTCTAATTAAAATTATTTTAGAGTCTAGATCTAGAATTTCTAGATCTAGTTTAGACTAAAATAGACTAGATTAAGATGTAGAATTTCAATTGCTAAACTTAAAGTGTAAAACAAAAGTGTAGATTTTCATTTCCAAACGTTTTGATCAATATTGTAATGTTTTAATATAGGCCTACTAAAACTAATCTACTATTTTTTATTTAATTTAAATTTAAATTTACGGCAAATGAATCTTTGAAACATTATTACTTTTGACCATCAAAATTAAATCACCTCTTAAATATTATTTGCGAATATGCAGATCCGATAGGGATCCGACTTCGACGGGGGCCGCCTCTGAGTTTGTGTAACACAAACTCTCTTTGTAATCTAGTTTATTTATATATTTAGTCTCTTTCATCCTGCAAACGAAGGGAACGCAACTCTTATTACAGAGTATGCACAAATAGTGTTAAGCCCATGAGTTATAGGCTTCTATCTCCCTGTAGTATGATGCCCCCCCTCCCACATATACATACACTATTTTTAAAAGAAACAACCCTTCACGCGGCACAGTTTGAGAAATGAAACAACCCTTCACGCGGCACAGTTTGAGAAATGAAACAACCCTTCACGCGGCACAGTTTGAGAAATGAAACAACCCTTCACGCGGCACAGTTTGAGAAATGAAACAACCCTTCACGCGGCACAGTTTGAGAAATGAAACAACCCTTCACGCGGCACAGTTTGAGAAATGAAACAACCCTTCACGCGGCACAGTTTGAGAAATGAAACAACCCTTCACGCGGCACAGTTTGAGAAAAAGAAACAACCCTTCACGCGGCACAGTTTGAGAAATGAAACAACCCTTCACGCGGCACAGTTTGAGAAATGAAACAACCCTTCACGCGGCACAGTTTGAGAAATGAAACAACCCTTCACGCGGCACAGTTTGAGAAATGAAACAACCCTTCACGCGGCACAGTTTGAGAAATGAAACAACCCTTCACGCGGCACAGTTTGAGAAATGAAACAACCCTTCACGCGGCACAGTTTGAGAAATGAAACAACCCTTCACGCGGCACAGTTTGAGAAATGAAACAACCCTTCACGCGGCACAGTTTGAGAAATGAAACAACCCTTCACGCGGCACAGTTTGAGAAAAAGAAACAACCCTTCACGCGGCACAGTTTGAGAAATGAAACAACCCTTCACGCGGCACAGTTTGAGAAATGAAACAACCCTTCACGCGGCACAGTTTGAGAAATGAAACAACCCTTCACGCGGCACAGTTTGAGAAATGAAACAACCCTTCACGCGGCACAGTTTGAGAAATGAAACAACCCTTCACGTGGCACAGTTTGAGAAATGAAACAACCCTTCACGCGGCACAGTTTGAGAAATGAAACAACCCTTCACGCGGCACAGTTTGAGAAATGAAACAACCCTTCACGCGGCACAGTTTGAGAAATGAAACAACCCTTCACGCGGCACAGTTTGAGAAATGAAACAACCCTTCACGCGGCACAGTTTGAGAAAAGAAACAGCCCTTCACGCGGCACAGTTTGAGAAATGAAACAACCCTTCACGCGGCACAGTTTGAGAAATGAAACAACCCTTCACGCGGCACAGTTTGAGAAAAGAAACAACCCTTCACGCGGCACAGTTTGAGAAATGAAACAACCCTTCACGCGGCACAGTTTGAGAAATGAAACAACCCTTCACGCGGCACAGTTTGAGAAATGAAACAACCCTTCACGCGGCACAGTTTGAGAAAAGAAACATCACTATTCGCAACTTAGTCCACTCTTTACATACTTATGTTTATTTGGTCAGACGTGGATCTAGACCTGGAGAGGCCCCTTATTTAGAATAACCTATCTTCACAAACGTTATTAACCCCCCCCCCCCCCCAAAAAAAAAAACACAGGCTCAACACTCACACTTTTAAATGCCCTTATATTCACTGTGACACTTTTTAAGACTGAATTTTTGTTTTGGAATAGAGGCATACTTGTAGATCTAGAATCTAGTCGTTTTAAAATTGTTCTACACATGACTACACAGTCTTTACATTTCGTATTGTAGTCATTTTCTCCACAGACGCTTTCACACAGATGTACCAAGAAATCACAATGATCAAAGGATACACCCTCACATTCACTCTGACAATGATCTAGAGGAGAATTACATTCAAGATCTAGATGTGTGAAGAAATAGACGCCAGTAACTGAATGGAACGAAAGAAAAACGCGCACCATTCAGTTTATTGTTTTGTACTTTAGATATAAAAATGACGGCTGACAAATACATAGTTGGTAGAAATGGCAAATAAAAAAATTAGTTTTGGTAAATTTAAGCCCTGCGGTTTGAATGTTGAAAACTGCTTAATTGTCCTAGACTTCAGTTAAGTAATAACAGGTTAAATGTTTCTATTTTATCGTCCTAAGCAAGTGGAGAATTTGTGGTTATTATTATTATGAGTGAAATATGAATGACTAATCAGAACCTAGACTTTTATATTGTACATATTCGTCATCAGTTTCACTGTTTATAACTTAAAGACTAACAAAATGAGAATAGAATAGAATCCCTCAAGAATGGACCTACACGTTTTGTCACTCAACAGAGCGACTCGTAGGAGTCGTTTAGACTCTTAGCGTTCGTAACTAAGTGACGTCAGAACTACTCTCTAGGCGTCTCCTAACTGCGTCATAACTAATGGAGTAGGGGATTAGAGATTACTTAACTATTATAAATAAATAACACCATCACACCAGACGTCCATAAAGTAGCCTACACAGACGTGTCTGTAAAATGCTGTCGTTGAATGAAAACCAATTAAGTCTAAACATGTGATTCATTATTGTTATAACATTCATTTGGTCTTGAAGTTGTTTTGAATTGAATCATTTCAAATAACCTTTAAACTGACGGGTTGATATACGTCGGTTGTACTGATAAATTTCATTCATGAAAGACTCAACAAAGTTTAAACTGCAAGATGTCAATCAAAATGTTAGAACGAGCCTTTAGTTTCTAATCATTCGTAATTATTTTCGTTTTGTGTTGTAGGTATAACTCTTCAACCAAAGATAATTAACAAAGATCATCCTAGTTGCACAGATCAAAATATTTTTTTAAGAAGTGGCTTCCTCGCCCTTTTGCTGCTCGATAAAAGCAAAAGGAGACGTAGTTATGTTTCAATATCACGTGACAAAATTGTTTGCATTCTTTCTTGATCATGTTTTTGAAGTGAGTAGAAAGAAACTAGAAACGAGCTCTACACATGTCCACAACGTAATGCTGTTCACTGAGAGAACAATACAAAAACGTTGTCAACATAATATTCACTTTCGTCTTTTTGGAACTGGAAACGTCATTGTCAAATAAGATCTTACAGTTAGTGTGACCCTTGTCTTCATTATACCTACTCATGGCAGGAAAAAAAAGCTGAGTGTCTTCCACCTCCGATGCCTAAGGCGGATCTTTAAAATAAGGTGGTAAGATAAATTAACCAATGAATAAGTGCTACGAAGAGGAGGGTGCCAGGACATCCGCTCTGTTATCAGCAGCAGACGCCTTGGATGGCTTGGCCACGTTCGTAGAATGCCAGTAGGTCGACTTCCACAAGACATCCTGTATGGCGATCTAATAGAAGGCAGGAGAGCCGCTGGTCGCCCACTTTTACGGTATACGGATGTATGCAAACGTGACATGAAGCTCTTCAAAATCGACGCTAGCAGCTGGCAAAAACTGGCACTAGATAGATCCACATGGAGAGAGAGCATAAAGGACCGGTCAAAGATTGCAGATGCCATACACAACAGAAGCAGAAAGAAGGGTGAAAATGCAAAGGCGCCTGGTGATAACATATGCCACTCCTGCGATGCAGCTGTGTATCAAGGATTAGCCTCTTTAGTCACACAAGAAGTTGCGAATGGAAAAGATAGTTTTTCGAGATGAAAAATGCCACAGACTATTAGTGTGACCCTTGTCTTCATTATACATGGATACGAACGTTAAAGGATAATACAGTTTACACCTGTCTGATAACATTATTTTAACATTCCAAAATGTTAACTATATATATATATAAGTGTCTCTCAATTTCTATATTTTCAATCATCTAGTAGTCTCTCTCTCTCTCTCTCTCTGTTTTGATTGATATCAACATGTTTTGTTATTTCAATCAATCGTATTTAACGAGCTTGTCAATATGTGTATATGACTGCTGGGATGTGACCAATTTCTTAGTGTTGGCGCTATCTCATTGAAAACGTTATTTAAGTCATGTATAGACTTTAGCCATGTCTGTATTTTTATCGCGAGTTCAGAATGCACACACAGATGTTCACACTGGCTGTGCTGCCAATAACTGAACTTATTGTGTGCTTAGAAAGTAAGAGAATCCATTCCTCGTGATAAACAATCTTTATAGATTTTCAAAAACGTTTGAAGAGTTACCTTGACCTTAAGGTATGCCAGGACTCAGAGGTTGGCTCTTCATCTAGATATTACTTTTTCAAAATATGTAAAAGACTCGATACTTGGGTAGTCCACATGAGGTCATATTTCCTTTCCTAGTTAGCTAATTGGGTAGTCCACGTGAGGTCATATTTCCTTTCCTAGTTAGCTAATTGGGTAGTCCACATGAGGTCATATTTCCTATCCTAGTTAGCTAATGGGGTAGTCCACATGAGGTCATATTTCCTATCCTAGTTAGCTAATGTGGTAGTCCACATGAGGTCATATTTCCTATCCTAGTTAGCTAATGGGGTAGTCCACATGAGGTCATATTTCCTATCCTAGTTAGCTAATGGGGTAGTCCACATGAGGTCATATTTCCTTTCCTAGTTAGCTAATGTGGTAGTCCACATGAGGTCATATTTCCTTTCCTAGTTAGCTAATGGGGTAGTCCACATGAGGTCATATTTCCTATCCTAGTTAGCTAATGTGGTAGTCCACATGAGGTCATATTTCCTTTCCTAGTTAGCTAATGGGGTAGTCCACATGAGGTCATATTTCCTATCCTAGTTAGCTAATGTGGTAGTCCACATGAGGTCATATTTCCTTTCCTAGTTAGCTAATTGGGTAGTCCACATGAGGTCATATTTCCTTTCCTAGTTAGCTAATGGGGTAGTCCACATGAGGTCATATTTCCTTTCCTAGTTAGCTAATTGGGTAGTTCACATGAGTTCATATTTCCTTTCCTAGTTAGCTAATGGAACGCGATGCTAGGAGAAACCAGATATTTCAATACAATTGTTACGTAATAAATAGTGGCAGCGTCAAAATTGATTTCATCGTATCAACAAAACACAACAGGTTTACACTGATAGAAATAACACTTTATTCTCTACTTCAAAGAGCCAAGGGAGTGGTGATATTTCGAACAGAAGAGTCTGGGTCTTTACTTTCTATTAAAGAAACTCATTTAAGATAGATATACACATGTATGCTCATACAAGAGGTAAGATCGTAATCGATCTGCTTTTGTGAATCTATTACATGAATCAGGTTATAGTGTTCGTTAATTGTGTACAATTCATTTTTTTTTTGGGGGGGCTGATTTCTACTTTGAGAATGAAATTATTTTATTTGCTTATAATGTATTCTGTTTTTTTTTAACCTAATAGAGATCCCATTGAGACTTGGGATTTCATTTCTAAAAATACTAGAACACATTCACTTCACGGTTCCATTGTAACAGATTTTATTACCAGCTTAAAATAGAAAAGTGTTTTATTTGGTTTCTCCATTGACAGACTTGAAGTTTCTCTGGTGAAGTAACAGAAATGAAAACAAAACAAAAACTTGACTAAATGAAAGAAATGTACAAAGGAATCAAAATAAATTGCAAAACAAAGCATTTTAAAAACCTTTTATTTATTTGTGTTTAATTAAATATCCCTGGATACTCTTCAATATGTAATGTTTTTTTTTTTAAATAACCAGCTGAATATTGTATTAGTTCTTAATCTTATAAAATAAATGTTTTAATTTAATGTGTTGGCTTTTGTCTACTACAGATGTATATTTCTCGTGTAGTTCTCATTTTTATGGCTTGAATCCGTCTAGAACTCATTGTCGCAAACTTAAATCTTTGACTTCATTTAATTTTCTATTTCTTTTCTTCTTCAGATCTTGCAGTTTCGTAAAGCAACAAGAAGCAGCACTCCTAGCAGAAACACGTGCCTGGTTTGTTTTATGAATAATGCCTAGCCAACGTAAAAAGAACTGGGATCGAAGCACATTCCTTGGCCGTAAGGGAATGTTTAGTTTTCTCTTCACTTTGTGGCAAACTTAACTAGATTATGAAACATGTGATAGTTTTGTGAGAGAAGGTGGATAAATTGACGAGGAAATGTGAACCATTCTACCAATGTAAACATTTAGTTTACTTTTTCTGTGCGCTATTTGGACTTGTAATGAAAACAAAAACAAAATGGTCAACTTCACGTTCAATGTATTGTCCAGCAACGCCTCTTTCTTCGGGTTGACCTCCACCGTGAACGGACTCGCTGGCGTGGAGTACTACAATGATTCTTTCGGCCTACAGCATTACGGTAACAGCAGCTACAGCTCCGTGCGCCCTCTGCCTGTCAACGTTTCCACTGACGCCCGCGGTGGCGACAATAACGGGAGTGGCAATGCCAGCGTCCACGGACCACCAACTCTCTGGGGGTTGACGGTGTACAGCCATGAGCACCTGGTGGTCACCAGCGTCATCTTGGGGCTGTTCGTGCTGTGCTGCATCATCGGGAACTGTTTCGTCATCGCCGCCGTCATCCTGGAGCGATCTTTGCACAACGTCGCCAATTACCTTATACTTTCCTTAGCAGTGGCGGATCTAATGGTGGCAGTTCTAGTTATGCCTCTGAGTGTAGTATCTGAAATTAGTCAGGTAAGGATAATTTCATTGAGCTCATTTATGTTGATCCAAACTTTGGTTTAATAACATTGTCAATGATACTTATATTGTTGTTTTGGCAAAAGCCGCTTGACTATATATCAAGAGAACTCGTGTTCGGATCCCGAATCGAACAGAGTTGTCTTTTTTTGTTTTACCTCCTAAAGGCAGCACGGAAAGATTATCCACATACATCCTCCCACCACTGGCCCACTAAAGAGATTGGACCATTTGATACAAAGTTATATCATAAAACTAAAAACGTTTGAGACACATATCAAAGAACTATAGATTTTAAACTTTTATTTAGTTATACATCTTAAACTTACAAAATGTACCGAGTGTTGTTTCATGATTGTTGATACTAGATCTTTGGTTTGAAGCTCCACATAGCTAATACAACTAACTTATTATCCGACGTAGGCGTATTCAATTATCAAAGAGAACAAAACAGACTATTACTTTGATTTATAAATGAAGATTTCACTTGAGAGTAGGTGTATGCTGTAACACAAGTGTAATGATCAGTTAGACAAAATAGAACTCACTCAAAATTGAAGTCTTCCCTTTCTTGTGTTTTTTTTTTCCAGAAGCTTTTTCATTTTCAGGGATTGAATAGTTTACTGTTTATTATTGAAAAACATACTTGTAGATTTTTTTCCCGAGAACTAAAACTTATTCTCAATGACAACTTCTAGCTGTATTGTGCTGCCAATTGTGCATTTCTCTTACACAAGATCCGAATATATAGCTGTCAAAAATTTCAATCGCAAAATTACAAAATATCGCCTTTTTTTAGTTTTTACTTCGACGGCTTCCTGGTAAAATAAAAGACAAACGGTTTATGTGTATGTGTGTGTGTTGTGCTGTGTTGCACAGCTCAAGTGTAGATCAAATTTAATTAGACGATGTCAAGAGTTCAATTATCTCCCTGTAAAAGTTCGAATTTCTTTTTTGGATAATTTTCAACTCTGAAACGTAATATTCCCAATTAATTCCGAGTTTATAATTATTTTTAAACGACCTTCCCCTTGCCTAACGTAATCACTTGACCTTATTCCCATAGTAAACATTTTGAAATGTTTTTTAAAAAATATCTAAGGAAATAATTCGATGCGTCTAAAAAAAAAACAGTTTTAAAAGTCAAATTATTTTTGTATGTCTGTTTTATGTCTTCCATACGTGACTAGCGGGAGGAGACAACTTTTTCTGTTTACATTCGGAGCAAAAAAATGAAAGAGTTATGGGAAATTTGTAGGGATAAAAAAATGAGAATGTTTAAAAAAAACAAAAAAAAAAAGGATTTTAACTCAAAGCAGATTCATTCCAACTGGTTAGCTGACTGCGTTGTTTGACTTCATTGTCCGACTGCATTGTTTGTTTGACTGCATTGTCTGACTGCATCGTTTGACTGCATTGTTTGACTGCTTTGTTTGACTTCATTGTAACATTTTCACAACCATTACCTAGTTAACATGGCCTGGTGGTTGAGACGTAAACGCTTGACTTCCGAACCGTTGGGTCTAAAGTAGTGGCATTTTCCACTTCGGGATCATTTTGCCCCCCCCCCCAACTCTATTGGGTACCTGACAAACGAAGGGGAAGTGAAGGTCGTTGGGCTTGTAGCATGACAGCCTTATGAACAGTTAGCCATAGAGATAGAAGAACGTTACATCCTCTGTCCTGACAAATCTCAAGGTATGAAAGAGACAATGTTTTCTTCTCTAGTTAACCAAGCCAAAAAAGAGATACCTTATTCTTCTCTAGTTAACCAAGCCGAAAAAGAGATACCTTATTCTTCTCTAGTTAACCAAGCCGAAAAAGAGATACCTTATTCTTCTCTAGTTAACCAAGCCAAAAAAGAGATACCTTATTCTTCTCTAGTTAACCAAGCCAAAAAAGAGATACCTTATTCTTCTCTAGTTAACCAAGCCGAAACGTTTGACTATGTTTTCTTCTGACACTCTGCCTAGCTAACTAGAGACAATCAACATCAGAACTTGACAAATTGTAACACCATTGACAAAATTTGACATGACATCGAAGGTAGCATGGAAAAGGAAAGACAAACATGTGTGCAATAGTCAAAACTGATTCTTTTTTAAGTTGTTTGAAACTAAGGGATCTCTCTCTCTCTCCCTCTCTCTCTCTCTCCCTCTCTCTCTCTCTTTAAATATATTATAGTAACTGGTTCACAAAGTCAGGCTAATATACTAAAGTTTTGTTTGTAATGAGATGTTTATTGTGTAAAATGTATTTCTGATTTAATGTAATTGAATAAATGTTACGAAATCTCTATTCTCGATAATATTTCTACGTTTTTTACAATGTCTTTATATATAAAATGATGTATAAAGTATTTATAATGTGATTAAATATTAGGGTTTGGGTATTATTTAGTGAAAACTTTCCTACGATATTAACCCTGCATTCATATGAAGTCAATCGATATTACTTAGCACTAAGGTCCAGTATTACATAAACATTTGAGCCAAGAATATTAAATAGTTAAAGTTTCTTCTCACTTACTGCGTGCCGAGATCCGTATTAAGGTTTGCTTTGATCAGCCAAGCAGATTCTTCAAGAGATCGTACGCTAACATGATTCTTTGGCACCATGCAGCTAACGTAGACTGAGTCACCTCTGATATGCACAGGTGTCTGCCTCCTTCCCCCAGCGAACACCACACCTGTCTTCCTCCCCACCTACCCCCCCCCCAAATCTTGTTCACGCGTATAGCAAGCACCAAAAAAAAATCGTTATTGATTTAGATCTGCTATTCGCGCTGCTAGAGTTCAAATATGTAGCCACCACGAAGGAGGAACTCATTAGCAAGCTTGATTGCCCAAATTGATGTTTTTCAGAATTTTAAACAGATGAATGGTCATTTGATATACGCTTCGGACTAG
This sequence comes from Biomphalaria glabrata, assembly GCF_947242115.1. NCBI lineage: Eukaryota > Metazoa > Mollusca > Gastropoda > Planorbidae > Biomphalaria > Biomphalaria glabrata. The sequence continues at coordinate 31,597,606 of NC_074711.1, read as the reverse complement.
TCATCATGGTCTGGAGTTTAAATCCCTTCTAACGTCATCAGCTATAGTCCTTGAGAAGACGTCCTTAAGTAAACACGTGCTTTTAAAATAAACGGTGCTCATGCTCACCCATCTCTAGGGGCTTCTTGACCCCTGTGTTTGATAGTCGTTATGGTATTAGGCAACACCTCAGTCAACTCACAGCACTATGTGATAGCAACATTATCTCCCTTACAGCAAGGGCGGTTTTAGAGGCTGGCAAGTGGAGAAATCAGCCCAAGCCCCTTACCTTGGCGGGAATCATTTGTCACCGATCGCCAATAGTACAAGAATTCATGGCCCTGATATAACCCTTGGCCAGGGCCAATCACACTGCTAAGGCCACCTCTGCTTACAGACAAGTTATCGTGCTACAACTGAAAAGCTGTAAGAGCGAAAGTTAGTCTCCGGTGTTCTAGTCTGCTAAGAATGTGGCCTACAAATGTCATTCTTGTGTTTGAAAATATCCCTTTTAGAACCTGACACAGAGTTGCTAGAGTTAATCAAATACCACACTATCACATGCTCTCAGCGTCTAATTCAAAGCATTAAAAATATCCATTCAACATTTCCTCTATCAACATCCGTATAAACATTCGGCCGATAGAATTCATAAATAGAAAGCAATTAGCGTTCTCAAGATTTTGTTTTTAAATGTACCGTAAGAGTTCAGCTACCATTTCCAAAAATGAATGGATGAACGTAACTTCCTAAGAAACCCAGGGCTGGGTTGTTGTTTCTAATGCTTATATATCTCTATATATAACCGAAACCAAAACAAAATAAATCCTAATTGTGAACTGCTTGAATAAATACATAATAAAAAGTAAATATGTCATTTTTTTATTTGTGTGATGAATTAAGAGACGTGTTATTATTAATAGCAACTGACTGATTCACTGTTGATAGTTATTTATTACATATAACTCAAATAGATTTGTTGTCAATTAGTCTTTATCTATTTTTTGTTTACAAAATGTAAAATATATTTCAAGGAAATAGGCTTACGTGTTGATAGTGTGATATCTATTAAAATCTGTGGCATTTTAAGTCTCCAGTGAAGAGCTTTCTCCTTTGGAACGTCTCGTGTGACTAAAGAGGTCAATCCTCGATACACAGCTGCGGTCACAGGTTGGGCATATGTAGCCAGCAGGCGCTTTTGCACTTTCACCCTTTCCAAATTCTGGTGTGTATGCCACCTGCAATCCAGGACCCTTCCTTTATGCTTGCTCTCCATGTGAATCTATCCAGTGCCACTTTTTTCCAACTGTTAGTGTCGATTTTGAAGAGCTTCATGTCGCGTTTCAATACATCAGAATACCATAAATGTTTCGACCTGCGGTTCTCCTGCGTTCTTTTAGATCTTCATACAGAATGTCTTGTGGGAGTCGACTTTTGTGGCGTTCTGTGAAGATGCCAAAACCAGCCAAGGTGTCTGATGCTGGCAATAGCTTCAAATTCCTGGCCACCCGCTCTTCGCAGAAATTTCTCATTGGTTCTTTATCTTGCCACCTTATTTTTAAAGCATCCGGCTTGAGCATCAGAGTTGGAAGACATTCAGCTTTTTTTTATAATGACCATGTTTCATACAGTAGTGCAGAGTCATCAATGTCATCACATAAGTCCGGTAGACTGAGTCTATGGTAATGGTATACAAATGTAGCTCACACACGGGATAAGATGTTGAAATCACGTTGAACTCATTTCAAATCTGAATTTTTAAAACTGCCACTAGACAAAAAAAGAGAAACCAAAAAAATAGCTTAAAATAGATTTTACTCGGATACAACACGACACTCTCACCCTAAACAAAGGTCTCATCAAACAAAAGTCTCATCAAACAAATGTCTCACCAAACAAATGTCTCACCAAACAAAAGTCTCATCAAACAAATGTCTCACGAAACAAAAGTCTCATCAAACAAATGTCTCACGAAACAAAAATCTCATCAAACAAAGGTCTCACCAAACAAATGTCTCACCAAACAAATGTCTCACCAAACAAAAGTCTCATCAAACAAATGTCTCACGAAACAAAAGTCTCATCAAACAAATGTCTCACGAAACAAAAATCTCATCAAACAAAGGTCTCGTTCAAAAACAACGTCCGATTGAGCTCAGAACAAAATCAACATTTAGAAAGCAGGAAGGCGATCCTCCTAATATGTAAAAGCTTGCCTAATTTACCTGACACTTATGTAACTGTTAGACTCTGCACACGCTGTGGTTCACTTTGGTGCGTGTAGGTTCTAAGTTACATCTACTGTATGGTAAATAAACTAAAAGGAATGTCCTGGCACAGACTCACTGTAAGACTTCATTGTGATTTGCTGTAAATCCGTGACGACCATTTCTTTTGGCATCCTTGCATTGGGATGGGAGTCTGGGCTCAAAATGAGGCTGTATCAGCCTGGCATATTAGTATGAAAGAGAATGTTAAAATGTTTGTTATGTACAAGTGTGTGTGTGTGCCTAGTGTGTGATAAATCTGTATAATGTTGTGTAAAGAAGTTATATAGAAGAAAAAGTAGCGGTAGTTGTTATTGGGCGATAGTGGGGCATTCATTCAGTCTCTTAATGTCATTATGAGTTTTATGGCATGTTTCAGTCTTTTTATGGTGTTCAGTCTCTTAATGTCATTATGGGTTTGGGGCATGTATTCAGTCTCTAATTGTCCATAGAAGTTTGGGGCATGTATTCAGTGTTTTATTGTCATTATGGGTTTGGTGCATGTATTCAGTCTCTTTATGTCATTATGGGTTTGGGGCATGTATTCAGTCTCTTATTGTCCATAGGAGTTTGGGGCATGTATCCAGTCTCTTATTGTCCATAGAAGTTTGGTGCATGTATTCAGTCTCTTATTGTCCATAGAAGTTTGGGGCATGTATTCAGTCTCTTATTGTCCATAGAAGTTTGGGGCATGTATTCAGTGTCTAATTGTCCACAGGAGTTTGGGGCATGTATTCAATCTCTAATTGTCCATAGGAGTTTGGGGCATGTATCCGTCTCTTATTGTCATTATTCTTATTGCCCCGTCTCAAGACGATACCAAAACCAGTGACTCATCTGGGCGCATGTCTTGACAGAAGGAGCCATATATTGTCATTAGAAATTCGGGCACATATTCAGTCAAGAGGAGTTTTGTTATGAATTTTTTTATAGTTTGTGTGTGTGTGTGTGTTTTTAGAAATAACATGTCATGTTTATTTTATAAATTTAATTTTGAACACAAGTGTTAATGGATATAAGTAATGGACTATATTTAAGATGTTTCCAATGGCATGTGTCTTAAAGAGTCCAATTCCTGGCCTTCACGTGTAACTTAGATTTTGGTTCCGACAATTCAAGGTTAAGGTGTTGTTTTCGTTTTGCCATGAAGCAGAAGGACTACTAAAGACAGTAAAAAAATAAATTACAGATAATAACATTGAACAAATGCAACTGTTATCAATGACAAATGGGAAGGATGCAAAGGCGAGCAACTGAAGCCTAAACCAACAAGCCAAGCTTAGGGCAGGAAGGGCTCGTTACTCAAGGCTGGAGGAGTAGAAAAATGTGGACAAGGTTTCGGGAGTCAACCCTAAAGAAATATCAGGAGCCGGTCACCATTAAGGAGACAACAGCTTGATGAACAATTGTATCCTTGTTATATTTTTTATTCAGTACTGAAGAGATTACATTGCCAACAACACATAAGACACTAACATAAGTTTACGGTTTACACAACAGTTCACTTTAAAAAAAAATAACTTTTATTTTGTAAATGTAGTATTTAGTATAAAAGAACTTACATAACTTAGCAATACAATTGTAAAAAATAATATTTTTGATCAAAAATCAAAAACCATTTACATAAATGTGTTGGAAAATGGTAAATGTATAATCTACCTTAATAAAAAAAAGCCTCCAGTGTTTGTTACTATTAATAGTGAATAGTTGTAAAAATGGTGTATTTTTATGAAAAAAACTGCTTGCAAAATTGATTTAAAAAATTAGATTTTTCGCTTTCAGAAATGAAAAAATAGCCGTTGCATCAGAACTTTCAATGATCTAAAATATCATGATGCCCGATTTTCATTTTTTCTAGTTTCTGAGATCTAGACGGGACGGACGGAAGGACGGACAGACAGGCCACACAAAACTAATAGTGTCTTTTCCCATTTCGGGGGCCGCAAAAAAAACAACACTATATGTTTTTGTGTTTAAAACGTAATACCTACTTATGATCCTCTGAAATTGGGCACTTTTTTTTTTTTACCTAAGCATGTTTATTACAATCATATTCAAACACCTTTCTCTCTATTTCTCTGTCTCTCTCTCTTCCACCATCTCTTTCCCCCTCTGTTTCTTACCTCCGTCTATCTCCACATCTCTTTCTCCTTCTTTCTATCTCTCTCTCTCTCTCTTGCTCATTCCTCCATACTTCTCTCTTCATATATTGCTCCCTCTCTCTGTATCTCTCCCTCTCTCTCGAACTACTTCTATCTTTCTCCTTCTCTCCTTCTCGTTCTTTCCTTCTCTCTGCCTCTTTTCTTCACTCTGCTTTCTCTTTCTTTCTTTCCACTGTTTTTACTCCATTTCTTTCTTTCTCTCCCTCTCTCTCTCTCTTTCTCTCTTTCTGTCTCTCTCTTTTCAAAACTCCGCCCTCGTTATCGCAATAAAAACACTCTTACTTTCAGACAGTTTTATAAGCTATGTTAAGTAATGGTGAGTCATTAGTCATGTTTGTTTGAAATTACTTCTTGAATCTCTTGCGCCCCCCAGCTGCCAGCTCCTACTTTCTCTTTAACTTAAACAAAACAAAAAAAGGAAAAGTTCAGCACGACTTAACAGTTACGCTTCACCTCCCCCCCCCTCTTTACAATCTACACCGTCAAGTCTGGAACCGCCGCCCTCTGGTTACGTCCTCAAAAAATATTTAAAAAAAAACTACTAGCGGAAAGATCGAGTGAGTGTACATGAGATGCACGTGTGTAAGCATTGCAAGGTGAGCGATGGAGCTGTCTGTAGCTTGAGGGGCGGGGAGTAGGGCTGGTTGTAATGGGGAGGCGGGATAAATGGGGCAGCAAAGGGGGGGGGGTGGCGGTTGCTAACCTGTTTTCATGTTACATCGTTTAGACATGCATAGTGAACTCTTCAATAGATTTCGCCCTGTACCGCAAATCTTTTGTCAGAAAGTGCTGGAAAAAAATTGATGAATACTGGGAAGGGGTTAGGGGGAGGGTAGAGAAAAACGTGAAGGCGTCAAGCTAAAGTATTTTATGAGTATCAGGAGAAGTCACCTGACCTGGTGAAATGTCGGGAATGACACCCTTAGGGTTAGTAAACTCCGAGACAGACTCTGAAATATTTACCCTTCTTTGATGCTCGAAATATAAACATTTCAAGTCAGCACGGTAGAATTGTCGTCTGCTATGTTTTTTTATGACACTTTCGCAACAAATTTCTGTTTTTCTCTCCCCTGTTCCATAAGATTGTTATCTGAAACAATTGAAGAGAAGGATGAATGCAAGAACACACGAAAACATGGCTGCTGTAGAAAAGTTTGTAAGGACTAAATTGGTTGTCTTTTGAACAGCTTTTCACATTTTTCACTTACAGGTGTAATACTTTAATTAAATGTGTGCTGGATAGACAGATAGACAGACAGATAGACAGATAGATTGGTACACATAAGAACCTAGCAAATAGTTATTCATCTATGGCACCATGAGGCAATAAAAGCAAGATGACCTTTGACCTAGTCCTAAAACCCATCCTGAGTGCTTTGCTTTTTTTTTTTTTAGCTCTCCACAGACGCACACTTTGGTCGTCCGGTCTCCATGTCAGATCAATAGATACAAACAATATCTGCACATGCATTCCGCCAGCACATCCCCCAACACGCTCATGTTCGCACTAATCTTCAATCCTAAAGCTGCCGTCACTGAGACACAGTATTGATGAGATCACAAAAACATCAGGTTCAATGATTACATCTTCATAGTCCAGTTCTTGTCCAGTCCTTGTCCAGTTCCTGTCCGGTTCTTGTCCAGTTCTTGTCCAGTCCTTGTCCAGTTCTTGTCCAGTCCTTGTCCAGTTTTTGTCCGGTTCTTGTCCAGTTCCTGTCCAGTTCCTGTCCGGTCCTTGTAGAGTTCCTGTCCGGTTCTTGTCCAGTCCTTGTCCAGTTCCTGTCCAGTTCCTGTCCAGTTCCTGTCCAGTACTTGTCCAGTCCTTGTCCAGTTCCTGTCCGGTTCTTGTCCAGTCCTAGTCCAGTTCTTGTCCAGTTCTTGTCCGGTTCTTGTCCGGTTCCTGTCCAGTTCTTGTTCAGTCCTTGTCCAGTTCCTGTCCAGTCCTTGTCCAGTTCTTGTCCAGTTCTTGTCCAGTTCTTGTCCAGTTCCTGTCCGGTTCTTGTCCGGTTCCTGTCCAGTTCCTGTCCGGTTCTTGTCCAGTTCCTGTCCGGTTCTTGTCCGGTTCTTGTCAAGTTCTTGTCCGGTTCTTGTCTGTTCTTGTCCGGTTCTTGTCCAGTTCTTGTCCAGTTCTTGTCCAGTTCTTGTCCGGTTCTTGTCCAGTTCTTGTCCAGTTCTTGTCCGGTTCTTGTCCAGTTCTTGTCCAGTTCTTGTCCGGTTCTTGTTCAGTTCTTGTCCAGTTCTTGACCAGTTCTTGTGTTATATTTCTTTCTCTCTAACGTAGAAGCAGTATAATAATGACAACAAAAATATTTAATAAAAAAATGATGACCTAAAGTACAAGCCCTTTCAGTGACATAATATTTGGATCGAAATAACATTAAATAATTAGCTCGGATATAATTATGGGGAAAAAAAACAACAATGTATTGAAGGGGTTTCAAGTTCCGTATAATTAACTTGTAATGACATAATTTTATTTTTATTTTTGCCCTTTTCCGTGCACAAGTGATGACAGAGCTTCGCTATAATTACCCAAAGATATTTATCAGCTTTGTTATTACCCATCAGTGGCATTAACAACAAAATTAAAAAATATTCTTATATGAGAAAATATTCTAATTATATGTACAACAACCAGAACTTGTGTAAAATATATAATGCTTGTTTTTGAGTCCAAAGATTAGGACGCAGACCTAGCTGTGACTTGTTTTACGATACTTAACGCTGTCAGAACCGTTGTCTGCCGGGAGTATGATTTTCTCTTCATCCAATGCGCCTGTCTTTTGGCGGTACTATTTTTTGTCTCCAACTTAACAGTGTGTCCACGTAGTTTAGTTTTATACCCACGTTTTGGTATTTACTTTTTATATATAAACACATTTTAAGACCAATACAAAATCAAAAATATTTTCTCCAATTTTTGATTAACCATCATAATATAAATCTATCATGTAGAATTAACACAGCAAGTAAGTGTAAATCCAATATTTAAGTAAAAACCTATATGGCTCCTTCTGTCTCGGAAGACAATGGAGGCGCACAGATGAGTCACTGGCTTAGGTTACGTCTTGAAAAGGGACAGAATCTGGAATGACTGATCATGCCAATTCTGGAGCAGCAGAGTTTGCCACAGTTTGTGCATGTATAGGCATCTGTCCTAGAGCTATCTGACAGGGCAGCTTTCTTTTTCTTTCTCTTGTCTGAAGCAGCTTCGTTTCTTTTTGCACTCGGTGAAGTTCGTACCAGCACGTACAGTCTCCATGCTGTCCGGTCTTGGGCTATGTCCTCCAACATACTTTGGTCGTTGCCCATGGCTCCCATGTCTCGCTTGCAAACATCTCTGTAGGTTAGTCTTGGGCGGCCCTTGCGTCTACTCCCTCTGCAAGCTTAGCGTATAGGATGTCTTTAGGGATTCTTCCATCTGGCATGCGAGTGACATGACCGAGCCAGCGTAGTCTTCTCTGTTGAAGGAGAGCATAGATGCTATGCATATTGGCCCGTTTCAAAATTTCCTGGTTGGTGACACGATCCCTCCAGGAGATGCACAAATGAGTCGCAGGCAACGTAGGTGGAAGCTATTTATCTGTGTTTTTGACGCATGTAAGTTGCCCAGCTCTCTCTGCCATAAAGAAGTGTGCTCAGAACGCAGACATTGTAGACCTGAATTTTTGTTGCTGTAGTCAATTTGGTATTGTCCCACACGCGCTTGGAGAGTTTTGCCATTGCTGCAGAAGCCTTTCCTATTCTTTTTGTCAGCTCAGTGTCTAAATCTATGTTGCTGGCTATTGTTGTTCCCAAATATGTGAATTCCTGCACCACCGTAAGTGTGTGATTTCCAATATGTATCACTGGTATTTCTGCTACATCTTGTGCCAGGATTTCGGTCTTGGAGAGGCTTATTGTAAGGCTAAACTCTTGACAAGTAGCTGCCAGATTATTCACAAGCCTCTGCAATCCTTCTTGTACATGAGATATGAGTGCAGCAGCATCTGGGAACAGCAGTTCCTTAATCAAGTTAAGCCGTCTCTTTGTTTTGGCTTTAAGGCGTGCCAGGTTAAATAGCTTTCCATCGGATGTACTGTGGATATATACTATCTTTCAGGGATTTAAAAGCGCTTGTGAGTACAACTGAAAAGAAGATGCTGAATAGTGTTGGAGCCAGAACACATCCTTGTTTTACTCAGCTCTTTGTTGAAAATGGCCTAGAGGCGGAACTGTCAAACTGTACGGTACCCTGCATAGTTTCATGAAAAGCTGACACTAGTTTCCGTAGCTTGTAATACGGCAAACAAGCCGGTTCTGCTGACAAGGTTCAACGCCTTGGTCAAGTCAATAAAAGCTATAAAATAAATATCTAACATTAAAGTATAAACCCAACATATAAGTTTAAACCCAGCATTTAAGTATAAACCCAACATTTAAGTATAAACCCAGCTATAAGTATAAATCATCACAATGCATGCAAATATAAACCCAGCATGTAATTATAGACCCAGCATATAAGTTTAAACCCATATTGTAAATATATACCCAGCATGTAAGTATCAACCCAGTATGTAAGCATATACCCAGACTTGATCTCTCCAGGTATTTCTCGCTTGGCCGACTTCTAATGGTACATGCAAGAAATAACTTTCTATTTTCAATTGATACCGCCGTTCACACGTGTACAGGTGAGAAGCGGGGGGAAAAAAAGAAAATATTTGTGAGAAGCTGTTCTGTGTTTCGGTTCTGAGAAGCAACTAATTTGTGTTTTGACCTGACAGACTGCCATCAGGTTATGCCCCTAGTTTATTTTACCAGGTGGTGCTAGATTTACTGTCAGTGAAACAGGAAAGAAGACAGACACACCAATAAGGAAAGAGAGAGAGAGGGTGAGGAAGATAACAAGACAGAAAGATCGACGCAAGAGGGGAGGTAGAGAGGAAACGAGGAGGGAGGGAGAGAAAAAAGTGCAAGAGAGTTTAGGAGAGAGAGAGAGAGAGAGAGAGAGTAGGGAACGAGTTTGGGGAAAATTGAGCAAAAGCATTTAAAGGAGGATAGAGCAGGGATGGGGAGGAGAGTAAAAGATGAATGAGAGATTAGGAGAGAGAGAGAGAGAGAGAAAGAGCAGGGAGTGAGAGATTCTAGAAGAGACAGAAATAAAGGGAAGTCAACAGATTGAGCACAAGGAAGAAACTATCAGACTCAACTCACGATCAATGTTGTGTTGAAGTTATTGAATCTAAGTCATTTTCTCCACACTAGTTAATCCCGGACTAAAAGACTAAACTCTTACTCATGTGACTTAAAAGTGTCCTGCAGAGATTTCTAAAATCATGGCTAAAACACAGCTGTTTAATGTTTAGATTATAGACTAACTTCTTCTATGAGTTATTCATAAAATCAACCACACATTTTTCTTTAGTTATTAGAGCGCTAATATCTTAGTGCCAGCAATAAAAATAAATGGACTCTTCACGCTCAACAAATAATATTTAAATATGACAAAACATAACTAAACAAAAACTCGCTAGTGAGTAAATGCTAAACAAAAACAAACAAAAAACATTCATTTTCTAAGAAACTTCGTTTGTAGTGGAGCAGATAGATAAATTATGTGAGAGTCCCTCAGAAAGTAACTGAGAACGTGTCAGTGACAAGGCTAGTGAAGTGAAGTTGTTGCGAAAGCCAGAGAAAGATGAACTCAATCTTTATGTCTGTCTGTCTGTCTGGTACAGCATTTGACACTCTGTTCTACCACTTCCCATTAAAGGATCACGTGACACTTTGTTCGTGATTGGCTCCGTCTATGACAGTACATGAATCAATCCAAAAATTAAATAAAGTAGTTAATCAATTAGTGGTAATTTGTAATTATGTTTTATATAAAAAGAGAGTTAAACATTGCGGTATTCGGGTATGTGGCAGTGGTTTTGTGGTTCTTTCTCTTAGATAAGCTTTGTTGTTGTTGTTGTTTTTTTAAGCATTTGTTTGTTGTTGTTTTTTTACAATTCGCTTGTTTTATAAGGGAGACTAGTACAGCATCATCAACTTGTCCTGAACATAAGCCTTCCAAATTGTATTTTCCTGAATGCTATTCGAAACAAGAGTAGATGTGAGGATGAATACTTTTACTAAATTAAAATGGCAAGACGAAATATAACAACACAAAATGGGATCAAGTCATTTGGCTGGACCGATGGAGAAAGCAAAATATAAAAAGCGGGTGGGGGGGGGGGTCTACAACAAAAGTATTATGAGAGTATTTGGAACTAAGTCACAAAAGAAACAGAACTTAGAAAACAATTACATATTCATATTTTAGGAACTTGGAAGTTAAATGAAACATTCTGACATTTTGACAGATGATAAATATCAATGCTACCAGAAGTCCAGACTTATGAAATTTTTATCATTCCTCTCACAAGCTAACAATTAAAACTGTATAGGCCATTGTTTTGTCGACGAAACAAAAAAAAAGTCTTCAGTACAGAAGAGTGAAAGAATGCTTGTTTTTCTGTTATTTTTGTTGCTTTTTTGTTCACGTGACATCTAAATTGAAAATCTATATTCCTGTAAACAGATGCAATCATAAAAAATGGTTGCAATTTAAGACATTTTGAACTTATAAATATTAATCGATGCAAACCAACTCCTAGACTACGTCACCGGTTGATGGAGAAAAAGTTGATGAAGAATTTTTTGCCTGTGTTTGCTTGATTAGAAATCCACACCTCCACTCACTCACACACACACTCACACATACACACACATGTACCACTACAGGCACATCCGGATCAAAGTTTGATTTCTATGTCGTAAGTTTGAATGTACTATTGTCGAAGGCACAGAGGAGGAGCAGATTGTCTAAGCCTCATCAACTCAAGATCCAATCTAGCTCACTCCGTCCAGTGTAAACTAGATCCAAGCTCTAAGTCTATATATTATCTTCCTACGATTCTGTTCCTGAAAAACAAACATAAACACAAGAGCCAACATACATCCAACTAAGAACAAACATCGGCATCAATAGCTCTGCAGTCTTCAGCCCCCTAACTAGACAGTCGGACTCACGTCACGTTAGCGAAGGAAAAAAAAACTACCACTGCCCACACTTCTGGAGCTTGAAAGTTCATTTGGTGAGCCTGATTGCGGGATTTGGGGCGAAATTGAGTTTAAATTGCAGCACTTATGGTCATCATCTGGTGTTTCCCCCGACTTGTTCAGTTCTAGTTTCAGAACAAACTAACCGAAGTTTAAAATGATGTCATGAGTTTCTTCCCTTTTCTCTGAAATTTGCCAGATCTGTTGGAGCAAAAGATAACAACAAAAAAATCTCTGATCGAAAGTTTGTGTTTGTTAAATGTCCAGAGAAAAAGAATGCTGGGACATTTGGATAAAATAAAAATAGTAAAACTGACTGAAAAATAGTCGTTAGAAAAAACAAAACTTAAGGAATAGTCGATTAACTCGTAGTTCACTATATTTATGGCCGGGATTGTGGGTGTTAAATATTTGATGAAATGTATGCGTTACTTTCAGCTTGTCAGCTTTCCAGAAACTAGCAACATTTCATTTGGGGAAGTGTTTAGGTTTAGATTCAGTAGTCTCCCGACAGGAAAACTAGATTGAGTTTAAAATGTGTTTTGATGACGAAGCAATGATTGTCTATTTCTAGATCTTAACGAGTTTGGTGGAATATTAGTCAGAAAAGCTAATACTTACACAAAATACATCTACAAATTATTTGAATTTCACACTTAAAGTCAGAGGTGTAGAGAGATGCAGAGAGGTTTAGTCAATTCTTCGGGTCTGAAAGGTTTAAAATACAATTAAACAGCAAGCTGACCAATACAAAAATTGAACTTCTGGTAACCAACGTTCGATTTGAATATATGGCATTTACAACGAACAGTTTCGATTGGTGGAAATTAGTATCGCATGCACGTATTTTGAAATTTGAACTATCCTCTAATCAGAAGTCAAGACGTTTTTAGGCACTGAGAACATTTCTCCTTCATAAAAATCATTGACAATTTTCCTTTCATTTGTTCAAGTTACGATATTTCTAAGAATTTTTTTTTTAAAGAAAACCTGCAAATAGTAAAATTGTTGTAGTGTCCCTTTGTTTAATATGTATTCTGGTTATCTCGTATATGGAACACTTTTTAGTTCGAGGGTTCTTGTTCATGTATTACCTTAACACGCTCTCGTGCTGAATGAACAAGAACACTGGAACAACTTTGAAAGAACAATTCTTTCTATCAAGTTCTGTAACAATGCAAACTGGTTAGTTGTCCGTGATTTTCATACATGGCGGGAAAGCTACAAATACCAAACGTGTTGGTGTATCCGGTGTGCAGACTAAAGGAAGGGTTGATGCGCTATGATTTTTTTAAAGCTCTCTGATGATTTGTGTGTGGACTTGATAGCAGAGTGTAGAATCCAATTGTCTGAGCTCTTTCCTTTGTAGCCTCGATTGAGTAGAGGCAGCATCGAAGTTCAGTTTGACGTCCTTGAAATTGTTCAGTTTATCGTGAAAATCTAAACTATTTATCCGACATGCATGAACATTTCCAATGTCCCCTGGTCTCAATAAACATTTCCAATGTCCCCTGGTCTCAATAAACATTTCCAATGTCCCCTGGTCTCAATGAACATTTCCAATGTCCCCTGGTCTCAATTAACATTTCCAATGTCCCCTGGTCTCAATGAACATTTCCAATGTCCCCTGGTCTCAATTAACATTTCCAATGTCCCCTGGTCTCAATGAACATTTCCAATGTCCCCTGGTCTCAATGAACATTTCCAATGTCCCCTGGTCTCAATGAACATTTCCAATGTCCCCTGGTCTCAATGAACATTTCCAATGTCCCCTGGTCTCAATGAACATTTCCAATGTCCCCTGGTCCCAATGAACATTTCCAATGTCCCCTGGTCCCAATGAACATTTCCAATGTCCCCTGGTCTCAATGAACATTTCCAATGTCCCCTGGTCTCAATTAACATTTCCAATGTCCCCTGGTCTCAATGAACATTTCCAATGTCCCCTGGTCTCAATGAACATTTCCAATGTCCCCTGGTCTCAATGAACATTTCCAATGTCCCCTGGTCTCAATGAACATTTCCAATGTCCCCTGGTCTCAATAAACATTTCCAATGTCCCCTGGTCTCAATGAACATTTCCAATGTCCCCTGGTCTCAATAAACATTTCCAATGTCCCCTGGTCTCAATGAACATTTCCAATGTCCCCTGGTCTCAATTAACATTTCCAATGTCCCCTGGTCTCAATGAACATTTCCAATGTCCCCTGGTCTCAATGAACATTTCCAATGTCCCCTGGTCTCAATGAACATTTCCAATGTCCCCTGGTCCCAATGAACATTTCCAATGTCCCCTGGTCTCAATGAACATTTCCAATGTCCCCTGGTCTCAATGAACATTTCCAATGTCCCCTGGTCTCAATTAACATTTCCAATGTCCCCTGGTCTCAATGAACATTTCCAATGTCCCCTGGTCTCAATGAACATTTCCAATGTCCCCTGGTCTCAATGAACATTTCCAATGTCCCCTGGTCTCAATAAACATTTCCAATGTCCCCTGGTCTCAATGAACATTTCCAATGTCCCCTGGTCTCATTAAACATTTCCAATGTCCCCTGGTCTCAATGAACATTTCCAATGTCCCCTGGTCTCAATAAACATTTCCAATGTCCCCTGGTCTCAATGAACATTTCCAATGTCCCCTGGTCTCAATAAACATTTCCAATGTCCCCTGGTCTCAATGAACATTTCCAATGTCCCCTGGTCTCAATAAACATTTCCAATGTCCCCTGGTCTCAATAAACATTTCCAATGTCCCCTGGTCTCAATAAACATTTCCAATGTCCCCTGGTCCCAATGAACATTTCTACGCTCGTCTAAAATGCCGAATAAAAAATGGCAGCATAAAATTATGACTAATTTTCTGAAAAGAAAGATTTTTTTACCTTCTTTGAAACAACTTTAAAATATTTGTAACAAAAACAAAATGTTTTGAGATCCATTATTTTCCCTTCTGAACAAATTCTGTTTTAAATGATGAAAGGAACTTTCATGTGGAATATGTTTTGCATTAATAAATCCTGGACAATCTGAGAGTATGGTTTCGTTCGATCGGACATTGAAATTCGAACAGTGCGTAGCGTCATTTTGAGAAGAAAATATAAGATTAAAGAGAGTACACACAGAAAAAAAAGAAAAATGACGTCATTCTACATTCTGCAGGTTCATATACTCTCTAAACAATTGAGAAAATTTGTATGTTTTTTTTTTTTAATATTGTTGATCTCAATGTCTCGATAAACAGTCATTTGAGTCATTTCACAAATATTTTAATTAATTTCACCAAAAGTTAATCCACTAGTCTGCTATTTGTTTAGATTTCGATTTTGTAAGATTCCGGTTAGGTCTACTTTCTGTAAGAATTTAAAATACAATAAGAGATTGAAAAAAAAAAAAAAAAAAAAAGAAGACAAAGTGATATGAAGAAATGTAGTTGCGTTGTAAGGAAACCTGGGGGGCGGGAGGGAGGTTAGAAAATAAAAGGAGGATAATCGAAAAAGATTTTGAACTAAATGACAGAAAAAAGGGTAAAGGAAGACATATTAAAAGATGTCTGTTGCCAACTAAAGAATGAAACTTACTTTATATGACAAGTGAACTTTATGTAGAGTGCTAAAAAAAGCACAAAAATAATAAAAATTATTATTATTATTATTATTATTACAAAAATACTTTGAATATTAATACTTTTGTAAACTTGATAATCTAAAATAGTTCACCATTTAATAACTAGACTTCAGTTATGAAAATCACTACTACAATGGAAGAGAAAAACTGACAATTTCTTCGAGATTTTCATGTATTGCGGAAAACCTACAATAGCAAACTGTCGTGGTACTATAGCAACTAGATTGTATCTTGATCTAGCCGTGACAGTAACACCCAGAATAGTAATATAGCAAGTACATTGTATCTTGATCTAGCCGTGACAGTAACACCCAGAATAGTAATATAGCAAGTACATTGTATCTTGATCTAGCCGTGACAGTAACACCCAGAATAGTAATATAGCAACTAGATTGTATCTTGATCTAGCCGTGACAGTAACACCCAGAATAGTAATATAGCAACTAGATTGTATCTTGATCTAGCCGTGACAGTAACACCCAGAATAGTAATATAGCAACTAGATTGTATCTTGATCTAGCCGTGACAGTAACACCCAGAATAGTTATATAGCAACTAGATTGTATCTTGATCTAGCCGTGACAGTAACACACAGAAAAGTTATACATCTCTTGTCTCAAATATATTCATCTTTACTTTTCTTTTATAATATCAACACTTCCCTTTAAAGTCCAAAGTAAAACATGTATCTAATTTAAAATGATAGACAGTTTCCCTTCATTACGTCTTCGACGCTCCTAAATAAAAAAAAAGATGAAACAAAGAACACGACTAGAAAACATAATGCACAGACCATTGAAACCGTCAGCAGAAGATCTAGATCTATATTTAGTTTGTCGGAACATCTTTTTTTTTATTTATTGTTACAACATAATGAAGCAGTTTTTGTAGGAATCGTAATTAGATTATCGGATTCCGGCCGACAAGACATGTTGGAATAAAGAAGAATCATAATAATAAAAGCTAAACAGAGGTAATTGAATTTTTTTCCAGCCGGAACTCTCCTTTATGAAGTCACGTTTGCATTCAAGTTGGCGGGAAAGTTGTTTGAGGGTTTATTTGGTTTAGTTTTGTTTCTTTGGGAGGACAAAAAAATCAAGAGAGAGAGAGAGAGAGAAATGAACAAAGAAGAGATGAGTTTGTAATTTCGTCTCTCGCAATTGGACACGAAAATTTGGCGCCGTAACTTTTTTACAGCGCGTGATCAAAAAACGGATAGAGCTGTTAGCGTTAATATTAGAAGAAAAGTTAAGGCTGAGCAAGTTTTCCTGTAGTGGCCAGTTCTGAGAATTGGTTGCTACTTATTTCCTGATTGTAATTAGTAAAAAAAATAATATTTAATTAGTTACGTCATTGGGAAAACGTTGAGAATTTAGCTCATTGTGGAATGTAGGGGCGACAATCCTTTCCAGGTTGTATGGCTATATAACTGTTTAAAAATGAGAGCTCATCTATGTCACAACATTATATTGCCCACGGTTACCATTGTTTTTTTTTTCCTTTGTTTTCATTTATTCCTCGCAAAGATTTGAATTATAATTTATTTCCATTCCGTGTTTTTTATCTTTCATTTGTTGTTATTGGTCAGTCTAACACGAAAACTTTGCTATCATCCAACTTGTATTGGCAGCGAAGAGCTACTACACACAATGGGCGTAGATTTGTAGATACACTTCCTATACGATAATACTGGAATTTTCACAGTTTATCAGAGTAATCTGCTCTTTGTCTACATTTTGATCTTAATAAGAGAGGAAGAAAACAAAGAATACAAAGCGATATATAGAAATGTAGTGGCGATAAAATGGATAAAGAATATCAAGGAAGCCTTGAGATGAGTTTCCAACTAATTAATAAAAACTTCTTTGTTCTACAAGCGAAAGATTGGAGTCTTCAGTGCGGAAAATACACAAAAACTATCCCATGGATTATAAAAATACTTCACTTGTCAAAACTTGTGTATTTTGTCTACACGTAACCAACACATACATTTGATACGTATACGCCTCCAACAACAGCGGCTGTATCTTTGGATCAACAGATACAAAACAAATTGGCAAAGTCACTTTCATTAATTCGATCATTCATTACATTTATTTCCCGTTTTCAAACTAAAGTTTATATCAAAGATAAATTTAAAATATCTTTCATCTAAACGTCTGCGATCCTGTGATCATTTCGGGTCATCTCATTTCATGGAATCATTTCATGTGATCACGTGATCAATGTGATCAGTACACTTGCTTCCAAAAATAAATTCACTAACATTAAACAGAGTTTTGCTTCAGTTAATTTCTGTCTTAAATTGATTCAATCTGGCATCTCATCGTATTGGGTACACATGTGACTGTATATAACTTATTTGGACGATAGCGAAATAACGAACTGCTATTTTCATACCGGTACTGATACCATCAAACTTTCATCATAGTATATATATAATGTTGACTAGCCTGTTGGTCGCCAGTCAGTTGTGAAGCTAATTGACTCTTTTTATTTTTATAAAGCTAATGTCTGTCTGTCTGACTGCCTGTTCGAAGTCTTGTAGACGTTATTTCTCATACTTCCTATTCTCGGATTAAGTTGAAACTTTGCTTATTTATTTATCGTCAATGACAAAACATGAATCAATAAAAAAAAAACTAATCTATAAAGTTATTAATTAGATTGGTACTAACAGGAAAACCAATTTATGCGCGTTTCTTTGATTCACTTATTACCATAATTATCTATTACTAATTGTTGAGGAAGTCTTATTACAATTCCTCTATTCAGCTTGCAGATTCATGGACACTGGGTGTGTAGGTGAGTAAGTGGTTGGATTGTCGCGATTTTATAAAACAACTCTAACGATTTTCCTCGAAAAGAATTACTAGCTTTTTGACCACATTGGGAAAATAACTCGAGTTTGACTATTATTATTTTAAAAATCTAAAAGTTATGATAGGTATATAAAAAATTCAAATCATTAGTTATTAAGAGTAAAATATTCGACCCTTCGAAACAGTCATCAGCTTCATAAGAAAGGAATTTGTCTTTAATATAAACACAAAGTATTTTTTATATTATATTTTACTTCTTTAATCATTTTATTAGAGGAGTGAGATATGGGAAGATACAACAGAACTAAATGTTTTTCTTTTAAAATTGTGATTTGATTTCTTTTAGGAAGTTTTCGAATTTTGCATAAAATTATTTCCTCCTGGCAGCATCAGAAATGATAAGGAGATTCCATATAAGAGTTGGAAATGCTCGGTATATTCAAATGTATATTGTTTCGTTTAAATCAGTGATTCCCAAAGTGGTCTATATAGACCCCCAGGGGTCTACGAAGACTTCCAGGGGGTCTACGGAAGTGAAAAAATACATTGGGGGTCTATGAACTGTAAATGGGGGTCTACGATAGTGGATCTCATTTAAGCATGTGGAGACTTTAAATGTCATTTCCCATTAATGATTTGTGCCTTAGTTAATCATTTGAATTGTAACTAAGTTAAGTCGAATGATTTTATTTTGAAATTTTAACATCTTTTTTTTAAATAGCTTAATTTTGTCTATATGAAAGTAATATTGTACATGGCCGAGTCTAAAAAGAACTGCAGAAAGTCCAGTGTTGGTGATTCGAAATTTGGTTTTATTTCGTCCTTGTGAAACAAGCAAATGCATTTGTGCTTTTTATGCAATAAAGTTTAAAGTTAGGTCGCTATGAAACCATTAAATCTGGAACATCATTTGAGACAACGCCAACATAATAAAATAGATTCAGATTTGAAATACTTTGGATCACTTTAAGTTCAGAATAGACCCAGAGTAGAAAAAAAGTTTGATTAAACATCACAAAAGAGAAGAGGTTTGTGAACATTTTAAAATATTTTACTTTATCAAACTCTAGAAAACTGTAAACTGTAGGCAAAAAAAAATTGACTTTGCCAGCCATTGAGGAGGTTTTACAACATGTTTTACACAATCCTATATCTGATAGCAGGAAAAATATTCCTTTAAGCAACAATACAATTCAAAGGTGTAATGGTAAGATGAGTTAGAACACTGAAAGGTTCTTATGTAATTACTTGCAAATGACTTACTTCTAAAAAAAATAAAGCTGGACTAGTTAACCTTGCCCGATTTTATAGTGTTATTACTATCAAATTTTTTAGTTTTTTTTTATGAATCAAGAAATAAAAAATAACTACTTTTTGATAAATGGCTCCTTCACACTGAAGTTTGATAGTTGTCGAAAGGCTTAAATAGTGTGACAATATTTTGTCTGAATCCTTGGGTGCTAAAGATCCAATTTTAAAACCAAAAAAAAAAATAAGCGGGAAGCTGACATAGTCTTTTTAACAGACTTCTTTCATAAATTTAATGTGGATGATTTGCTGCGACAAGGCGACAAGGTGATAACCTAAATTTGGTCAAAGCGAAGTCATAATCTCAGTGTTTCTTGTGAGGATTAAATGAATGTAGCATGCATTGGACAGGATGAATAATGTTATTTTCCAAATGTAACTTAGTCAAACATTATCCGATCGAGAAGATATAATGTTAAGCCTTAATTGAAGATCAATATGGACATTTTATTATCAAACTTTTCAATCAGTAGGGCTTTGTTTTTGATTAGTCAATTCATATAATGCATATTATTATTATTTTTTACTTCATTTTAATTTGAATATCATCAATGTATATATATATATGTATATATATATATATATATATATATATATATATATATATAAATATATATATATATATATATATATATATATATATATATATATTTATTTATTTATTTATTTATATGGCCTAGAATCTGTAAGAAAAACAAATTTGAAGTTAATGAATTTCCAAAAAAATTTAGGGGGTCTACCGAAAACTGGAAAACATGGCAAGGGGTCTACGAGACAAAAAAGTTTGGGAACCACTGGTTTAAATGAAGGGTAAGATAAAGTATGCATCATGTATTTTTGATTTCCCTATTTCCAGACCCATCGATTGTATGCATTTTAAATTCTGTTACAGTTTCTCTTTTTGTTAATTCCACTTCTATTGTGTTTTGTATTTTGCTAGCCAGGTTTCAGACACGAAATTGGGTTATAATTAAACTAATAACATGTTTTATTTTGACTTGTCTGTAGCGACCTATATAATTTGTTTCGCTTGTTCTTAATACATCACTTAAACTTTTTAAGTTTTACTTATCAACTTGTTTTGGAACGAAGATTTATGATGAATGAAGGTAGTTACTTTCAACACACACAATCTTAAAAAACAAAAATATGTTTGTGAAGCCATTGTTTTACAGATCCCTAAGAGATAATAAGTGAGATCTTTAAAGAAAAAGCGATTTAGATCTTATGTGGGTTTTTTTTTCTTTTTTATGTAAACTAATCTATTCCTTTCTCATTGGTTGATGGGCGGGAAATGCATGTCCGGGAAACAGCTATTCAGTCTAAGTGAACCCTCTTACCCCAGCGAGTGCGCCTAGGCAAAATTTCAGACTGGAAGCACAATTATTCTGGCTTCTTACGTCTGGACAAGAAATGCCGGAAGCCCGACGGACGCTATAGATCACAGTTTCTGGTAGCTAGGCTGGAAGCTGCTTGAGTGACACACTATATTTGGTTTACAGTAAACATGTGTACAGAAAATGACTCCATTTCTGGTTCAACCCCATGCAAGGCTTTTTTTTTTTTCTAATCTAACAAAAAGGAACAAATAACAAGGAAGATGAGATTTTAAACTTTTAGGTCTATGAGGAGAAATAAAAGTTGGTCTGGCTAGATTTAAAACTCGATTAAAAATATCTCCAAAAATAAAAATAAACAACGGTGAACGATAAATACGAATGATTTTAAGATTCAGAAAGGGAAATTAAAATATATAGATTTGTATTAAATAAAATATGGAGAGAAATTTGGGCAGTGCTAAGAACTTTTGAATACGTATATTTTAAACCTAAGTTACTGTAAATTTCTAAAGTTTTAGAATAAAAAAAGATTGCGCCGTCAAATCCTGAGGGTTTTTTTTTTCGATCCCCCTCCCCCCCCCCCCCCACACACACACAAGCACGCTAAATATGTTCCTTTATATCGCTCTTAAATTCGTGCACTTCGAATAGAAGAATTGAGTTCAGTGAAGAAGAAAAAATAGAAAAAAAAAATCAGAAATATTTGTGCCATGGTCGGGAAATGGTACCGTTGGAAAGAAACAGTTTGGTTTCAGAGATCATTTATTCAAATCGTACTTAGATATTTGTTATAAATTTATCAAAATAGTTTTTCTTTAAGTTAAACATTACATGTAGATTTTTATTGTACTTTGCAGTGTATTATGTTTCTGTTTGCCTATATCCTATACACATAAAAAAAATTGGCTTATTGTATTTGAATTCTGTTTTAGAATCGGTACTCAATATATGAATGAGTAATATATTATTTGGATAATGAACAAAGTTGTGTAATTTTTCTTCTAAAAGTAACAAGAGCCCCACTTGCTCTTCACTTCTGGATCCGTAATTTGTACCTTACTCTCATGTTACTGTTGAAGTTAATTACTTTTGTAACTATCTCATTTCTCTTCATTATAAAAAAAAGGAAGAATGGATCAAATATCGAACACAAAATCTGAGGCTTCAATTTTCCCTCCCGAACGATTCTAAATTTCTTCCCTGTCTACGTTCAAATGAAAGAATATTTTTAGATATGACATCATTCGTGTACATCTCCAATGTCATAAGTGGTTTGTGCTTCCTGCGTCACTTCTATTGTCAAGGAGTTCATGTGACGTCACTCATCTACATTTTTTTTCGTCATAGAATTCGGCTTCAGACAATTTCATAAGAAAATTAGATTTGTGTTTCTTTTGTTCAATTGATAGTTACTGTGTATGTGTTGCTACAGGACTGGGCTACAGTAGAACCAGCGATCCTATTTCTTACAGAATACATTACTTTTGATTTCTTTTGGAGATGTTTGTCTCTCTTTGGATTAGAAAAGGAGGACAAACGAAAATGAAAGAGAAAGCATGAGTGTAAGTGGATGAAAGATGGAGAGAGGTAGAAAGAAAGAAAAGAGGTAGAGAGTGCGTGTGTATGTGTGTGTGTGAGTGCGCTAATTCAATAAAAAAAATGTGTATGCTCTTAATGTCTCTAATAACCTTCACTTTTGACCTTGAACATTGCCAATCCCTTTTTTTCCTGCATCTTTCCCGTCTGTTTGAACTTTTGAAGCAGCACAAGTATCTGACAACAAGATTTGTTTGTGGAACGTCCGTCCATCTTTGTTACTGTATCCTGCCACCAAGTCTAGTGGAAGGTCTGTTCATTTGTTTCTTGTATCCTGCCACCAAGTGGAAGGTTCGTCCATCTTTGTGCTTGTATCCTGGCATTAAATCTAGTGGAAGGTCCGTTAATATTTGTTCTTGTATCCTACCACTAAGTGGAAGGTTCGTCCATCTTTGTGCTTGTATCCTGGCATTAAATCTAGTGGAAGGTCCGTTTATATTTGTTCTTGTATCCTACCACTAAGTGGAAGGTTCGTCCATCTTTGTACTATCTATCTATCTATCTATCTATCTATCTATCTATCTATCTATCTATCTATCTATCTATCTATCTATCTATCTGTGGTCTGTTTGTGCGTCAGTCCGTCCCGTTTGGATCTCGTAAACTAGATATTAAAAATCCGACATCATAGTATTTTAGACCATTCAAAGTTCTAATGCAACGGCTACTTTTCTTTTCTGAAAGCAAAATTCTAATTTTAAAATCAATTTGCAAGCATTTTTTTTTTCATAAAAGTACACCATTTTTACAACTATTCACTATTAACAGTAACAAACACGGGAGGCTATTTAGTAAGGGAGATGACACATTGATGCAAACGGATTTAAATTTTTTGTAACAAAAAGTATTTTTTTTTTACAATTCTATTGCTAAGTTAAGTAAGTTCAGTCATATTAATTACTACATTTACAAAAATATGTTTACTTATTTAGTTGTTTTTTTTTTAATTATTTAGTATGCATATAAGTGGAACATAATTAAAAATACCAATTAATAAGTAGTTTTTAATATTGTCGCGTGAACGGCAGCACTGAAACATCTTTATGTAACACTAAACTAAAGGAATTGTTTATTTTTCTACGGAAATGTGTTGGTTTTTTTTTTTTTTTTTTTGATGCTTTGAATAAGAGATTGACCCTTTATAAAACAATTACATAAACATTATAAGACATCATTATGGCCTTGTTCATACAGCGAAAGGTACTACATTCACCTATCCCTTGGTCTGCTCAACCGTTGAGACACCACACAAGATCTGTTAACCTTCTTTCTCCATACTTCTCTGTCATTTGCCTTTGATAGAATTTTATTCTGATATTCTTTCTGAAAATATTGATACCGTCCTTTTTACCTGCCTTGGTGGACCACTTCGGGGGCCGATTTTGAGTTTGTGTTTCCACACAAACTGTCTTTGTAACCTTTTTATTTTAGATTTCGCTTTCTAAACCTGATTCTTAGCAAATATTTAATAACGTAATCTTATCATTATTCAGCACTTGTAACAAACAGTGCAAAAAAATATAGCATTCAAATTATGGCAAACTATTTAAAGGTTAGGGGGCAAAGTGGCTGAGTAGTTGAGCACTTGGTTTCCAAACCGATGTGATCTCGGGTTCGAATTCTGGTGAAAATTGGGATTTTAGAACGCCCCTGAGTCCACCCAAATCTAATGGGTACCTGTCATTTCTTGGGGAAAGTAAAAGGGTTGGTGGTTGTGCTGGCCACATGACACAGGTTACTTTTACATCATCGGCCCTATAGATCTCAAGGTCTGAAAGGGAACTTTGTAAAGGTTTGGTAAGTCGCAGAGTTTTGCAGAGTAGGCCTAAGGATGTGCTAAGCCGCGAGTAAGTTTCTCTGTATCAGTGCTGTGAAAAATCTATTTTGACCGCTAAAATTGTTTAGAAATATTTAATTATCTTAAAATTATTTGGTTTATGTCTTTTTATCACTGAAATTGTTTGGAATGACGTTAAAATAAAAGTAGTATTTATGACACATGACGTCAAACGGCTTCAGCGGGGGGATACTCCTTTCCATCATGAAGCAATACAAGAAATACTGTAATGAGAAATGAAAGATCGCCATCAGATTCACAAAACAGAAAATGATTTACAAAAAAAAAAAAAAAAACATTTTTATGTTACTTGTCGAAACTAAACTCCGTGAACAAAAACAAATGTGTAGAAAACAGAAAGTGACGCGACAGTTGAAGGAAGTGACGCAATAGTTACTATATAATTAACCATTATGACGTATTCACAGAAGAACACACTTTACTTTTTTGAAAAAAGGATTTTTTTTTAACTTTCGGAGGTTCCTTCAGAAATTAAAAGGATTACTTTCTGCCTGGACGGCAAGGAATGGAAGTAGGCTGAGATTGAACTCGCACAATCCTTGTAGTTGCGTCTTATTCCGTTGAATTCTATTGAAAACAAATTGCGTGGTGCAAGTTGGCAGTATCTGGATATAGACTAATATAGAGTAAACATTAAACCCTACAATTTGAAGTATAAATGGCCTCCTTCAATCGCGAAGCGACTATGGATCATCTCATAAAACTGAGATGAATGCCTGGGCATTAGCTATGGTTGGAAGGATGTCGCCTACACATCAATTCCCCCCCCCTCTCCGAGCAGTTGATGTATCCAATGGAATTGCAAGTGCCTATACTTTTTGGTGTCAACGGCGTCGCAAGCTCTGACAAGATTTACCACTGTGTGCCTAAGGGAAGCCGGCTCCTGGTTTTTCCTCAGTGTTGACCCTCGAAGCCTTTCCCATGATAGGATATAGCTGCAAGGCAGCAGAGGTTAGGATTCAGAGTTTTCCTTCTCCTAGGTGGGTAGCCAGCTGTGGCTAACAAGCCCCTCCTGTCCTAAGCTGACTGGTTTAGTCGCCAGTTACTATCCTTCACCCCTTCTCCTGTTAGTGAAAACAGTTCCGCCGGACTCAATATCTGAGCCATATGTGAAGGCCAGGACTGGTAGTCAGAGGATTTTGAAACGCGTGCCATTAAGAAGCATTTCAAATGTAGTGCAGTGCTTATATCTATTACCACTTCTGGCAATGACAACCTGGCAGAACCAATTTAAAGTGCAAGACACAGTCACATGGTCTGTACATCTCTTTGTCTCTAGTAATGACAAGTAATTGTATTCTAAAAATAGAATTAGGTCTTTATGCCATCAATTTATCTCATTTGAAAACTTTCAAAGCTGGAAGAAATTTTGTACAATTAAGTGTGCTGTACCCATGTCTCGTGAGACTGTTCAGTGATTGACTTAAGGTTAAGTGGTCTAGAAGTAGAAATTGTTAGAACAATAACGTTTGGTGTTTGGCCGGTTTATATCTTGAGCCAGGAGATAAGGAAACCACAAAGCTATCCAGGATTATGAATGGATTTGTGAATGCCTCTCTTTTTATCTCTATATAAATGAGAGTTCCTTTATTTTGTTGTCGCTATTGGCGTTTCTTAGAGTTTGTATGTGTGTGTGTGTGTTTGTGCTCTTATATCTATCAGAGTTAAACGTTTCACCTAATTTTAAAAGAAAAGAATATCGTAATAGATTATATTTCTCGTCATCCCGAGCTGTAATGACGTCATTGCTATAAATTCTACTCTCAAAAAAAAAAAATCTGCTCAACTCTCCACATGAGAAGTCTGAGAAATGCTTACAATATACATTACATTTTTGTTTAAGTTGCCCCACCGTTAGTTGAAGAAAAAAGCAAGTCATATTTGCTGGTGTGAATGTGTCTGTGGAAGTGTGTTTGTAATGTTGTTTCCGAGTGCGCATGAATCGCTCAAAATGAATGACGTCAGAGTGTCCTACTTTTTTTTAGACCAGAAGAATCAAAAAAAAAAAATTTGTGAGTTTAATAGGCTTTGAAATGTGGAGGTTGTTCACGTGTTTAGTGTCCCTTCAAAACTTTTTTTTTTAAACTTCAATTTGTCCAGTGCCACATCTCGCAGCATGAATATGTATCTGCGAGGTTTTTGTTATGTTTGTGCGTGAAATTCAAATATGGCGCCGCGTAGTATTATACCTGATTAGTGTTATACCTGATTAGTATTATACCTGATTAGTATTATACCTGATTAGTGTCTAGCTTCAGTTGTGTTGAAGATGTAACGTATGTTCTAGTCCTCCTACAAACATAACAAATCTCGGTAGTCAATGGAAAAGTTTTTTTAATTCAAACTCTTCGTATCAATGAAACATCTGAATTAACCTTGTGCCTTTTTTTTCTTCTTTTATATATATATATACTTTTTCTTCCAGCATTGTCTCATGTATTGCTGAAATTTCTATAGACCGCATTACAATTTACAGGAATTATCAGACCTAATTCTAAATGTATTACTTAATACTTGAACACATACATAAATGACGTCATACTGATACGTATTAAAAACAAACGTAGAGTACATAAGTAGATGAGGTCATACTAATGAATATATTCAACGCAAACACAATTCAAGGCTATGGTCTCTTACATGTTGTCAGAAGAGCCCGTATCTTATAGCTTGTAGCTTTATGAAGATCTTGAACGTAGTTCCTGAACAGATTTTAACAATGAGAATATAAACTAAAACTCACAAGATTGTACAGCTAAATCTTTCAGAGAGCTATTTTTAATTGTTCTGCCATAGATGAAACTCTGTAATCACACAGACAATAAATGTAGTTTGAAATTTTAGTTGTTTTTTTTTTCTTCAATTTCAATTGACTGCAAAACTGATAGAAATGTAATTTTTTAATGAGTTTCTTTTTTTTTTTCTGATTGAAATCAAACTTTCGAGGCTCTATTGATAAGTTTCTTTTAAAGATTATTTTAATCACCATCTTTTTTTTATTCGACTTCGATAAAGTAATTATTTGTTTGATGTTACAGGTATTCTTTGTTCCATTTCAATTTCAATATTTTTTGTAAATGTAAACATTAACCGTCGCAAGATTCAATAGTGCGATAATCATAGAGAAATCTTTACAGAGTTAATGTTCTTTAAAATGTTTTGGTTACTTTTCTGTGTTGTTATTAGTTGTTGTTTTTTTTTTTTTTTGTTACTGTAAACCTTATAAAAAAAAACATTTCTATAATTGGACTATTTAGCAGAACCTTCAATCTTCCAGACCAAAAAAAAGTTGTATAATATAAAGGGAGGACCAAAAGTTACAAATTTGGGCATCGATTTTCCCTGCGTAGACTTGATCTGTCAACGGGCTGTACATTTGGCTGTGTCTTTCACAATTGACATCTTCTGACCTTTCCCGCCCTTTTCTTTTCTTTCTTTACTTTTTATTTTCTCCCCACAACCAAATTTAGCTTACGGAGAAATAAAATAAGAAAGAAATTGTATTTGCCTACACAGGCGGTAGCTCAGATATAGAGCCCCGGTGTGACGTATCATGCAGCAAGGCGGCTACAGCAGCCCACATTTTCAACGTCTGCTCTGACTGGGCTTATTTCAATTTGTTCAATTTCCCGCTTTGAAATGTATGCCGACAGTTCGGACTGTACAGAAGCCCATGATCCCTGTCTCAGTTTTAATTGGATTTTACTCAATTCTGGACTAAACAAAGTAGCGGGAGGGAGGGGGGGATTTCTGGAACATTTCACTTTTCAACTCTTTAAGTTTTCTTTTTTATTTTTTTTAAATCTAATTTAGTTTCTCTTTGAACAGTGCTCTGATATTTGTAGGCACAACAATACAATCTGTGCCACTGCTTCAAGTGAAACTTTGTAGGGATTAAAATAATATAATACGTTTACAATCATCTTTTTAGTCTTGCACTAAAAGACTTTTTTTAAAAACAGAAATGTGGACTATTAAAAATACGACACTTTGCAAGAAATCTTATTCGTGAAATTAATGAGATTGGAACCATTTTAAACTTTCACATACACAAAATAGGTTGGGGGGGGGGGGAGAGGAGAATGTGAAAATCCCCCCGGCCCCCAATTGAGGGGGGCCCCAAATGAGTATTTTTTAAATTAAAAATTAAATATTACGCAAAATGCAGGGGCCCCCAAAGAGGTCAAGCCCCCCCCCCCCAGGGCTCCAATATGATGGAAAATCACTAGCTACGCCCCTGAACCACACATAACACACTTGCGTTCAATACAAACATCATTATTAAGGGAACAATGACAAACTTTATATGTTCAAACAGATGCTTTCACCCAGTTGAATAAGTTACATCTTTCCGTTGATATTAAAAAGTGGAGTATTTATTCCAATGATATGACACCATTTTTTATACCAAATGACATCAGGGCTCTAAAAAAAATAAAACATATTCAAGTGAAAAAGTTAGAGTCATTTTGAAAATTAATATCGGCGGTAGGTGTGCAACTAAACAAAACGTTATGAGGTTGGAATAACCAAAAAAAGGCATTAAGCCCCGCCCCCCCCCCAAAAAAAAGAGGCATAAGCTCATAAAAGAGGCATATTCCCCCACAAAATATAGCAATAACTATAAATTTATGCTATAAATTTGAGGAGATTAAATCTAAACATATAAACCAATAAAACTTTTGCTGCCTTTAACTGTATTTTTTAAAATTGAAAAAATTTAACCCTATATATTATATCTATTTTTTTTTTACCTATTATATTATTACAGCGTTGGCAATCAATATTATTCTAGATTTATATTGTTGTAACAATGGTAAGGTCAAAATGGAATTTCACCTTCAACGTAGGTTTGATCTAGATGTTTTTTCACAGTTATGGTGTGATTTAAAGGGAGAGAATTGATTTTAATATAGAAATGTCATTATGTACTCAATTATCGGTCTTTGATTTTTAAGCTGTGTCTTTTCCTGCTTTCTTTCTCACAGAAACCTCTCCCACGCTTTCCCCCCCCCCCTCCACCCACCCATCCTCCCAGCTCCCAGTCAAGTCATGTGACTTATAATTAAATTAAGCTTACTGCCACCAAACAGTGGTGAAGCCAGGGTGGCTGTGCTGGTAGCAAGTGGTGGAGAGAGAAGGATTGCCTGGATAGGCCTGTCCACTAAAGTGCTACGAATCTTCCCCTGAGGGAATCAAACCAATACAGAAGAGACCTGCGTCTGTGAATGATGGAATAGTACATAGAGAGAGAAAGAGTGTGTGTGTGTGTGTGTGTGAGAGAGAGAGAGAGAGAGAGAGAGAGAGAGAGACTAACAGAAACACAATATAGAAAGAGACGTGTATAATAAAAGGGACATAGTGATACAAACGCTGGTGTGTCCGCTCTTCAAGATGGATCACTCTGGGTCCATGGAAGTTCGGTCGTGCACCCGGGCCTTCGGTGAAGCAGAGCAATGGGAATATCCAAAGTATTGAACAGGCTGCTTGCCACTCACGTAGGTAAATAGGCCTCATTAATTAAATCTGCCGATATGATAGATAGAGGCGCACTGGAAGCATGCAGTCTAATCCTCGTAGAGTCTACCTCAATGTGTGTGTGCGTGCGTGCGTGTGTGTGTGTGTGTGTGCTTTTTTTTTTTTTTGTAACATTTTTTTTTACTCTGACAGTAAACTCTAACGAAGCAATTAACTTCTGATATTTTTTGATAGAACTCGTGTGGGACTTACTTGCTTGTTTAATTAGATTTAATTGCTTGGTCACATATTGCGAAAGGTCATGTGAGGACATAGTCCCTGGGCAGACTATTTATTGGCAATGTGACTAGGTGCTGGACCTTAGTATTGATAGTACAAGGATAATAAATTATCTTAGTGTTGAAACAGGGGAGTCTGGACAAGCTTTGCGTTGCTAGTGATAGTATTGGGAGGCTGGTGCATACAGATCTCATGGGTACCTGACATTTGTAATAGCACAATTAATCTTGTGCTTGTGAGCATGTTAGTGTGTATATGTGTTTACGTATTTAGATGTGCGTGGGTCTATGTCTATATTATGACGGTGCCTATGCATACATTTACGTTAGTTCATACACATCTATAATGCATGCACCTTTATGACATCTTTATGACATCTTTATGACATCTTTATGACATCTTCATGACATCTTTATGACATCTTTATGACATCTTCATGACATCTGTATGACATATGTGTAATACCGAAGAAGGGAACAATAAATTTACGTCGACCATCGGGAGATAGCTGTTTTGTCTGCGTAAAATGTGGCGAAATATGTAGGTCAAAGCTAGGACTGCGTTGCCACGTGAAATACTGCATCCCTCTATAATCTTCGGACTTGAAAACAAGCCTTAAAATATCTATTTATGAATGTCTGTATGCTTGCCCTGAATGTGGCAAAATATGTAGGTCACTGCTGGGACTGCGCAGCCACGGGAAATACTGCATTCCTCACTAATCTTCGGACTCGAAGACTAGCCTTATTGTGTATTTTTTAAATGTAATTATCACATAAATTGCTTTAAAAATATTTTATTTTCTATACAGTGCTGATAAATGAAAACAAAGGGCCGATGTTCCAATACTAGTGAAACATACCTGGTATATATCTAGTTTGTCTCTATGGTCGAAAAGAGTATCAAATTATTATAATATACTATGAATTTTTAATTCAGTTCTAGTATTAGGATATATGAATAAAATATAATTAAAATACATATCTTGTAAACCCTAATGATTTATGTAACTGTGTTTCAGAGTTCTAACGCTTTAAAAAAATATGGGAAGAAGAAGTTCAAATAGTGGCCACTGGGCAATATGCATGCTCTACGGACTCTGTAAAATCCAAGAAATAGCTTGGTCACACGTTGTTGTTGTTGTTTTTTTTAGAGAAAGGTCTAGAATCTAGATATTTCATGAAAAGTCTAGATATTTCATGAAAAGTCTAGATATTTCATGACCAAATACAGAGTTATGCTTGCCCTGGATGTGGGAAAAAATGTCTACGCCGAATAGCAGAGTTTCTCGCTAACACTCTACGGGAGGACTAGCCCTTCCGGCCTTGCTACCAATTGGAGTTCATCATCTCAGGTGGAAAAATATGTAGGTCACAGCTGGGGCTGCGTTGCCACGGGGAATACTGCATTCCTCATTAATTTTCGAACTCAAAGACAAGCCTCATTATTATAATAATTATATAATCCCTCATTGGTTGTAATACCCTATTAAACTGTAGCTTTTATTTCCTGTATTTACTAACAGAGAAAAATGTAGACTTATAATGCTTGTCTTCTATGCAACTGCACTTCATGTGAACTCGATAGATAAATTGTTTTTAAACGATTTACTGTTAGCTTGACTGTCTTTTCTAAGGGAAGATGTCTTATATATTAACTAAGGAAAAGATTTAGTTACTCAGTACGTTGAAAGAACTGGAAATAAAATATTGATTGTTTAACAACAGCTTGTATTTGAATAAGAGAGAACGAGAGAGAGAGAGAGAGAGAGAGAGAGAGAGAGAGAGAGAGAAAAGAGAGGCTGATTATGAAAGCCCGGCGATGGCTAAGAAAACTTGCAAAAATTGCTTGTGGAAAAAAAGAAAATACGTTGAATATATTCCCTAGGTTTTGTTTTTTTTTAGTTCTCAGTTTTATTGACCAGCTATATATAGGTCCATTTTGTTAAACTTTTAAAAATCCAATATAATATTTTGAATATGTAACTATTAACTACTTATTAATTACATAAATTTCATTGTTTGATGGTTTTGTAAGCTTAAACTACAGAATTAGATTCAATGTTTATTGAACACTACAGCAAAATGACATTTCAGAGCATTCTTGCTAACCCTTACCCTAACTAACATACAACTAGTTTTAGTTTCGAATTATCAAAGTATATAATAGCTTCCATTAAATAGCGTGACACAAGCATAAATGATCACGGGGCGTGAAACGGTTCCCCTTCGAAATGAATGAAGTACAATACTTCTAATTTGAAACTGTAATCAAAAGGCCAGTACATTACATAATAAACGAATGAGATAACTATGATGAAAACTTTACTTGATAATGTTAAAATTGTTAAAATTGTCCACAAAAACTATTCGAGTATTGAAGTGGGCGTAAAGAAACCAATATGGTGGCAGGGGAAGGGTCGAACTCAACACCAGTTTTGATCTGAGCAGACATAACTATCCCCTTAGAGAAGTCTTCCAGAAGATTATAAATAACAAGTAAACAAAATAAAACACATAATAGATTGGCAGGTTCAGAAGCGGGGTAGGACGAGGGCAGGGGGAATAACTGGTTGTTTGCAGACATGACCAGGCGGATGCCGGTATAGAATTTCCTCTAGGCGATTCTGTTAGAGCTTCCCGCGAGCTTGGTAGTCTTGCTGTTAAATAGCGTTCTAGTTTTGAACTTTGATTTATGATAGAAACCAGGCCAAAAGTCTTGTTTTAAAACTCAATACTGCATAGTCTCTTTTTACATAAATCAATACTGCATAGTCTTTTTTAATACCTCATATTGCCTTGTTATATAACCACCAGTCTACTTTACATTATCTTGTTATGTAACATCTAGCCAGCCTATTAATTGTTTTTGGCCAAGTTATATTAAATGGATGAAATGGTTTATATATAACTGTTTAAGGATGTCAAAGTCAGTCCAATAAGAACAATACTAATAACATGACCAACATTTGGACTAGTATTTAGAACAGTATTCTATTATTCGAAAACATAAAGCATGTATGCTGTCTTTGTGGTCAATAGTGAGACCCGCTGGACAAACGATCTAAATCATTGTACTGAGACCCGCTGGTCAAACGAACTAAATCATTGTATTGAGACCCGCTGGTCAAACGAACTAAATCATTGCATTGAGACCCGCTGGTCAAATGAACTAAATCATTGTATTGAGACCCGCTGGTCAAATGAACTAAATCATTGTATTGAGACCCGCTGGTCAAATGAACTAAATCATTGTATTGAGAACTGTAACAAGCACAAGTCTGAACTGTACAAAACTTGTTTGCTTCACTTAGAGACAATTAGACCGACTCTTGAGCAGTTCCACGAAGTCTGCTGTCACCATCAGATTGATCACCTAGTCTAATCATACATTGCACTTATTGCTAGTCCAAATCGTAAACAGAAGCTACTCGATATCCTATTGGATCGATGCATGTAAAACATGCCTAACCAATCCGTTAAGCTCTTGTTCTGCATCTTTAATCTTTATAGATTATATATCTTTATACGGAAATATAAACAATAGTTTTAATGGGAAAGTATTCGATTCCGAAGATTAAGGATGAGGTAGCGTTTCACATGACTACGCAGGCCCAGCTACGACCTGCATATTTTTCCACGCTGATGCAGGCAAAGCTGTTTTCGTAACTTCTTTCGCAAAGGCTGCGGGACACACAATTGAGACCCTAAGAAAAGCCCTTGTTGAAGACAGGTGCAGAAACAAAAGTTTTAACTTAGCAAATAGATCAATAGATGTCAAAGGTTAAATCCCAGTTCGGCTAACACTTTATAAACTTAGTCATTTCACTGTCCAGTCAGTCTTACCAAACGATTGTAGACGTAGTATTTATAATGCAAAACTAAAGGGAAACGACCTGAATTCGAACTTAAGGCTCAAGCCTTCTCAAGCGGCATACTAACCCCTCTGCTGGTGACCAGCTTATGAAAACAGAAGATAGTATAGTTTTCTATTGTTTGTTTCAAACTTATTTTAAAGCGGCGACTTAAAAAAGGGGACTAATTCAGCTTATATCAGAACACCTCTTTCAAGTACAATTTGTTTCCCTTGTTCGAGATACCAAACAAAATAATTAACTACCGATAATTTTTACCTAATGGTTTCCCTCATGGTTACATCAGAATCTATTCAGACAATTAAAACACGCGCACACACTCTAAAACACCCAGCACATAGCCCCGCCCATTTATGCTAGATGAGAGATGTAGGCATATTCTTTATAACATAAACTTTTTTTTTACTACACAACTTGTCCGTGTTAAAGTATGTATGGACCAACATCTTCTCATCACAACTATAGATCAAGGGCGGATTCAGAATTTTGTAGCTGGAGTCAAGCGATGGCCCTTACCACCCCTCCCCCCCACCCCCGTTCAGCTACCTTCACTATCCTCTTTCAGACATCATGTCAATGTGGAGAAGGTAAACATCTTGAATTAGAACTTTGGACATTCAGTTCAAAACCTACATTCTTGCCCCCAAGTTATCTGTTCATTTTTTTCCTCCATGTAATAATACAAATATGGATAAACACACACAACAATTCAATTTATAAGAAAAACAATTAGGCTCCATAACGACAAGGGACTTCACCCACAGACATCATAATATAAAAGATAACAATATGAAGACATTTTATTTTTCTGGCTTATTGAAGAACTAGATTATTTTGAGAATGAGTTCTCTTGCCGACTGGTTACCAGGGCAACTAAAAAAAAAAAAACCTGCATGGCGCGACAACTCTAATCAATTAGGAAATCAATAATTATGGAGTTAATTATCCTGGTGTTCATTACCCCAGCATGGCGTTTAATAGTATTGAGGATTATTAAAGAAAAAAGCTTGTTGATGTTGAAAACCTTTGTTGTTATAAATTGTGTTCACTTGGTTTAGTGAACACTTTCACCTTTAGCAACAACCAACATTAAGGAGCAAAGAGGGTTTTTTAAAAAACGGTAAGCCATGAAGCAACAAGCGGACACATCATAACTCTCTTAAATTTCTATGGACCAATAGAACAGCTAAATATAGAGACAAGTATGGGAGGAATAAAACGTATTTTAAACCAATACACATTGAATGATATTTACAAATATGTTCATAGAATGATGTTGAAATAATTGATAAAATACTGACAAAAGAATGATACATTTTATAAATATTTATTTATTTAGTTTATTTTGAAAAGTTATTACAAAATAACAAAAGCATTTTTTAACAGAAACTCGTAGACTGCCTTCTAGGGTTGTTTGGTAATGAATGCAGAAGAAAAGGTTAGGGTTATGATAGGCCCTCTTCTTAGCACCACGAACATAGGTCGAAATGAAAGTGTTTTCATTTTTTACAAATCTTATATTTACTCACTACGTCTGGCTGTCTGTCTGTCTGGGTGGATTCTTGTACACTTGTTTTTCTCCAAATTTCCATTCAAGCCCAAGTTGGAATTTCGGATAATTATTCAAAGTCTAATAATATTTAATAATTTATAAAACAACAACTATTGGTTAATCAATTTGTAATAACGAATTACTTTGTTTTATAGAGAAAAATGGTAGATTAGGCTTGCAATATTGAAAAAGATATGACAACAATTGAGCGGTGTGCTCCCTCTATACAATATAAGCTTGTTTTTAGAAAGTATTTTTATTATTTCTTGTTATAGAATATAAATAATTAAACGTAATTGATCAGAACTGTGTCATATAGGCCTACTGTATAACGTGAACAACTGCCTAGCTCTGGGAATGGGGAAATATATGCAATATGTACAGTCATGGTTAGTTTACAGCAAAATTAGATTGGTAACTATAAAAATCAGGAGAAAAAAAAACAAAACACACATACACATACACATAAACACACATAAATATATATACAGGGTTTTTTTGTGACGGTAAGCACCGGTACGGCGTACCGGCACCTGTTTGAAAAAAAAAATTACTTTTCTTGTATTTTAACGTATATTATTAATTTTTAGTAGTTAAAAGTTCGGCAAGGAGGTAATCTAATTCAAATTAGTTTTCATTTGTATCTTGGGATTTATTAAAAAGTAGTTGTGTGATTTTGTTCTATAAATAGAAATAATCTCATAAGTTTTACGAACGTTTGAAAACACACACACTATTGATCAACTAATACTTTCGTCAACAATAAAAAAAAAAAATAAAAAGTCGTTTGCAACTAGTTTGTTACTTTACAATCTACACCCTATTAATACAGTAATGCTTATATCTTAAAACCGAACACGTACACACTGAAAACACCAATACATTGCATGAACTCATTCCAAACCAGCAAAACTACACTATACAAGTATTGTACACGATATTTCCCCCACTTTTCATCCTCGGATGAAGTTGAAACTTTGCACAATCATTCATTGTCCCTGACAACACGTGAAGCAAATAATAAAATAAACAATTAACTAATTAATTAGTAGTAATAAATTAATTTTGTTTTAATATTAAAGGAGATAAATCTTATATGGCTATAAATAAACAGTTCTTCCCCTTAGATAAGCTTTGTTTGTTGTTTGTTGTTTTTTTTTTTAAAGTATTTTTTTTATTTTCCTTGTTTTATTTTCAACAGTGAGTCCATCTTCGTAAATAGCTACCTTCATCCAACCAATCCGTTGTTTTCTTGGTTTTCCTTTTGTCTTGCATCCTTAATATCCCATGTTTTATCTAGTGGCGTACACTCCCACGGCTGGTTGGCATTTTTACTAAGTGGCCAAACCAGTTTATTTATTTTTTCTTGGGCCATGAATTTGTTAATTGGTATGGCGCCAACCATTCCCCGGATGTTATCGCTCCTCGTGTTCGTCTGCTGTTCTGTTATGTAAACAAAACAAGCCAAGTGATCCGTTTGAATGGAGCAATAAAAGACAAATACAGCACTATGGCTTCAACTAAACGCAGCTACATTGTTCTAGTATCCTTAGAATGTGTATGCTGCCCGCAAAGTGCGAGCTCCTGACGTTTTCGAGCCGAGTTGTAAAGAACGTCACCATTTCCTACTTTGACTAGGCAGTCTAGGCAGTGTATAGAATGTCTAGGTAGTGTATAGAAAGTCTAGGCAGTGTATAGAATGTCTAGGCAGTGTATAGAATGTCTAGGCAGTGTATAGAATGTCTAGGCAGTGTATAGAAAGTCTAGGCAGTGTATAGAAAGTCTAGGCAGTGTATAGAATGTCTAGGCAGTGTATAGAAAGTCTAGGCAGTGTATAGAATGTCTAGGCAGTGTATAGAAAGTCTAGGCAGTGTATAGAATGTCTAGGCAGTGTTTAGAATGTTTAGGCAGTGTATAGAATGTCTAGGCAGTGTATAGAATGTCTAGGCAGTGTATAGAAAGTCTAGGCAGTGTATAGAATGTCTAGGCAGTGTATAGAATGTCTAGGCAGTGTATAGAATGTCTAGGCAGTGTATAGAATGTCTAGATCTACGTAGGTACCTTTTCAGACCTTCCGATCTATAGGGGTCATATGCTTCTAAGGCAGACGGTTAACGAGGGTGCGGCCAGCACAACGACAAACCGTCCTTCCCCCGAACGTATGTCTAGTTATCTCGAAGCTCAAAATTCCAGTCTTCTCCGGGAATTGAACTCGAGACTTCACGATATGGTAGCCATGTGCTATACCTCTAAGCCACCCCGCACCCTATATCGAGTAAAGTAAGTCTCCCCCCTTTCTATAGGGCAGACGAGGTAAATGTTATCTGTTTCTCTGGCCCACGGTTAACAAGGGTTTCAGGTAGCCAGCACAACGACCAACCGCCTTTACTTTTCCCCAACTACTGTCTGGTACCCATTAAAGCTGAGGGGACTCAGAGGCGCCCTAAAGATCCTGCAATTAAAAATCTCAGTTTTCACCAGGATTCTAAACCGGAAACCTCTGGTTCGGAAACCAAGCGCTATACCTAAATAAGGTGACTTGAAAATATCTTTTCTAGAAAGATTTTTCAAATGAAAAATGTAGATACAAATGTTCAAAACTACTTAAATGAACATTTTTCACTCGTGTGTGTGTGTGTGTGCGCCTTTATGTGTATATGTTTGTGTTGTGACGAGCTCTTTTTATTGAGGAAATAGATCAGTGGTCCACAATCTGTTTCTAAAAGGGGCTATTCCAAATTGTGGTTTCACTGACCACATCGTCTGAAACGGAAAAAGGTCAACGAGTTCAGTGCAACGAAGCCGCACCTTCATTAAGCACCACGGAGTCACTACATAGCGCTGCGTCACTGTTCAGATATTGTAACAGTATTGATGACATATGTACAGGTGTGTGTATATCGTCTGACATTAGTGACCTGTTCGGGTGACCATTCATGTCCCTGTCTAGCTGTACTAATTAGTTGTTAATAACAAAGTTTATCAAAGGGTCTCGTAGTTTATATTTAAATGACAAATGTGTTGTGAACATGTAGAGTTACGAAACATGTTCATTTTAAAAATCTATTGCTGTTAGTTGCTGTAATATTAAGTTTCGTCATTGAGTTCCTGTGCGGTAAGCAGGTGAATGAAAGAGGGCGCCTTGAACACAAATGCTACAGATATGGTCCAGCGCACCATAGACTAGATAGAAGTTAAGGTGACCAGATATTTATGGAGCGAAAGCGGGACACATGTCAATCATGGGACATAAAAGGAACTAGCTCAGAAGTTGTTGTTTTTAGCAATATTCCTTTCAAGAACTTTGACGTTAGTACAATACATCAGAATGTACACACACAAACACACACACACAATGTACACACACAATAATTTAAATTATTAAGTAAAAGCGTAACATTAATAGTCTTTTTTTTTATGAAAGCGGGACATTGGTTGTCCCGCCCGGACATTTCATGAAAAAGGTGACAGACGTTTCAAAGCGGGACAGCGACGCCTAAGTCGGGACGTCTGGTCACCTTACATAAGTGATCTTAAACAAAGAGTATTGCGCTGATGTAGATCTGTTCCTTTTATGTGTTGTTAAGTCTCTTCAAGTCTGTCTTCATTAAAAAAAATAAATAAGACATCTCCGGCATTGACAAGTGCTCTGCATACAAGAGATAACATTTCTGTTAGGCCATGATGCAGACATTATGTGTGACGTAATCCTAGTGACATACAATCTGTCAGAGTAGACAAGGAAGGAGGAAGTACTCCATCATACAACTTTTGCTTCAATGACAATCGCCCTGGTTACTTGACGTCTTGCTTTATCTTCCTCATGGTAGTCGGTGGTGGAAAGAAACACCTCACATCTCATGTATTGATCGGGAGGACAAATATTAACTGCTGTTTAGAATAATAGAATTTTTATCTCTTCTTTTTGCAATGGAGAATTACAGCAAGGGAAGTAATCATTTGAATTGTCCTCCCTTTTTCATTTATTTTTTTTTCTTTCCCTCCAAAATCTTATAGCGAGATTGTAGGAAAAGTTTTTTTCCTTTGATCAGAAGGATTTCTTTTTTATTTCTTTGTGTGCACATTAAAGGCAGATAATCTTTATTTACATCTTAAGGCATAAGAATAGAGACATTCTTTTCACCTTTTTTTTTTCAAAGAATTTAGCATGTTTTCAATTACTCTGGAGATGAGGGGGGATGATCCCATACAATATCCACTCATGATTTTACGATGCGTGATGTTTTGTTATAGAATAGTGTATGTCTCATGCGTCTACATTTTACATTTTATATCAACGTGGATAAATAGAACTTGTTTTTATCATTGACGTATTTTACAGTGCAGAGATGTTGACAGATCTGGATACATTGCAAGACTGAGCTGCCGTTACAAAGGCCCCCAGGTTTTAGAAATATGAAATTTTGTGACTGGTCTCTATTCCATATTTTTTAATGTAGGTGAGATTTGAATGTTAAACGATCACTTGTCCCAGCGCATCCAAGGGGGCTTTGAGTTTATAATGCCTCTCCACGGGGCTTTGAGTTTATAATGCCTCTCCACGGGTTTTGAGTTTATAATGCCTCTCCATGGGTTTTGAGTTTATAATGCCTCTCCAGGGGGCTTTGAGTTTATAATGCCTCTCCAGGGGGCTTTGAGTTTATAATGCCTCTCCATGGGTTTTGAGTTTATAATGCCTCTCCATGGGTTTTGAGTTTATAATGCCTCTCCAGGGGTTTTGAGTTTATAATGCCTCTCCATGGGTTTTGAGTTTATAATGCCTCTCCATGGGTTTCGAGTTTATAATGCCTCTCCAGGGGTTTTGAGTTTATAATGCCTCTCCAGGGGTTTTGAGTTTATAATGCCTCTCCAGGGGTTTTGAGTTTATAATGCCTCTCCAGGGGGTTTGAGTTTATAATGCCTCTCCAGGGGGCTTTGAGGCTAAAACCCCTCTCTTCGATAAAAAACTATAAAACAAACGGCAGTCACCAAATTTCATGAATTAGCCAAAGGGGTGTTAAGTTTAAAATCCGCTCAAGAGTTGTTGTTTTTTTTTTATGTTGAAAAACTCCTCTTCAATATAAAACTAAAGCAAACAGCAATCACCAACTTCTATGAGCGTAGCCAAGGGAGGCTTTGAGTTTTATAAACCCCTCAATAGATGGTTTTCAAGATAAAAAAAATATAAAGCAAACAGCAATCACCAACTTCTATGAGCGTAGCCAAGGGAGGCTTTGAGTTTTAAAACCCCCCAATAGATGGTTTTCAAGATAAAAAAAACTCTAAAGCAAACAGCAATCACCAACTTCTATGAACGTAGCTAAGACGTTTTACCCTCCCCTTCCAACAAAAGGAAAATCAAAGAAATACAATTACTCAATTTCATGATGAGCGTAGCCAAAAGGACTTTTGTGTTTATTCTCTCCCTGTAATTAAAAAAAACTAAAGCAAAACTGTAAGTACCATTCTACTAGTCGCTGGGCAGATTTGTTATTTGACCTATAATTTTTTTAATAGAAGAGTAGCAGGATAGGCACTGTAGATACCTCAGAATATGCGATCCCTGAGACCACCTAGCTTGGAAGGGAGGGTGTCCTCTGTCTTCCCACTAACTCAAGGAAGAACCTGTTCTAGGATACAAGAATGAAAAATCAGATTGTAATGAAGATTAATTACGTGTGCGCACACATACACACACGCACATAGACACAGACACACACACACATATATATATATACATATTTAACACCAAAATTATTTCACTACATATTTTTTTTTATTACTTTCAATGAAAAGAAAAGATGGCGGCGTACGAATTAGTAGACAATGTTTTCTTTAACTCCTCCAGCTTTGGGAGCTGGTGTCAAGATACTCTCAACACCAAACCACCTGAGAATCTAAAAAATTCTAAATGCAGATAACTAGATAAGATTAGACGTTGCACCTGGTCTAGCTAGAGCTTGTAATAAAATAAGGATTATAAATGCCATGCTAGATTTGACCAGAAACGAAAAAGTATTTAGTAACATAGCTTGAAGAAACAAGAAGTAACATAGCTTGGAGAAACAAGTAGTAACATAGCTTGGAGAAACAAGAAGTAACATAGCTTGGAAAAACAAGAAGTAACATAGCTTGGAGAAACAAGAAGTAACATAGCTTGGAGAAACAAGAAGTAACATAGCTTGGAGAAACAAGAAGTAGCAGAGCTTGGAGAAACAAGAAGTAACATAGCTTGGAGAAACAAGAAGTAACATAGCTTAGAAGTAGCAGAGCTTGGAGAAACAAGAAGTAACATAGCTTGGAGAAACAAGAAGTAACATAGCTTGGAGAAACAAGAAGTAACAGAGCTTGGAGAAACAAGAAGTAACATAGCTTGGAGAAACAAGAAGTAACATAGCTTGGAGAAACAAGAAGTAACATAGCTTGGAGAAATAAGAAGTAACATAGCTTGGAGAAACAAGAAGTAACATAGCTTGGAGAAACAAGAAGTAACATAGCTTGGAGAAACAAGAAGTAACATAGCTTGGAGAAGCAAGAAGTAACATAGCTTGGAGAAACAAGAAGTAACA
The DNA here is from genome assembly GCF_947242115.1 of Biomphalaria glabrata. Classification (NCBI taxonomy): domain Eukaryota; kingdom Metazoa; phylum Mollusca; class Gastropoda; family Planorbidae; genus Biomphalaria; species Biomphalaria glabrata. The sequence continues at coordinate 31,555,809 of NC_074711.1, read as the reverse complement.
GAGCTTGGAGAAACAAGAAGTAACATAGCTTGGAGAAACAAGAAGTAACATAGCTTGGAGAAACAAGAAGTAACATAGCTTGGAGAAACAAGAAGTAACATAGCTTGGAGAAACAAGAAGTAGCAGAGCTTGGAGAAACAAGAAGTAACATAGCTTGGAGAAACAAGAAGTAACATAGCTTGGAGAAACAAGAAGTAACATAGCTTGAAGAAACAAGAAGTAACATAGCTTGGAGAAACAAAACGTAACAGAGCTTGGAGAAACAAGAAGTAACATAGCTTACAGAAACAAGAAGTAACATAGCTTGGAGAAACAAGAAGTAACATAGCTTGTAGAAACAAGAAGTAACATAGCTTGGAGAAACAAGAAGTAACATAGCTTGGAGAAACAAGAAGTAACATAGCTTGGAGAAACAAGAAGTAACATAGCTTGGAGAAACAAGAAGTAACATAGCTTGAAGAAACAAGAAGTAACATAGCTTGGAGAAACAAGAAGTAACATAGCTTGGAGAAACAAGAAGTAACAGAGCTTGGAGAAACAAGAAGTAACATAGCTTGAAGAAACAAGAAGTAACATAGCTTGGAGAAACAAAAAGTAACAGAGCTTGGAGAAACAAGAAGTAACATAGCTTACAGAAACAAGAAGTAACATAGCTTGGAGAAACAAGAAGTAACATAGCTTGGAGAAACAAGAAGTAACATAGCTTGGAGAAACAAGAAGTAACATAGCTTGGAGAAACAAGAAGTAACATAGCTTGAAGAAACAAGAAGTAACATAGCTTGGAGAAACAAGAAGTAACATAGCTTGGAGAAACAAGAAGTAACATAGCTTGAAGAAACAAGAAGTAACATAGCTTGGAGAAACAAGAAGTAACATAGCTCAGAGAAACAAAAAGTAACATAGCTCAGAGAAACAAGAAGTAACATAGCTTGGAGAAACAAAAAGTAACATAGCTCATAGAAACAAGAAGTAACAGAGCTCGGAGAAACGAGAAGTAACATAGCTTGGAGAAACAAGAAGTAACATAGCTTGGAGAAACAAGAAGTAACCTAGCTTGGAGAAATAAGAAGTAACATAGCTTGGAGAAACAAGAAGTAACATAGCTTGGAGAAACAAGAAGTAACATAGCTTGGAGAAACAAAAAGTAACATAGCTTGGAGAAACAAAAAGTAACATAGCTCATAGAAACAAGAAGTAACAGAGCTTGGAGAAACAAGAAGTAGCAGAGCTTGGAGAAACAAGAAGTAACAGAGCTTGGAGAAACAAGAAGTAGCAGAGCTTGGAGAAACAAGAAGTAACATAGCTTGAAGAAACAAGAAGTAACAGAGCTTGGAGAAACAAGAAGTAACATAGCTTGGAGAAACAAAAAGTAACATAGCTCAGAGAAACAAGAAGTAACATAGCTTGGAGAAACAAGAAGTAACATAGCTTGGAGAAACAAGAAGTAACAGAGCTGGGAGAAACAAGAAGTAACAGAGCTGGGAGAAACAAAAAGTAACATAGCTCAGAGAAACAAGAAGTAACATAGCTTGGAGAAACAAGAAGTAACATAGCTTGGAGAAACAAGAAGTAACAGAGCTGGGAGAAACAAGAAGTAACAGAGCTGGGAGAAACAAAAAGTAACATAGCTCAGAGAAACAAGAAGTAACATAGCTTGGAGAAACAAGAAGTAACATAGCTCAGAGAAACAAGAAGTAACATAGCTTGGAGAAACAAGAAGTAACAGAGCTTGGAGAAACAAGAAGTAGCAGAGCTTGGAGAAACAAAAAGTAGCATAGCTCAGAGAAACAAGAAGTAACATAGCTTGGAGAAACAAGAAGTAACATAGCTCAGAGAAACAAGAAGTAACATAGCTTGGAGAAACAAGAAGTAACATAGCTTGGAGAAACAAGAAGTAACATAGCTCAGAGAAACAAGAAGTAACATAGCTTGGAGAAACAAGAAGTAACATAGCTCAGAGAAACAAGAAGTAACATAGCTTGGAGAAACAAGAAGTAACATAGCTTGGAGAAACAAGAAGTAACATAGCTTGGAGAAACAAGAAGTAACAGAGCTGGGAGAAACAAGAAGTAACAGAGCTGGGAGAAACAAAAAGTAACATAGCTCAGAGAAACAAGAAGTAACATAGCTTGGAGAAACAAGAAGTAACATAGCTCAGAGAAACAAGAAGTAACATAGCTTGGAGAAACAAGAAGTAACAGAGCTTGGAGAAACAAGAAGTAGCAGAGCTTGGAGAAACAAAAAGTAACATAGCTCAGAGAAACAAGAAGTAACATAGCTTGGAGAAACAAGAAGTAACATAGCTCAGAGAAACAAGAAGTAACATAGCTTGGAGAAACAAGAAGTAACATAGCTTGGAGAAACAAGAAGTAACATAGCTCAGAGAAACAAGAAGTAACATAGCTTGGAGAAACAAGAAGTAACATAGCTCAGAGAAACAAGAAGTAACATAGCTTGGAGAAACAAGAAGTAACATAGCTTGGAGAAACAAGAAGTAACATAGCTTGGAGAAACAAGAAGTAACATAGCTTGGAGAAACAAGAAGTAACAGAGCTTGGAGAAACAAGAAGTAGCAGAGCTTGGAGAAACAAAAAGTAACATAGCTCAGAGAAACAAGAAGTAACATAGCTTGGAGAAACAAGAAGTAACATAGCTCAGAGAAACAAGAAGTAACATAGCTTGGAGAAACAAGAAGTAACATAGCTTGGAGAAACAAGAAGTAACATAGCTTGGAGAAACAAGAAGTAACATAGCTTGAAGAAACAAGAAGTAACATAGCTTGGAGAAACAAGAAGTAACATAGCTTGGAGAAACAAGAAGTAACATAGCTTGGAGAAACAAGAAGTAACATAGCTTGGAGAAACAAGAAGTAACATAGCTTGAAGAAACAAGAAGTAACATAGCTTGGAGAAACAAGAAGTAACATAGCTTGGAGAAACAAGAAGTAACATAGCTTGGAGAAACAAGAAGTAACATAGCTTGGAGAAACAAGAAGTAACATAGCTTGGAGAAACAAGAAGTAACATAGCTCAGAGAAACAAGAAGTAACATAGCTTGGAGAAACAAGAAGTAACATAGCTCAGAGAAACAAGAAGTAACATAGCTTGGAGAAACAAGAAGTAACATAGCTTGGAGAAACAAGAAGTAACATAGCTTGGAGAAACAAGAAGTAACATAGCTTGGAGAAACAAGAAGTAACAGAGCTTGGAGAAACAAGAAGTAGCAGAGCTTGGAGAAACAAAAAGTAACATAGCTCAGAGAAACAAGAAGTAACATAGCTTGGAGAAACAAGAAGTAACATAGCTCAGAGAAACAAGAAGTAACATAGCTTGGAGAAACAAGAAGTAACATAGCTTGGAGAAACAAGAAGTAACATAGCTTGGAGAAACAAGAAGTAACATAGCTTGAAGAAACAAGAAGTAACATAGCTTGGAGAAACAAGAAGTAACATAGCTTGGAGAAACAAGAAGTAACATAGCTTGGAGAAACAAGAAGTAACATAGCTTGGAGAAACAAGAAGTAACATAGCTTGAAGAAACAAGAAGTAACATAGCTTGGAGAAACAAGAAGTAACATAGCTTGGAGAAACAAGAAGTAACATAGCTTGGAGAAACAAGAAGTAACATAGCTTGGAGAAACAAGAAGTAACATAGCTTGAAGAAACAAGAAGTAACATAGCTTGGAGAAACAAAACGTAACAGAGCTTGGAGAAACAAGAAGTAACATAGCTTACAGAAACAAGAAGTAACATAGCTTGGAGAAACAAGAAGTAACATAGCTTGTAGAAACAAGAAGTAACATAGCTTGGAGAAACAAGAAGTAACATAGCTTGGAGAAACAAGAAGTAACATAGCTTGGAGAAACAAGAAGTAACATAGCTTGGAGAAACAAGAAGTAACATAGCTTGAAGAAACAAGAAGTAACATAGCTTGGAGAAACAAGAAGTAACATAGCTTGGAGAAACAAGAAGTAACAGAGCTTGGAGAAACAAGAAGTAACATAGCTTGAAGAAACAAGAAGTAACATAGCTTGGAGAAACAAAAAGTAACAGAGCTTGGAGAAACAAGAAGTAACATAGCTTACAGAAACAAGAAGTAACAGAGCTCGGAGAAACAAGAAGTAACATAGCTTGGAGAAACAAGAAGTAACATAGCTTGGAGAAACAAGAAGTAACATAGCTTGGAGAAACAAGAAGTAACATAGCTTGGAGAAACAAGAAGTAACATAGCTTGGAGAAACAAGAAGTAACATAGCTTGGAGAAACAAAAAGTAACATAGCTTGGAGAAACAAAAAGTAACATAGCTCATAGAAACAAGAAGTAACAGAGCTTGGAGAAACAAGAAGTAGCAGAGCTTGGAGAAACAAGAAGTAACATAGCTTGGAGAAACAAGAAGTAGCAGAGCTTGGAGAAACAAGAAGTAACATAGCTTGAAGAAACAAGAAGTAACAGAGCTTGGAGAAACAAGAAGTAACATAGCTTGGAGAAACAAAAAGTAACATAGCTCAGAGAAACAAGAAGTAACATAGCTTGGAGAAACAAGAAGTAACATAGCTTGGAGAAACAAGAAGTAACAGAGCTGGGAGAAACAAGAAGTAACAGAGCTGGGAGAAACAAAAAGTAACATAGCTCAGAGAAACAAGAAGTAACATAGCTTGGAGAAACAAGAAGTAACATAGCTTGGAGAAACAAGAAGTAACAGAGCTGGGAGAAACAAGAAGTAACAGAGCTGGGAGAAACAAAAAGTAACATAGCTCAGAGAAACAAGAAGTAACATAGCTTGGAGAAACAAGAAGTAACATAGCTCAGAGAAACAAGAAGTAACATAGCTTGGAGAAACAAGAAGTAACAGAGCTTGGAGAAACAAGAAGTAGCAGAGCTTGGAGAAACAAAAAGTAACATAGCTCAGAGAAACAAGAAGTAACATAGCTTGGAGAAACAAGAAGTAACATAGCTCAGAGAAACAAGAAGTAACATAGCTTGGAGAAACAAGAAGTAACATAGCTTGGAGAATTAAGAAGTAACATAGCTCAGAGAAACAAGAAGTAACATAGCTTGGAGAAACAAGAAGTAACATAGCTCAGAGAAACAAGAAGTAACATAGCTCAGAGAAACAAGAAGTAACATAGCTCAGAGAAACAAGAAGTAACATAGCTCAGAGAAACAAGAAGTAACATAGCTCAGAGAAACAAGAAGTAACATAGCTCAGAGAAACAAGAAGTAACAGAGCTGGGAGAAACAAAACTACCTAGAGCAGGGCATAGAGTCAACACTTTAGTCAAATGTATGTTGATCGTTACAAATATGAATACATTGAACTTCCTTCCTCGCTCCATGGAGCTCTGACTTGAACAGAAGGTTTATGGCGCCTCGCTCCATGGAGCTCTGACTTGAACAGAAGGTTTATGGCGCCTCGCTCCATGGAGCTCTGACTTGAACAGAAGGTTTATGGCGCCTCGCTCCATGAAGCTCTGACTTGAACAGAAGGTTTATGGCGCCTCGCTCCATGAAGCTCTGACTTGAACAGAAGGTTTATGGCGCCTCGCTCCATGGAGCTCTGACTTGAACAGAAGGTTTATGGCGCCTCGCTCCATGAAGCTCTGACTTGAACAGAAGGTTTATGGCGCCTCGCTCCATGAAGCTCTGACTTGAACAGAAGGTTGTGTAACAACAAGACATTCCCGATGTGAGTCGTCGTAAGCTCACTCTCAAACTCACATATTCGTTCACAACAATGACCATGGGCTAATTTCAGACATATATTTACAATGAACATACTGTATACAGAAATAATGACCCGTTGTTTGCTTCCTTTGTATAGAGTTCCATTAACTCTTGGTCATTGCGGACAGTTATTGAGTTCCATTAACTCTTGGTCATCGCGGACAGCTGGTGCATAGGTATGTAATATTAATACATTCTTATACATATCATGATATGTAATAAGGTGCCGTTACTATCTAGAGGGGATAAAAGGAATCAATAATGAGACCAGAAGAATCACGTTGTTTGATATAGAAAGAATATTAAACTTGTGTAGATGTTGCTTTTAGATCACGTTGTTTGATGTAGAAAGTATACAAACTTGTGTAGATGTTGCTTTTAGATCACGTTGTTTGATATAAAAAGTATACAAACTTGTGTAGATGTTTTAGATCACGTTGTTTGATTTAGAAAGTATACAAACTTGTGTAGATGTTGTTTTTAGATCACGTTGTTTGATATAGAGAGTATACAAACTTGTGTAGATGTTGTTTTTAGATCACGTTGTTTGATATAGAAAGTATACAAACTTGTGTAGATGTTGCTTTTAGATTACGTTGTTTGATATAGAAAGTATACAAACTTGTGTAGATGTTGTTTTTAGATCACGTTGTTTGATATAGAAAGTATACAAACTTGTGTAGATGTTTTTAGATCACGTTGTTTGATATAGAAAGTATACAAACTTGTGTAGATGTTGCTTTTATGAACTAAGACTTTGGTACCTAACCTTGTCTGAGTCTGGTGGCCATATCAATATCTGAAGCTTATCGTACGAACCTAAGATCAATGGAACCGAGCCTCTGAAGCTCTACTGTGTCCAAAAGATTGGATGGACCGGACAGCACATGTCTCTTCCGGACATGGCCGAGGGCGTTTTTTGTTGTTTTTCTTTTGCACTACGGAAATAAGAAATATGATAGATATAGATTGTGATAATTACAAGAACAATAACCCTAGAAACAAACATTTCGCAATTTATACATCGATATGACAGAGAACATCACATTTATGTCCCCTTTATGAAATGGCCACTAATCAGGATTGTGACTCATTGAACGCGGCAACTGTAGTACATAAATGATAACATATTTAATGTAGCGAAGTAAACGTATGCAATATGCAACGCCATACAATGTACACTATATACAGAAAAATAACGTCTCATTCGCGCTTCAGGGCCAGGTGGAGAGCACCGTTCAATTGCGGCTACTTCTTTCATTACTATAAGGCTTATCTCCCGTTAGATCACTACATTTCCATCTGAAACCAAAGTTAATTAATTACGACTAATTGATTGACTAACTGGTTAATAGTTTGATTGATTCATGTATTGTCATCGACAATGAATATTTGTACAAGGTTTAACTTTGATCCGAGAATGGGAAATTGGAGAAATAACGTGTGAAAGATTTTGACCAGACAGACAGACAGACAGACAGACGTAGTGGTAAGCTCGGTAAAAAAAAGCATAGCTCTTGACATATGATGATGAAGGTCATTCTTCATGACGTCATTAGGCTCATGAAGTATTCGATGACTGAGAGCTACATCTAGGGTTGCAAATGATTACGTCATTAATAATTTCGTACCGGAGCTGCAAAAAATCAGTTCATTTGAGATTTTAAGTAGAGAATGGCCGGCGCCTTCGACACGGAGGTCACGGAGGTCTTGGAATGGCCATTCAATCTACATATTCATTTTCGATTTTCATTTACATTTTTTAAGCCATCTAAACATCCTTTTGATTTCAAATATGTAGATTGCGCTAAGTCAATTGACAAAGAGTCATGCACGCTGCGTCAGCCAGCGGCTTCCCCACGATTGCATATATCTCAAGGCTTTGTTGTGAACTGCACAGACGATTGGACTTATTCTGTTTCAATGACCTGTCAATGTGGCCAGTAAAATGGAAAAGTGTTATCACCTCTCCCCCCCCCCCATTTTTAATAGTCATGCCCCAACTTGAAAGCCAGCATTAAATGGGATTTTAACTTTCAACCCTGGCTATGGAGTACAGCTCTTTACTACCTTAGTACCTTGCCATCGTGTGTAACTGAATGTTGGCATCATGTGAGATGTTACCTAAACACATTTCTTTAATCTGTCTAAAGACTTTTTTTTTGGTCTAAACAGTTTTATAGTTTTATTACGTTTGTGAAACATGCAAGGCTGAATTTATTTTTTAAAATAATTTGTTCATGTCGTTTTGGACTTCCGCACGCACTATTTCTTGTCTGCCTTCCAATCGTTCGTTACACATGCAATGATTGGTTCACAACTCCAATCGTTCGTTACACATGCGATGATGGGTTCCGGTTATCCCCAGGTTCATCTTCCATTCAACTTTTCAATTGGAGAAATGGGGAAGAAAGGAGGGTGAAATGAAGCAAGCCATGTCTTCCAATGCACTCTCTATGTCTGCCTCACAAATATTGATTGAGAGAACCAAGTCCCAGCCTGTAAGCCTCATCGGAAATTGAAAGAAACAGGAATTTGTTTTTTTTTATTGCACAAGTTTTTGTTTTTTACATAAGTATTAAAAATAAAAAAATAATAATAATTATCGACAGAACAAAAGAGAGAGAAGGAAACACATTATATGTTAATATGATAAGCCTACATGATCAGATAACTTCCTTTGGAATGTCGACTTTAGGAAGCATTGAATGCACACTAGTCTGTTGGTTTCGGTCTTTTTGTGTTTTGTTTCTGTTTTTTGTTCTCCAAACTGTTTGTCTACGATCATGTCTTGGCTGATGTGTCTGAGGTCATATCCACTGAATGGGAAAGTAAAAGTTCTTCGTCATTGTGATGGCCACATTACTCCCTTGTTAACCGCAGTGGCGTCACTAAGGGGTGCGAGAGGTGCGGAATGAAGAGAATTCGCTCTTTGTAATATATATCAACAAGAGGAACAAAGCAACAACAGATTTTATTTGGAGAAACGTAATTCATATTTTGGTTGGGGTAACAGCAACACCATTAACTAATTGTCTGACACCAACCCTAGATACGCCTTTGGGTCTAGTATCGGGAGAGTGCTTTATGGTTTTCTATGTTTCAAAAAGAAAGGCGACACTAGTTCGTCATTGGCTAGTATCTTGACGTGAATCGTTTCATTCAACGTCTAATTGGGATTTAGAGATTGGGTTTAGGTATGCTGTGTCATGCTTTGAAAACATGTCGTGAAACTATTGGATTACTCTCGAAACGGACGTCTAGTTTAGTTGGGAGTTGACCACTTATTGAGGTTGTGACAGAGCATCGCATGAGATTTGCGAGACATGTCCTACGATAAAATGAATACCAAGATTTGCAATGGCTCGGAGACCAATACAAGGAAAGCGCAAACAGGGACGTCCTCGTATAACTTGGCGCCACACTGTCATGGAGGACCTCAGAGAACCAGGTGAGAAGAGGCTTCAGAATCGCCAGTGACAGATCTTTGTGGAGACAGCTTGCCGCCCAGTGCGCTGAACGGGGCGGAGGTTCTAAGTAAGTAAGTAAATAAGTAAGTAAGTAAGTAAGTAAGTAAGTAAATAAGTAAGTAAGTAAGATTGTGTTTACGGTTGACATCAACACTTCTAAAATGATGGTCTTCATTACTCCATGAATTTTCAATGACTTGTATGAAAATTGGGAGGGGGGCCGATTATTTAAACTTGACTGAACTATTGTGTAGGTGAAATCTATGTAGATCTGTATTTCTGGAATTATCTTAAGTTCATCTTCTTGATGAAGAGAATAGTAGTGGTGAACTGTGTAATTGTGTATCTGTAAAGTTTGCTGTCATTGTCTAAGTCTTATCAGCATTTTTTTTGTCAGGGATATATATATATTGTTGTTGTTTGTTTGTTTTTTTCACTCATTAGCTTTCTTTGTCACTTTCTCCTCATTGTGAGGACTTCGTCCTCCGAGTAGTCAGCATCGAGGTCCACTGTTTTTAAAGTTCCCTTTGTTTACACTTCTCTATTCTCCGTAGAAGCTCTAAGGAACGGTGCACACTTATTGATGTGTAATTCTGAGGTGGTGATTTTTGTGTGTTTTTCTTTCATTCATTTACCTTTTGTCCTAGATTGTGTATTTCCGGAAATATAATTTTAGTAACATACGCTTTCTACTTACATTTGAGACATTTCAAATAGTTGATTATTGATCGTACACGTCTCGATTGGGTCATCCAGCAGCCATTCATCTTAGTCTTTTACCACGTGACCAATGATCTAAAGAAGGGGTTGAATGTGTGTGTGTGTGTGTGTTTTTTTCGGACGACTATAATGACATCAGGAATCCCAACGATTGGCTGCTCATTTGCTTCCAACTCATTGACTTCAAGGGGGAGCTAATGAGAATAAAGATGATTGCGGCCCCTTTTCTGACTCAAGATTTCTGCCTGAACTGGATGGAGCATGTCTGGTCACCCAGCCATGCGTCACGCGCGCGGGGGTCGGATGGAAAGGGGGGGGGGAGGGAGGAGAGAGAATGAAGAGATGGGCTGCTAGACAACGCGCGCAAATGTCGCAGTTCTGGGATTCCAGAGTGAGCCGTCTGCTGATATTTTTACATTTTCTAGGCTGCCGTAATGCCCTGTACCTAAGCTTATCATTCTTAGCGGGACCGGGTGGGATCGATACTCACGTCCCTGGAAATCTCATCACAGTACAGCTTCTTTTGTTGGCACAGTGTGTAATTATATGTTACTTTACGTGATGTTCGGTAACCCATTGGAGAATAGAAATTATCTCTCCGTTGTTGAGTACGACCAGAGATGACTGTTTCCTCTAGCGAGCTTATACTTTTAATAGTGGGCTTCCTGGGAAGAACAAATAAACATGCCACACAGTACCTTAATGTCGTCATAATTAAAATCTCATTGATGAATAAAAGTGTATCCTGTAATGATCTCTATGATAATTTGTACCAGAAGATTGACTGAACTCATGAACCTGATCTTATTCTTCTTTCTTTTCTTATGTTTTTGTATTCTGTATAGATTCAAACCAAATGTCTCGTTTCTTGTATTTTATATCTATGTAATATTTGTTGGCAGAGCCTGTTTTGATTCAACAGACTTCCCGTTGTCCAGATTGCTTAGATGCTGATCAATAGGACTTTGAATCGATGGTTACTTTTAAGTCTAGCATATATTGTAGATTATGAAATCTTGCTGTATAGAAATTAGAAAGTCTTAATAGCTACTAAGTTGTGTCTGGTATAGACTTTCCAGCAGCCTCCATCGCCTTGTTCTCACTCTAAAATGTGTCCATCTAGATTAACGTGTTTACCTGTTTACATTTGGCTCCATACTGCTTCTTATTATGGTGCGTTGTGTTCATTTGTTCAATGGTTCAGAAATGTCAATGACTGCTCTAGCGTTACTATTAGGAATAAAGGGGTCATTGAATGGTCATTGAAGGGTCATTTGAAGCTGCTCCCTGTGAAATTCGCCCTTGTGAAGAGTCACTAGAGATTGTCGACCATGTCCTTCAAAACTGCATTCTCCATCGAGAGGCCAGAATAAGACACTAGCCGCAACACAATCGAAGAAAAACTATATGGAGAGCTGACTATCTGGAACCCACTGCGCAGTTTTTCTCAGATGTTGGTCTGGTCATCTGAACCCACTGCGCTGTGTATTTCAGATATTGGACTGGTCATCTAAACCCACTGCTCAGTTTGTTTCAGATATTGGACTGGTTATCTGAACCCACTGCGCAGTTTATCTTAGATGTTGGATTGGTCATCTGAACCCACTGCCAGTTTATATCAGATATTGGTCTGGTCATCTGAACGCATTGCGCAGTTTATTTCAGATATTGGACTGGTCATCTAAACCCATTGCGCAGTTTATCTTAGATATTGGACTGGTCATCTAAACCCACTGCTCATTTTATTACAGATATTGAACTGGTCATCTGAACCAATGCGCAGTTTATCTTTGATATTGGACTGGTGATCTGGACCCAATGTGCAGTTTATCTTTGATATTGGACTGGTCATCTAAACTATCGAACAAAATAATGAGAACGAGGAAGAAAAAAAAAAGAAGGTGCCATAATTTGTGAGTGCAAGCACTCAGCCAGTGCTTTAGGTGGGCTTAGGAAACACAAAGATATAAATACAATAAGTGATAGCATCCTAAGAATTTCTAGCTGTAAGTCTTTGAGAAACCTGGTCATTTCAAACATCCTCCCAGTATCACCCTAGTATCAATGTGTGTGTTTCTGTGTGTGTGTTTCTGTGTGTGTGTTTCTGTGTGTGTGTGTATGTGTGTTGGGGAGAGGATTGAGATTTTCTTGTAGTTGGGAGGAGAAAGGGAGGGGGGAGATTATTTTATCATGCATATCACATGATTGATGGCTTCGTCTGACCGAACAAGAAAAACAGGAATCGATACAAGTACGTATCAGAAGACAGGATTATGCCCACATTGGCCAATCTTCAGTAGAGGTGGTCTTGATGGGTGTAAGCGATACCCGATTTGTCAATATTGATTGTGTGCGATTACTACAAGCCGAGAACTGATGGCGGATTATTGAGAGATTATCGATTGGAAAAGGAAAATAGTCGATGCTAATAGAATTAGTATCGATTAGTTCGGAGCGGTGATTAGATACTTTTTTTTTTAAAACTATTGATCGCGGAAGTTATTAGCAAGCTGCCAGTGGTTTGATTTTGTGGTTAATATCCATTTCTTTTCGACTCTGATTTTGTTAAGTACTTGATAACAAAGGGCGTAATGAATCAGTGAATGGTAGAGCTCGAGGCAGATGCAACTACGGCCATAGGTTCGAATCCCAGTAGAGACTATGGTTTCCAATTAAGGATTATGCAGCGTTAATGTCTTCATATCATTATCGATAGACAGTACTGGCTTTGTCTACATGTAATTCTGCCCCCCCCCCTTTTCCTAGTATTGGACATTTTATGTACCTCTAGTAGGCCTACAAGGAAGACTTTTCTGATTCATCATTTGCTGAAACTATGTTAAGTGTTCTGTATGACAGCGTCAAATCTGGATTTCTAAAAAGGGGGGGATGGAGGGAAGTAGCATTGCTACATGAAAAACAGACAAATATTCTGGAACTGAAAGTTTCGCCGTTTTAGTTTGATATTGACTTATTTTCACGTCTAAAACATAATCACTTTATTGTAGCCCGATTGGAAACAAAGGCAAACACCGATCTGATGTGGTCTATATTTAACTCCTTCTTCATGTAGAGCAAACTAAATAGAAACAAATTATGGTTAGCTTGCTTCTAATTTAAGAACAGAAACAACGTTAGAAATGGAGTTCGGGAATCCCCTATTTTCTATTATTACATTCTTACTCCATTGCTGTAATCGGAGGGTTTCTATTGTCCTTGGATCTTGCGCGTGTAAACGTTTATGATTGGATAAACAAACTTATTAATACGCCTTTTAGATTACAGTTTATTTTTCCTACATATGTAAATGTTAATTTAAAAAAACAACGTTAAAGCTAACATTCAAGTAGAATAATTTAACTTTTTTTTTAAACAAAAAAACATTGACAAAGTGTTGTTAAGAAAATTCGCTGGTATAAATGATACCCTCATGAGTTTTGGTGAATTGCCACTAGATAAAAAGTATTCCAATGTTCTACTTTGAATGACGGCATTTTCAGATGCGGTTATGAAACCAAGTCGGCTTCACGAACATGTAGCCATATGCAAAATAATTTGAGAATATTTATGAACAATTATGAACAATTTACTATTCAAAAAAATATTTAAAAAAAAAAAAAAAAATGGCAAAGTTTTAGTGGCCTCTTAGTCTTCTGATATTGTTTGAAAATTGATAAAAAGTAAAATTAAATCTTTTCAAAACTTATCTGTGACACAAAAAGACTTTTTTTGGCAGTTAATGATGAAATATTATTTCAAAATAGTCTAGTTATGTAGCTTATGACGACACGTATCAGTGGTTGGACGCTACAGTGGCTTCATAAGTATTATGAGTTATGATGCAAAGGCAATATTAGCCCGCAATTTTATTTCTATTTAAAACTAATTATAGAAATTGTAAATAAAATACAAGCCAATGCCGAAAATAAGCTCATCTTTCTACAGTGTTGTAAAACCAATGATAAGCAGCATGTTAAACTCTTATTGTAAACTGAGGTTCGCTGGATTTCGAAAGGGCGTTGTTATTGCTCGTTTTGCTAAGCTCTTTAATACAATTTTGGAATGAATTTTGTTTTTGAGAAACAGGAAGATTCAACGGTTGGTGATGACTTAAAGCTCAAAACAATTGTTGTATTAGGAAGCATTGAACACGAATGAAACCAAGCTCCGTTTGCAAGGAAAGAAATGGACTTTCATTGATTCTATCAGTTTCTCTTGTATCGAGATATTAAATCTATTTTAAAAGGTTTTACAATCTCACGTAACTTGTTTGTTGACAAATGAATTACTACTTAAGGACATCGATATCTATATCATTCACCTTACAATGCTCTATGAAGAAATAACGATTCGCTTCTAGGATGTAAATAAATAAAACAAATTAAATATAAATGACAATTATTAAACATCTGTTACTGATGTTCAAATTGAGTTGCAGGAAAACCTTAAAAAACGTATGCCCTAATATTCAATAATTTTAAAAAGAACTATGACAATAAGATTAATTTTCGTATGTAATCACTGCAAATTATTTGACCTAATTTATGTTTAATGATAATAATGGCAATGTCTTCTATTCCGAAGATTAAGACTGAGTGCAGAGTCTCACACAACTACGCAAACCCAGCTGCGACCTGCATATTTTCCCGTATTTTGTGCTCTTACAGGGGGGGTACCTCTGTAACGCCGTCCTCCTCTAAGCTCGCCAAAGAAGATCGCCTTTGGCTTGCGGTCGTCTCCCATGCGGGATAAGTGCTATAGATATCATAAAAATTAATAAATAAATGACATTTTGTTCAAATGTTCCTTGTCACGCTTCTTTATAAGTGTTTTTTTAACAGGGGAACTCTGGCGGATTCTTTAAAAGCAAAAATACGAAAAGGGGGTGGTAGGCCAAAAAAGTTGAAGACTACTGGTGTAGAGTTTCATTATGAACAGCTTTCAATATTTATTTATGGGCATCTGTTCCCTTGCACTCGAGCGTCAGATTTTATACCGAGACAGGGCAACAGATAAAACTGGTCCCATTATTTAATAACCAAGCGGTGACAAGGCTTACAGGGGATTTCTGTGAGTGGACAATCACTATTGACAGACATATTAATCTCAACATTGTGGCTGTCTACCAGCATTATTGTAACATGTGACAATTTTTAAGACCTACAAGTTTGTTCCCTGGTAGTAGTTTTTGCAAAAGCTTATATTAACTCACAACGTCTGTCTGCCTGTCTGGTACAAATTTTTTACCCTTTTTATTCTCCCACTTCCCATTCTCGGATCAAGTTGAAACTTTTGCACAATTATTCATAGTCGATGGCAATACATGAATCAATGCAAAAAAATAACCAATTAGCTTTTCAATTATATAGAAAAAGGGAGTTAAACCTTGCGGTATTGAGATATACAGTAGTGATTTTGCAGTTCTTCCCATTTCATAAGTTTTTTTAAATATAATCTGCTTTTATTTCCCTAAGCTGACCGGCTTCATTTTATCAAACATATATGTAAACATTGTTTGTGTACATATGGGAGACACACGTTTCTGACACGCGTGTCATGTGTAACACTGCCAAAATAGTTCAGACCAACGAAATCGAGCCCCATGATGCATTGTCATGAGACGTTTCTAGAGACTGGATAGCACAGCCCCACGGGCCGGATATGGTATGCGCTCCGTGGGTTGAGCATCACTGGGCAAACTCATTAGCTCTTGTCAGCAATGCCGTACAAGTGTAATGCAGGCCCAGAATCAAACTCGACTTGTACGTTGTACTGATACAACCCAACAACATCCAGCCCAGCTCATCTAGACACCACTTGTACGTTGTACTGATACAACCCAACAACCTCCAGCCCAGCTCATCTAGACACCACTTGTACGTTGTACTGATACAACCCAATCCAACAACCTCCAGCCCAGCTCATCTAGACACCACTTGTACGTTGTACTGATACAACCCAACAACATCCAGCCCAGCTCATCTAGACACCACTTGTACGTTGTACTGATACAACCCAACAACCTCCAGCCCAGCTCATCTAGACACCACTTGTACGTTGTACTGATACAACCCAACAACCTCCAGCCCAGCTCATCTAGACACCAAGAAAATCCTTTGTCTTGGTTCTCAGTGGAATCTATGTATGTGTTTTTGTGTGAGTGTGTGTGTATCCGTACTTAGTTGTTCGTGAGGGAAGTGAGGACGCGAGCTGGGGGGGGGGGGCGACGACTCACGAAGTTACAGTCTTAGCAAGCCAGGTTACTGGGACCCAAAAAGACTTCTTCGATTAACAGATTGATCTATTGTTTGTGACATGTGATCAGATTAAAACTCTTTTCTCGCTGTCTCTACTGTTCCTCAGTCCCTGGCTTTCTTACCCTGTTACCAGATTTACAATTACATTTCGAGGCTCTGGGAAATTGTAACATAAAGTGAACCAAGAAAGTAGCGTTACATTATGTACTCCACCGCGTTCCCTGGCAATTAGTAGCACATGACACAAATCAAACAATCTCTGTGATTTCAAATAAGTGATTCTCTCTGATTCTGAACCACAGTCTCTGTCACCATGCTAAATGTATTATTAGAGATTATTTAGTCATCGAAGTTTTTTTTTCTAGAAAACAGGCAAACAATCCTTCTTGACAATCTTATTTGACAATCATACTAGTCAATCCTATTGTGTATTTTCACACTGAAATTTAGTTGCGGCAATCTGCTTTTTATCATTTTTAAGATTTGTGTTAGCAATACAAGTTAATAAGAGATTTATTAAAAACAAAAAGCGATGTGAAACAATGTTGTGGCGACAAAATGGAACTAAAAGAAATACGTCATAAAAAGTAAAAAAAAATAAATATTGGGAGAGATTTTATAATAGACAAGATAACCAATGTCAAGGACGACATATGGAAAGATTACTGTTGTCAACTAAAGAATACAAATAATACAGTGTGCCAGAAGAGAAAGAGTTTAGAAATGAGATACTCCAATGCAGAAAAGTAGCAAAGACTATTAGCCTACATGGTTGATGAAAGTACTTCACTTATCAGTATTTCCGTCGTCTGTGCGCCGGATACACCAACAATCATGTTATTGATGGATTTGTTTCGATGTATAAAACTCTGCAACAATCAAACTAAGAGGCAGTTCAACGAAATATGTTTTCAAATCGGCAGATTGACATTTTTGTTTAAAGATTTGCCAAAATGAATGAATCCCCTAGCACATCAAGTGTATCAACTTATTCCATTGTGAACCAATTCTTTGCTCTGACGACGGAACAAAAAAATATCTCAATGAACTAGAGGATTTAGTTCAAAACAAGAAATGTCCTTTTAGAAAGTTTTTGTTGTTTTAAAAGATGTGTGTGTGTGTTCATGGTTTTTTAAATGTGTGTGTGTATTTTTTTCATGAGTGTGTATTTGTGCGTGAGAACGCGTGTGTTTCAAACTCTAATAATAACTTTGCTGCCAAAAAGAAAAAAAAAACAATGAGACAAAACACACTAGACTACCAGGTCAAAGATAGCCAGCGTGACACTAGACTACCAGGTCAAAGATAACAAGGATCACAGTGGCTACGAGGTCAAAGATAGCATGAATTTTACTAGCTACCAGGTCAAAGATAGCAATATGATACTTGCTACCATGTAAAACATGGCAAGGTTGATACTAGACTACCTGGTCAAACAAAGCAAGGATGACACTAGACTACCGCAAACAAAGCAAGGATGAGACTAGACTACCAGGTCAAACATAGCAAGAATAACAATCATCATTATCATCAAGTGAGGGCTTGAGAGGCTAAAATCCTCTCTTGCAAAAGCCCTGGACAGAAACCCTGCTGTCTTGCTTATATGTCAACAGACAGGTTGAGAATTGTTGGTTTCCCAGTCCTGTCGAGGCAGAGACCAGCAAGTCTGGGGCAGTCAAACAGAATATGAGGCACAGTTTCCTCTTCTTCCCCGCAGCGGGTGCACCGTGAATCGAAATTTGGCAATAGCCGTGAGAAATATGAGCCAACAGGACAATGGCCTGTCCTGCACTGTGCTATAATAGCTTGCTCAGGCCTGGACAGCCTCCACCACGGGGAAATGCGGTCAGGGCGCCTCATGCGCTCCCAAACTCCACGGGCTTTTTGGGACTTGTCCCAGCTCTCAAACAACTTTTCCATTTCTGCTTTTTGAATTATAGAAGAATGACGATAGATTACTAAGTCAATCATAGTCAGAATGACACTAGACTACCAGGTCAAACATAGAAAGGATGACACTAGACTACCAGGTCAAACATAGAAAGGATGACACTAGACAACCAGGTCAAAGATAGAACTAATGACACTTGCTACCAGGTCAAACATTGCAAGGATTACACTAGACAACCAGGTCAAAGATAGAACTAATGACACTTGCTACCAGGTCAAACATTGCAAGGATGACACTAGATGACCATGTTAAAGTGAAGACTTGAGAGGTGGGTGATAACATTGAGAATTGAAACAGTTTATCTTTCGTTATCGCGAAAATTAATGAAACTTCACAAAAAGTTGTTGAGCTTTAAAAATGAGTCAGCAATTGTTCGCATCTAACCTTTGAATTTCAAAGTTTTCAATTTGGTGAACATGAAGGCCAAGGCTACAGGACAGTGTGATCAGCTACTTACGTATAGAGAAAGAAACATTTCCTCACATGTTTACAATAACACTTCTTGCTTTACAGTACTGCATACAGCCCCAACATTTAGCAGCAGATAAAATCAACGTTTAGCAGCAGATAAAATCAAAGTTTAGCAGCAGATAAAATCAACGTTTAGCAGCAGATAAAATCAACGTTTAGCAGCAGATAAAATCAACGTTTAGCAGCAGATAAAATCAAAGTTTAGCAGCAGATAAAACCAACGTTTAGCAGCAGATAAAATCAACGTTTAGCAGCAGATAAAATCAACGTTTAGCAGCAGATAAAATCAAAGTTTAGCAGCAGATAAAATCAATGATATGTAGCAGATAAAATCAACGTTTAGCACCAGATAAAATCAATGATAGGCAGCAGATAAAATCAACGTTTAGCAGCAGATAAAATCAACGTTTAGCAGCAGATAAAATCAATGATAAGTAGCAGATAAAATCAATGATAAGTAGCAGATAAAATCAAAGTTTAGCAGCAGATAAAATCAACGTTTAATTGCAGATAGAATCAACAGCAGACGACAGGTCTGACAACCTTAACATTTAGAGTTTTCTGGAAAAGGATTAAAAAGAAAGAACAGCAACCGTGTAAATGGGAGAGAACTCAAATTAAGCACTGTGGGATTCTTTGTCAAGTAAATAGCAGGACATTGTTTAATATGAAAGTAATAAATGAAAGGAAATTGGTCTCGACAAAACATGTTTGGCTTTTTTATGTGGACGAGAAAATGTGTGTGTGTATGTGTGTGTGTGTCTGTGTGGATGCAAGAATATGGACAATGTTTCCTGTTTTATTATTGTCATTATAAAAAATTGTCATGTGTTGTTGGGAGCTTGCGCACTTGTTTGTGTGTTTTAAAGAAAAATAAATTAATTATATTGAAAACTTTCATTTTGGTTGGAGTGCAGGTCCAAGATATTTGTTATTCGAGTGGATTTTTGTTCAGAATAAATGTAAACTCCTAGGCGTTGTAGTGATGAAAAACAGCCGGTTGTGGTGGTGTTAGTACTTCAGGTAATCAGCACAGAAGTCTGAGGTTTGACTCATCTTCAGTCAATTTAAAATGGTGCAGATGAATAGCTTGTTTGTTCAAGATTTAATATTCAACATAAATATTCCTGATGATCAACATAGCCAGCTGTGAATGGTCTCTCCTTTAATTACAAAGCTTATATCAACTCATTCAGTCTGTCTGGCTGTCTGTCTGGTAAAAAGTTTGTACACGTTATTTCTCCGACACCTAATCACAAATCAAACTGAAATTTTTGCACAATTATTTCTTTTACCTGACAACAAGAGAATCAATTTAAAAAATAACCAATAAATTAATTAAATGTTGGTAACTATTTTTTTTTTGGCTATCTCGAACAAGGGAAAGAAATAGTATTTGACTGAAGAGATTGTATAAGCTGAGTTAGTCCTCTTTGTAGGTCGCCGCTCTAAATTGAAACAAACAATATATAATTATACAATCTTCTTTTGTCTGAGTACCTCACAAGCAGAGGGGTTAGCACGTCGGTTTGATGAGGCATGAGCTACGAGTTCCTGTTCCTTCCTTTTTTTAAACGCTTTTAAAAACCAGTTTCGCTAAAATCCTCCCATATAGTCCTTTGTTTCTCCAAGCCCATTTTTTTTTATATTTCGCTTGTTTATATTCAAGTATCTATCTATCTATATATCAATATCAATATCTATCAATATCAATATCTATCTATATCTAAATATATATCTATCTATATCTAAATATATATATATATATATATATATATATATATATATATATATATATATATATATATATATATATATATAGAGAGAGAGAGAGAGAGAGAGAGAGAGAGAGAGAGAGAGAGAGAGAGAGAGAGATAGATAGATAGATAGATAGATAGATAGATAGATAGATAGATAGATAGATAGATAGATAGATAGATAGATTGATAGATAGATAGATAGATAGATAGATAGATAGATAGATAGATAGATAGATAGATAGATAGATAGATAGATAGATAGATAGATAGATAGATAGATATAGATAGATAGATAGATAGATAGATAGATAGATAGATAGATAGATAGATAGATAGATAGATAGATAGATAGATAGATAGATATGTAAACACACACACACACACATATATATATATATATATATATATATATATATAGTTCGTCCATCAAGGTTCGTAGATGACCACTTTGTCATCCAGGGGGCTGAGGGCTTTGCACTTGGGTTTTATGCCTCCTCGTGTGGCTGATGAGGCCTATGTGAGCCGGAATGTTCGGCCGCACACTAGGCAGGTTATTACAGCTGGCTAGCGTCATTGGTCTTGCTTTTCTTTTCTGGCGTTTTTCTTCTGCCAGCGTTGTTCTCTTTTCCTCAGCAATCTGTGCGCAAGTTTTCACAGCGCGACGCCATGATGCTCTGTCATGTGCTTCTGTCTCCCAGGTGAGGGGCCTATGCTGAACGCCTTCAGAGAAGCTTTGAGTGTGTCCCTGAATCGTTTTCTTTGACCACCTTGCGAGCGCTTTCTTTCGCTTAGTTGGCCATACAAGAGTCGTTTAGGGATGCGGCGGTCTTCCATTCTGCAGACGTGTCCTGCCCATCGTAGCTGGGACTGCATCAGGATTGTGTTGATGCTTTGCAGACACGCTCTTCGAAGGACTTCAGTATCTGGTATTTTGTATTGCCATTTATGTAAACACATAAATAAATAAATATATATATATATATATATATATATATGCTTGCCCTGAATGTGGCAAAATATGTAGGTCACAGCTGGAGCTGCATATCCACGGAGAATACTGCATTCTTCATTAATCTTCGGACTCAAAGACAAGCCTTATATATATATATATATATATATATATATATATATATATATATATATATATATATATATATATATATATATATTTTAAAAAAAGTAAAGTTCTCCTTTCAGACCTTGAGAAATTAACATTAATCAATTATATTATTTTACTGTTATTCTCTCTTGTCTCATCTTTGTATCAAATAGCGTTCCAGTGGCAAAGTTCTCTCATTTAAACGCATTGGCAGACAAGAAAAACATTTAAATACAATACATAGAATTGAAATAAAATGCTGAAAATAAGGATTATTTTATCTTGACTAACTTGCATTGAACATTGTCGCCAAAAAAAAAAGTCAGAAATTCTGCAGAGTAATTTTAAAAGCGAAATAAAAAGCAACATCACGACTTAGACCCATCTAACTTGAACAAATGTCTCACAGTCTGAAGTCTTAGTTTCTACAGTCCAAGATGCTGAAAGAAAGACCTTTTAAACATTGTTTTCCCACCACAGACTGTAATCTCGGAGATTTTCTGAGTTCTAAAACATTTGCATAGTTATTACGTGTTTGATCTTCCCTTGCTGGCTGATCAAAAATCTGGCAATAACATTGGGCGTGTTTGTGTGTTTAGACATGTCTATGTTTGTACATTCAGTTTATGTGTTTAGACATGTCCATGTTTGTACATTCAGTTTATGTGTTCAGACAAGTCTATGTTTGTACATTCAGTTTATTGGTAATCACTACTAACTACATTAGTTGATAATTAATCCAGTTATAATAAGCGCCATGGTAATTACACTGTGCTTGTAGAAACAAAATGTTGGCAATTAGACTGTTTCTAGATAAATATTCTTGTTCATTGGTCTGTGTTTTTTACTTAATTTTTGATGGCAATCAGACGTCGGGCAAAAGGAGAAATTTGGATTTTCTTTTTTGCATATATTTTTCGTTCGGCAGTCGAAGTACGAAAATGTCCGGCTTTCTCTCTTTATTTCCATTACTAATTATCCATCCATCAAGCACCATTTAGACTTTATGAAATCTCCTCTACGTTGCCAAATATAATATATAATAATATAATATAATATAATAATATCGTAATCTCTTTTTGGATGCATTTTTTTAAAGTCGTTCGATTTGAATTCGAACTCAAGGCACAAGCCTCAACAAGGGGATTAATTCAACTTATACCACCACATCTGTCAAGTACGATTTCTTTCTCTTGTTCGATACCAGACAAAATAATTAATTACTAAAATTTAATTAACTAACTGGGTTTTTTTTAGTGATTCTTGAATGTCATGTACTAGAAATAATTTAGGGAAATTTCAACTTGATCTGAGATTGTGTGCAGGGGAAATAACGTGCGCAAACTTTCTACCATGCAGACAGACAAAGTGAGTTGATAGAAACTTTGTCAAAAAGAGAGATGTGGTGTGAATGGAATAGAAAGTAATGCTTACAAATGGTCACCTGAAAAAGACGGCATCAATAATAACTTTTAAAAATCTAATATCAGAGAATCAACTAATTGATTGAGCTTGGAATTTGAAATATTATAATACATTTTAGCACTCGAAACCTTTTTTTAGTCTAAGGAAGTCTGCATCAGGTGTCTGGAAATGTGTATTCTTATATGGTCGCTATTGTTTATAAAGTTTTCAAAATTTACCATTTCGTTATTTTTATTTGTAGTGCAAAGTATTTATAGATCATGGTGAGCCACTGTGTATAGAATGAAGCCATCTTTGCACACACACACACAAAATATAAAGTTTGTAGAATATGAATCCCAGTCCCCGGACTCCCCCCTATCTCCCCGGACGAAACAAAGCTTGTATGCTGTGTGCAGACTTTGCACCGCGGGTCCACGCCATGGAAAACATTTTGACTACCTCTGTGTCTTACAGACTCCCTCTGCTTCGACCTGAACACGGCCTCATAAATATGTTAACGGGATCACACTTTGGGACGCACACTTCTGGAATTACGTCCCGTGGGTCTTATTTTTAGCATACCGTCTGCTGGAAAGTGGCTGGCAGACGACATCCTATAATTATTCATTCTTCTTGTTCTGTGAATTTCTTTTTGGTAAAAAAAAAATGTTTTTCAAAAAATGCCAATTACTAAAAAGTGCATGCCTGTTATGAGCTTTGAATTGTCTCTTAATAGCTGATGTCACTCAAAAACTTTATTTTTATCTGTTTAAAGATGCAGTAACGATAATAGGTTGTTTCTAAAAATAAAAGTTCCCCTTTCAGACAGACTTTGGCGAATGACGAAAGGTCATCTGTTTCTGTGGCCTACGGTTAACAAGGGTGTCATGTAGCCAGCACAACGACCAACCGCCTTTACTTTACCCCAACTAATGTCAGGTACCCATTACAGCTGGGTGGACTCAGAGGCGCCCGAAAAAAAAATCCCAGTTTTCACCAGGATCCGAAACCGGAACCACCAATTCGGAAGTCAAGCGCTTTAACGCTCTGCCACCGCGCCTCTATACGTAGTGTATTGACATTTACTTTTTATTAACCCTAACTATAGCCCTTTACACTTTCGTTAGTACATATTTAAGGCTATGATACAATGGAAATCCAAATTGAAATGACGAGCTTTTACATTAAAGCCATTGACATTTAGAAAATGTCATTTTAAACGAGAAAAGATTGATTCCTTTGGCTTTTTTACTATTCCTCTTTTCAGATTGCAAATTCTTTATCCGTATAAGAAACTCAAATTTAAAGAGCAAACCTGGGTGGGAGGATAAGTGGAAAGGCACGGATCTCGAAAACGGCTCTTACGATTTTCCTAGATATTTGGCAGTTTATGTATATCTTTGGGGGAAAAAATACTAGCTAATTGGCCACACAGCAAAAACTGTGGTTAGACCACTATAATTGTTCAAATTTTAAGCTTCGTAAAATGAAATTGGGTCCGGAGGTCTAGACAATCTATATCTTGAACAAACATACAATAACGGGTATTCCTGGATTCATTCATAAAGTAATTCAATAAATGATACATTTTGCGCACCGTCTTTTCATTAATCATTCATTAGATCTTTAAAGTACAATAATCGTTCTTTTCAAAAGTCCATAACTTCATAGAGGTGGAATTGTCTTTAAATGTTATTATTCTTGTTTGTAATGTCTTCATTAACAAACATTATGTAGAGTACTATACTTCTATAAAGGAAAAGCTACTCATGGCATATACAATAAAAATGGATTATCAGTGAATACCTTGAATGACACAAATATTCTCCCCTTTTAGAACTGTAAAAAACTAGACAAAGAATAGACTGCAGTGTTCCAGCATCAGATAGTCAAATAGAATTGAGATTGAAACCTTTCCCGAGGTGCTTCTATCTGGGGGAGGGGGAGGAGCGTATGTTATAGTGGCTGTACAAATATGAGAATGGAAAGAATATTGTTCTTTAATGGTATACCACTCTTGAGTAACCTACCACTTTCTGGAGGCCTACTACTCTTCAGTAACCTACCACTTTCTGGAGGTATACCAGTTTTTAGAGACACTTTTTGGAGATCTACCACTCTTTGGAGACCTACCACTTTTTGGAGACCTACCACTCTTCAATAATTAATTCACACTCTTTTAAAAAAAATGTGAGCTTCTCTCGCTACATTGAAACATTCTGCTTAGAATTTTTTAAAATTCTTTCCATTAAACAAAATGAGTGAGTGTTCTTAGCTGACTGCAGTGCCAAGGGAAATACAAACAGTTAGTTCTCCAATCAGACAAATACAAACAGTTAGTTCTCCAATCAGACAACAACATTGCTGCAACAATCACACAGAACAAAATAAACAAGTCCTTGATTGTAATCACAGAAGCAAGCTCTCTTTTGTTTTTCTGACATTAATAAACAGTGTTGTTTATGTTTCTACACATTTATTTATTTAGTGATCGACTGTTTTGTGTTTTATTGTTTTTTTTAACTTTGACGAATAACTTTGTGAACCTCTTTTTTATCTGAAGAGTGAGATTAGATTTTATCTGAATCTCTTTCACACACACACACACACGCATATATAGAGCTCTGAAACAAAGGTTAACACATACACAATTAAGGAAAATGACATAGATAGATAGATAGATAGATAGATAGATAGATAGATAGATAGATAGATAGATAGATAGATAGATAGATAGATAGATAGATAAATAGATAGATAGATAGATAGATAGATAGATAGATAGATAGATAGATAGATAGATAGATAGATAGATAGATAGATAGATAGATAGATAGATAGATCTGTCCGTCTATTTACTTCATCTAACATCTGCGCTGATGCAACATCAACATTGTCAGGCGGGAACAACTCCTGGCTGTAAACTCTACGAATGAGAAGAGGTAAAAGAGAGAGAAGAGGCAAAAGAGAAAGAAAAGGGTAAGGGAGGGTAACCGAGAGTGTTCAATTCAAGAGGAGACAACTCCCCCAAAATTCTTTTAACCTATAAACTTGTTTCCCCTAAGGATATTTTCCTCTATAGTGAATGTGTTTAGCGCATGTGATAGATCCCCGGGGAAATCCGTGACCAATGGTCGGGTGATAGATTTAAGACTGGTCAATCAGCGTTATAGTCTTCTAGCTTGGTCCTATTGAGTCAGGCCTCAAGGATCGCCTGCGGCTTTGGTCAGGGGCTCTCACGCTGCGATGTAACAGCGTTGCGTAGTCATCGAGATTTTTTATAATGGTAATTCCTTTTAGTTTCAAGATTAATACCGAAACATTAGGTCGTGTGGCTGAGTGGTATAAATCATTTAGCAGATGACTTGAGGGTCTGGAGGTTAAATCTTAGAAGAAACAAAAGTAATTTCTATAAGTGTCAGGTTTGTCTCTTAAGCCGTGGCTTGTTTGCCCGGAAATTCTAGTCTACACATCCATGCTTAATAATAAATAATAGACGCTCTGATAACAAAATCAATATTGCATTTTAATATGCTGACTTATTTACAATGTTTGATGCAAATGTATTACAACAGAAGTAAAAACTTAAGAATGAATCACAAAATAAAAAATGCTCTTAAAACATTGGGCGCACCTTCCATCCACAAATCTTTCGCAGACCAGTACGGCCGATACGGGCCCACATTCTATCATAGGCCGTAACGTGGTCAGAATTAACAACAATAAGCCACACCCAGTAGTAGCCCACACTAAAGACACATTACTTGTTCCTTGTAGAGACGCTAAAGACCAAAGGTGTTGCAACACTTCTCTATAATACTAAGGCATCGAAACAATTGTGTGGTTGTAGTTACGGTTTACATAATCACCCTAAACGGATAAACGAAAAGTACCGCAAGAAATCGTTACAGAGTCAAACAAAACAAGGTTACAAAGACTGTTTGTGTGGAAACACAAACTCAAAATCGGCCCCCTAACTGGTCCACCCAGGCAGGCTTCAATATTTTCAGAAAGAACATCCGAATGAAATTATATCAAAGATAAATGAGAGATAAGAATGGAGAAAGAAGGTTGACAGATCTTGTGTAGTGCCCCAACGGTACAGCAGATCAAAGGATAGGTGCAAGTGAATGCAAAGTTAGATGTGAACCTGGCCTAACTAGTTCCCCTTTCAGACCTTGTGATCTATAGGGCAGATGATGTAAAGTTCATCTGTTTTTGTGGCCTACGGTTAACGAGGGTTTCATGTAGCCAGCACAACGACCAACCGCCTTTACTTTTCCCCAACTAATGTCAGGTACCCATTAGAGCTGGGTGGACTGAGAGGCGCCCAAGGATTCCGAAGTTGAAAATCCCAGTCTTCACCAGGATTCGAATCCAGGACCCCTGGTTCGGAAGCCAAGCGCTTTACCGCTTAGCTACCGCGCCTCTCCTGGCCTAACTGAAGTCTTATAATTGATGTGATTGTTTTGAAAAGGCTCAATCTCCTATCTCAGTGACGCTCAACCTTATTCGGCCGGTGGGCCATTTTAATTTCCGATACTCGTGTCGCGGGCCACGTCAACAAAAAGGTTTTTAAAAAAGGAAATAGACAATGAACTATTTTTATTAGAAACACGTGAAGCTAGTACTTACATTACTTTATTAGAGGTTTAACCTAAATCCGGCTTCATGAGATGAGCACTGAATCTAGAATTCTAGATGTTCGTCCTTGAGACGAATTACATAGCATGAGTTTCAAAAGATTCATCACTGAAAAGGTTTGTCCTCACAAACACGTAGGCCTACTGTTAATTATTGTGATAGGTTAATGCTTGTTTTCGGAGATTTAGAAAAGTTCCTGCAATGAACACAGATAACAAATCAATTGTCTGCATCACTTAAAATTTGTCAAGCGGGGATGTCTAGCTTTATAAGTCAAATAAGCAGCAGTTGCATCTCTGTCTGGGCACTTGACACATTGACTGCAGATGGATTTTCAAAGCCACGAACATTGTTCAATCTGAACACGATCATCATCACATGGTCCAGACTGAACTACTTGCCACATAGATTTTGTTGGTGAGTAAGTCAATGAACAGGCTCGGTTCCATTTGACTCGACGACTTTCTGTCAACCATACTTTCAAAACTGCTGTTTGTACCGAGAACAATGACCAAGATTTTGAGCTGCAACAGATATGTCGGTAGACTTGTCAGAGGCAATTAAAAACGTCGAAATCTGATTTGTCTGTTAGTTTTGAAGGGAGATTTTTACCCATTCCTTTTTTTCGCCTTTTAATTGTCATGAGAAAGTCTGACGGCTTCAACAGCATTCTTCTTTTCAGGGCTGATTTCAACCATCATGGCTAGCAAGCACTTTTTTATGCATTTACCGTTGGAAAATGGCTTTATGTCTCTACTTACAATATGTACAACTCTGTGGCTAGCCTTACAGCCGACTCATTTTATTGTTTGCTTTTGGAAAATATTCTCAGCAGTCCTCCACTATAAGTGTAATCTAATAGTTGCGTCTCAAACCAATAATGCCGCCTTATTTTTTTTTTATGTGT
This sequence comes from Biomphalaria glabrata, assembly GCF_947242115.1. Classification (NCBI taxonomy): domain Eukaryota; kingdom Metazoa; phylum Mollusca; class Gastropoda; family Planorbidae; genus Biomphalaria; species Biomphalaria glabrata. The sequence goes on along the minus strand of NC_074711.1, from coordinate 31,527,400 downwards.
TTGGTTTCATAAAGCTGTCTAATGCTATGTTTTTTAAAAAGAGCCACTCTTTTTTTCTAAAACAAATATGTTTGCTTATTATCAGGTCAGAACCAATCCATTTACCCTAACGTAAGGAATGATTTTTTTTTTCAAACTTTGTTTTTGAGAAGAAAGGATTTTCTACACTTTGTGTCGACGTGTCGGCGGGCCGGATGGAATCATGTCGCGGGATATGGCCCGCACAAGATTACTATTCGTTTTAAATTAGGTTTAATTTATGATGCATACTAATTAGCTTTTTCTCTTTAAAAAACTGCTTGCATAAGTGATTTAAAAAATTAGATTTTTCGCTTTCAGGAAAAAAAAGTAGCCGTTGCATCAGAACGTTGAATGGTCTAAAATATTGTGATATTGTGATTTTCATTATCTTTTCTAGTTTACGAGATCTAAACGGGACAGACGGACAGACATTTCACACAAAACTAATAGCGTCTTTTCCCCTTTCGGGGGCCACTAAAAAAACAAAAAACCAACATTTATGATAGTGACGAAGAGGCTCGCTAAACGAAAATGTAATACAGCACCACAGCTTCAGCAAACAAGAAGTGCAAGGAAACTATATGAACGCACCACGGGCAGTAAGCATCCATTCTGAAACTTAACGGTTCTAAAAATGTTCGTCGGTACATCAAAAAAATGTTTCATGCTTGGTATTTTTTGACCAATTTTTAGAAACGCTGTCTGGACCAGTTACGCAGGCGACTAGAAATAAAACAAGCGGTGGTGGGTAAGATTGTTAGAGGAGCAGGTAATTGGGGGAGAGGGGGACAATGAAGTCTGTTTGGTAGTAGATTTAAACAATAAAGAAATATAATACCGTTCCCCCCCCCCGCTCAACATCTTATTCCCTCCTTTCAAATTTCCTATAACCTGAATGTCTCGTGGTTAACGTTTGATCTTGTTATTGACTAGACGTACGTTAGGTCATGACGACCTGATCAGTCCCTTGTGTGAATCCACTCGAAAAAACGGACCTTTAACATTGTTAGCTGGCCACTAGCCTCTCCAAAGATTTCTGCCAGTGTAATTAGTTCATGGTATTACGAATCAAATACAAACTTTTTAATTTAATATTATTATTTAAAAAAAAAAAAAACAAGCATGAGTGTAATTACCCGCGAACGTCCTATTCAGTGAAAACATGCAAGCCCCAAGATTGACTTTGTTTAGTTTCTCATCCCAGGATAGTTCGATGCCATTAAGTGTTAATGTGTGTATATGGCTCCTTCTGTCTCGGAAGACAATGAATGAGCCGTGATGAGTCACTGACTTTGGTTTCGTCTTGAGACGAGGCAAAATCTGGAGTGACTAATCAAGCCAATTCTTGGAGCGACAGAGTTTGCCATAGATCGTGCATGTGTAGGCATCTGTCCTAAGGCTAGCTGACAGGACAGCTTCCTTTTTCTTTCTCTTGACTAATGCAGCTTCGTTTCTTTTGCTCTTGGCGAAGGTCATACCAGGACGCACGTGTTTAATGTGCTTTATGCAAATCTTATGTGCAATTCTGTCACCTTGCTAAACCTCCTGCTAGACTTACTAAACCTCCTGCTAGACGTGCTAAACCTCCTGCTAGACGTGCTAAACCTCCTGCTAGACGTGCTAAACCTCCTGCTAGACGTGCTAAACCTCCTGCTAGACTTACTAAACCTCCTGCTAGACTTGCTAAACCTCCTGCTAGACTTACTAAACCTCCTGCTAGACTTACTAAACCTCCTGCTAGACTTACTAAACCTCCTGCTAGACTTACTAAACCTCCTGCTAGACGTGCTAAACCTCCTGCTAGACTTACTAAACCTCCTGCTAGACTTGGTAAAACTCCTGCTAGACTTACTAAACGTCCTGCTAGACTTGGTAAAACTCCTGCTAGACTTGGTAAAACTCCTGTAGACTTGGTAAACCTCCTGCTAGGCTTGGTAAAACTCACTCCCGCTAGACTTGGTAAAACTCCAGCTAGACTTGGTAAAACACCAGCTAGAGGTGCTAAGCCTCCTGCTAGACTTGGTAAAACTCCTGTAGACTTGGTAAACCTTCTGCTAGGCTTGGTAAAACTCACTCCTGCTAAACTTGGTAAAACTCACTCCTGCTAGACTTGGTAAACCTCCTGTAGACTTGGTAAACCTCCTGTAGACTTGGTAAAACTCACTCCTGCTAGACTTGGTAAAACTCCCGCTAGACTTGGTAAAACTCCCGCTAGACTTGGTAAAACTCCCGCTAGACTTGGTAAAACTCCCTGATCTACACCGGGATTTGAACTTAAGCTCACTTGTCAGGTGACCAAGCTGTTTATGTCACAGCTGACACTGAAATCAGAAGCCAAGCTGTTTATGTCACAGCTGACACTGAAATCAGAAGCCAAGCTGTTTATGTCACAGCTGACACTGAAATCAGAAGCCAAGCTGTTTATGTCACAGCTGACACTGAAATCAGAAGCCAAGCTGTTTATGTCACAGCTCACACTGAAATCAGAAGCCAAGCTGTTTATGTCACAGCTCACACTGAAATCAGAAGCCAAACTGTTTATGTCAGAGCTCACACTGAAATCAGAAGGCTTTTTTCAATTAAGTTCGATGTTCAATAACAATAATATTTTTGTTTTGCTTGCTTGTTTGTGGGTGTTTTTTTTCCTTCTTGTTTACAAAGGAAATGATTCTGAGATCATGTGACTCTCGGGAATTAAAGTTTAAACGATACAGACTATAAAGATGGTCACGTGATAATACCCATTAAATTTGTCTGCAGCCTCTGACTTCATTCACATTGAACTACATTTTGTTATGAGCAATTCCTGATTAAAACACAATATTGTTCTATTTTACTTTGTTCTCCTTTTGTTGTCTTAGTAACAATCTTTAATCAATCATTATCAATCATTTGACAAATCTTTCTTTTACAAAACCGTTTCATGTTTATGCCTCTCTAGGACGACACAAAAGAGAATGGAATACTAGCATAGCATTTCACTTGTCTACTAGTGATCTATAGTGTGAAAAGGTAATAAAGGGAGTTCGTAGTTACGCACAAACTTGTTGGCAACCCCTGTGGGTCAGTTTCAGTCGTACTACACATTATGCATTCTCTTAGCACACAATGACGCACTAGTGATCAAAGGTGGCCACCAGATGCCTCGCCACTGATGGGGGACCCTGGTCAATGTGTTTACATGCACACATATATTCCCAACTTCCAAAGGCTTTAGGCTTCAATTAGCCAATCACCCATCATGCACTCGTTTCCTCTAACGAAGCCTGCACTGCCAATAATCTGAAGAGAATAGAGTTACAGGATGACTGCATTAAGGACTGACTGGGCTGTATACAGATAGAATGGTTGGTTGTCATTGTCTTGATTCGTGTATAATGTTAAACTGAAGAATGTAGTGGAGGGATGGGATGAGATCACGTGATGTTCAACATGTTGAGTTAGACAATAACAACACTTGAGTTAGACAATAACAACACTTGAATTAGACAATAACAACACTTGAGTTGGACAATAACACTTGAGTTTAACAATAATAACTCTTGAGATGGACAATAATAACTCTTGAGTTGGACAATAACAACACTTGAGTTGAACAATAATAACTCTTGAGTTGGACAATAATAACTCTTGAGTTGGACAATAATAACTCTTGAACAGTTTGGTGTGATGAGATCAGACATGAATTATTCATAGTCTTTTAGAGATGACACACGTGCATCTATGGGAAGGAGGGGGGGGGAGTTATAACCTTGACACCTCTTGTAATAAAACGAAGACCTAACTATATGTTGCATCAAGGTGTCTTGGGCGTCATTCCTAGAGGATTCGTTTGGAGTGAAACTCGTGTCACCTGTGTGAAGATGCAAACTATATCAATCTAACCTTCCTGGGCACGTTGTTTAATGTATGATTGTGAGTGACACGTGTAACATGTAGGATTGTTTCCTACATAACAAATATGATTGTGAGTTCTAGTGTATTATTGTTCTCTATCATGTTTACTAGCTGCCTCAACTTGATAAAAAAAAACTACTTTCTTTACAGTACACCTTTGAGTATTAAACTCACTTAATGTTAACTTTATCTGGGAGATACCACAAAGACAGATATAGCTCTAGTAATAAGCTCTCCCACTTTTTTTTTCTACAATGAAGCAAAAAAATCTAGGATCTGTTGTAAAAAAAATGGAATCATGTTACTTGCTAGCCATTGTCTGTTGTTCGACAGATGGTCAACCCTGAAATTAATTACATCACTGGCATCAAGCTTTTTCAGTGTGCCAATCAGCATCGATTTCTCTTTGGAGGCGCAAATAACAGCGAAGAAACACGGACATACACATACATATACATTGGTACCCACACGCGCTAGCGCGCGCACTTACCATTCCAACGAAATTTGCATACACCGAGATTCCCGATGTGGCACAAAGAGAGAAATCTTGTAACGGAAAAAAACTAACGGATCGAGTTCTGGTAGAAAACTAGAGTTACTACCCCTGCTCGGCCGTGTTTCTTTAGACAGCTCTCACTAAAGAAATGATTGATTCACCTCCCTTGACTAGCCTGCGTTTTTTTTGTTTTATGGTTCATATATTAGCTCCCCTGTAAGCAATCATCGTAAGAATTTAGTATCTATCTATATTACTCTCACTGGCCTCATACGTAGGCCCTCGAGACTGTGCTCGTTGAAAGAAATACTTGCAAAACAAATTAGGCTGATGGAGGGTGGTACACTTGTAGGCCCGTGTTAGTCTGCTGTTTTGGCATAATATAGTCTTTTTTGGCCTATATATTTGCATCTATGTATTTATTTGTACACGTTTTTACATTATATTTGTATTCCAATAATGTATATTAAATTAGAATCTGTTCCTTTTGGATTTGTTGCATTGCTGCATTTCTCTCTTTTCTCTCTCTCTCTTTCTCTCTCTCTCACTCTCTCTCTCTCTCTCTCTCACTCTCTCTCTCTCTCTCTCTCTCTCTCATCTCTCTTCAACATTTGCATTAAATTTATTAAAGCGTATAGGGTCAATCGAATTAACTAAGAAAACACCAATTTGTACAAATAAGTTACCACTGGTCTTAAGTAACGTGATAAGTGCTTAGTTGTTCCATGTACATGGTGAGTAAAATACTGGTAAAAATTGCGAATTTTTCATCGCCTCAAGTGGAAGAATTAGGAGAAAATGAGTCAGCTAGTGAGCCAAGGTATTGGCTTAGAAATGTGTACATAGATCTATGTCGCCTAGTGTAAAACGTTGACCACAGTTTGTTATTCTATATGCAACTAATCAGATCTTGGAAAAGAACTATAAATGTACAATAACAAAAAGTTGGCACGTAGCGATCTAGATTTTTAAAAATAATAATTTAAATTGTATCATCACGGTGTGGCTACTTCCTTACCCAGCTGTCGTGTGGCCCAAACATCCTACAATGACTTCTATATGCAACAAAGTTAAAAGGTTTCTGAAGGAGATTCATTTCAATGTTTTGTTTTGTTTTTTTTTTGTTGATATTTTTTTTGACATAGCATTGGCTTGGTTGTAAAGGTCTGAAAGAGAAAGTTTACTTGTTACTTCTTGGCTTGGTTGTAAAGGTCTGAAAGAGAAAGTTTACTTGTTACTTCTTGGCTTGGCTGTTTATCAGAGTACAGACACGCACAGAAACAGAAACACGCTAATACGAATACAAATACAAAACATGTGGTAAAAATACTTTTAAAAAAAATGTGATGTAAGGGAAAAGACTACACAATTACTGCCAAAACTCTCAATATTAAAGATTTACCTCCCTTTTTCTACATAACTCAATTAATTAATTACCACTAATTAATAATTTGGTTCATTTTTTTTATTGATTTATGTGTTGTCTTACAGAATGAATAATTATGCATTGTTTCAAATCATCCGAGAATAAGTAGTTGGAGAGATAACTTGTACAAGATTGTACTAGACAGACCGATTGAGATGATAAAAGCTTTGTAATAATCTAGAATCTATATTTTAGATTTACGTACAAAATATTAGTAAAGCTTAAATATTCTTTCAATAAAATTGAAACAACTTTAAATTTACTCTGTTATCGTATAATTTCGATACACTAAGGCTGACAACGTCATGTTTTTTTTCTAAGTCTAGTCAAGCCAAATTTATTAATTTTTTTTTTATTTTTTACTTTGAAAAATTATAAAGGTCAAACTAGAGATTTCCCAGTGTGGCCAACGAGCTAGTCATTCTTTTCTCAGAACTATACATCAACTGTTAAATTTCTCGGAAAATCGTTAGAGCCTTTCTTGATATCAGTGCTCACCCACCCACCCAGGCTCCTCCATGAAGAAGTGGCAGTGTAAAAATAGACAATTGTTAACAATTTTTTAATAGGATGTTTTTAAAAAAATGTCGCAATTATTCGTAACGATAACAAGACAAAGCAAAAGTCTCTTGTTACCTTCAGGCAGAAAATTTCTCGACAAATTAAACTTTCCTTCAAGAGCGGAACGATACATTTGGCACAACAGAAAGTCTGGTGATGCCGTGACTGCTCAACTAAAAAGTACATGTCTTTCTTTGTTCAAACTAGTAACGAGCGCTTGGTAAAATTATATTTTACTTCGGATAAGACGGTTAAGATTGTATAATTAGTTTCAACTTAACAACCTCCTGTAAAGAAAAAAAAACGGTTGGCGTGAGATTCGGTGAACCATAACAAGAAAGAATTCGCGACTTTTTTTAACATTATTAATGTTCAAAGCTTTTATTCACTCACTACGTCTGTATGTCTGTAAAATTGTGTAAGCCATACACGTTATTTCTCCCATTACCCATTCTCGGATCAAGTTTAAACTTTGCATAATTATTAACAGTTGATGACAACGCATGAATCAATCATGTAATTAGCCAATTATTTAGTTAATTTGTAATCTTGCAGTATTGAGAGAGAGAGAGAGAGAGAGAGAGAGAGAGAGAGAGAGAGATGGCTGTAGATGTAGTAGTTCTTTCCCTTATATATAATCTTGGTTTCTCTTTAAACTATTTTGTATATTTTGCTTGTTAGACTAACTAGTTTCTCTCTTTCTCTGTAGGTTTGGTTTCTTCACTCTGAAGTGTGTGACATGTGGATATCAGTGGATGTTCTTTGCTGCACAGCATCCATTCTTCATCTGGTGGCCATTGCTATGGACAGGTACTGGGCGGTGACCAGCATTGACTACATCCGCCGGCGCAGTGCACGTCGTATCCTCCTGATGATCATGGTGGTGTGGATAGTGGCCCTCTTCATCTCCATCCCTCCCCTGTTTGGCTGGCGTGACCCAAACAACGACCCAGCCATCACCGGCCAGTGCATCATCTCCCAGGACAAAGGCTACACAATCTTCTCAACGGTCGGGGCTTTCTACCTGCCAATGCTGGTCATGATGATTATATATATCCGAATATGGCTGGTTGCCAGGTCCAGGATAAGAAAAGACAAGTTCCAGATGACCAAAGCCAGACTGAAGACCGAGGAGACAACTCTCGTGGCCTCGCCGAAAACCGAGTACAGCGTCGTCAGTGACTGCAACGGCTGCAACTCACCAGAGTCGACGGCGGAGAAGAAAAAGCGGCGCGCCCCTTTTAAGAGCTACGGCTGCTCGCCTCGCCCGGAGAGGAAGAAAAACCGGAACAAGAAACTTCCAGAACAGACTAACGGCGTCAGCAGCAGCAATTCCAGCTGCTCGGAGAGGCTGAAACAGATTCAGATCGAGCCGGAAGGTTTCACGAACGGATGCGCAGAAGAGGCCAGCATCGCCATGCTAGAGAGGCAGTGTAACAACGGGAAGAAAATCAGCTCCAACGAGAGTGCGCCTTATTCACGAACTCGCGAGAAGCTTGAGCTAAAGAGAGAGCGCAAAGCCGCAAGGACCCTCGCTATCATCACTGGAGCTTTCTTAGTCTGCTGGCTGCCCTTCTTCATCATAGCGCTAATCGGCCCGTTCATGGGCTGGATACCGCCCTTTGTTCGTAGTTTTGTCCTCTGGCTCGGTTACTTCAACAGTCTGCTGAATCCAATCATATACACAATATTTAGCCCCGAGTTCCGAATCGCATTTCAGAAGATTCTGTTTGGTAAATATAGGCGGGGCCACCGATGATATTTACTCCTTTCAGTGTTTTTGTTCCTTTTTCAAAATAAATAATTGTTTTTGTACAAAACAAACAAACAAACAAAAAACCTGCAAATTATACTATTCTCAGACGATGACTGCTTCATCCATCAAAAACACGAGTCTAGAGCTTCAACAGATCGAAGCTCAAAGCAAGAATCATGTTTTCTTAGCTGCTTTGCAAAGACTGTTTCCTTCTACCAAAAAAAAATGTGTTAATTAAATTATCCGGTGATGAGAGTCTGTCAAACGTTACGTTAACACAGAGAATAGAATTAAAACGAAAGAGAAGTGAAAATCAAATACTAGACTTTCGGCAGCCAGGTGCTGCATCGTCACAACTGCCTAATCCTCAAAGACCTAATTTGAAATTTTCAAGCACTTCTCTTTATCAAAGCGTCTTTTTTTTTACTGGAGAGCTTTGTGATCACTCAAATCCTGCATTGTATAGTAATGTAAAGTACGAAGAAGGAGCACCTTTGTTTTAGTGTGATCTAGGGTAAAACTCATTTCTTTAATTTACTGCAAGCAATAAGCTGAACCTGACTTTCACTAAAAGCAACAACTCGAAACATAGATGTAACATTTTCCACTTGGGCTTTCTAAGCTGGTGTACAATAATTTGGTTATGGTCTGGTTGTCATGTTCGTTACTCATCTAATTGATAACACGTTCAATGAGGCGTGTCTTCAATGAACTGAGTTATTTTAATTAAACTGTACTAATGACCTGGTGGTAATTGATAGTATGTGTCAACAAGAGCAGAATTGTTCATCTTTTGAGGAGTGTCTTCGTGTACGATTGTGTTGAAAAGCAAAAAGAATAATGACATAATGTCCCCTCAACGTTGTTATACTCAGTTCATATTATCAGATTTCCTTATGTACAGGCTTTGGGGTTTTATGTTTTTTGTTTTTTTTTTTTTATTTCTTCGCTTTAACTAAGAAACACAAATAGGCCCAAACAAAGCAAGTTAGCAAGAAACAATCAAATGAGCTGTGAAAATGTCAATCGGAAAATGTGTTCATGAAACAATATTGTGCTGTTCCCTAACAAGAGTACATTCTATGTTTAGATGCTAACACTGCACATATGCATATGTACATAATATATATATATATATATAAAGTTGGTCATGAATTTATTATATATATGTAAGTGTATCTATATAATAACACCACCACTGTGAGACTTTAGCGTATGCCTTTCTATCAACCAGCAGTACAATGGATCTGTTATTGTTGTTAAACATTCTTTTTATTTTATGTTGTGCTATATACATGATGTATATATCATATATATATCATATATATATATATACAAATGAGTATGCTTTCAGCGTGATTTTACAAGTTAAGTTTCTTTCTTTCATACCATACATAGTGTCTTCAAACTCTTTTAGTCCCATTATAGTGACAGCTTCAACTATCAGTAAAGGCGTCTTCCTCGTACAGAGCTTAACCCGTGGCCTAGAGAGACAATGGGAGTGTTCAGATGAAATCGCTGGCAGTGACGTAGCAAGGGATTAGGGGACACGGGGGGCTTGGCATCTTTAGGGTCCCCTGCATTTTGACATTCGACATCATGACATGAGATAATATACTCAATAACTATTTGTCTAATATGTAGAATACATGCAACTTGGTAACTAATTTACATAACAACATGAATAGCAAGATAACATGACATTGGCTTAATTTAATGTAAAAAACAAAATGTGGACACTCTTTTGGGGTCCCCTTCGAGTGGGGGCTCAGGGGGATTTTTAAATTTGGACCCCCCCCCCAACTCCCCAACCCTAGCTATGCCACTGATCGCTGGTGTTGATTGCATCTCCTTGAGACGGGACAGAATCTTTCGTTGTTAAAAAGACCAGTTATTGAGTTCCGGAGCTGCCAATTTTACCACAGTTGGTGCACTGAAGGATTCTGCTTCTAGATAATCAGCCGCAACTTTCTTACTCCTTCGACTGAAATTCACTCCCCCCCCCCCTAAAAAAAAGTCAACAGGAAGATAAATCTCGTACCCACTAATAACAGATCATACTCTAGACCAGGTTTTCCTTAATTGTGTTTTGCGGAACCCTAGTGTTGCAAGAGGCCAGAATAGATGTTCCACGAAATACTGAAATAATGAAGTAATAATTAAATAATGAAGTAATAATTAAATAATGAAGCCTTCAAATCATCTGCCCTATAGATCACAAGGAATGAAAGTGGAACTTTGGGCCACCACGTGAATTAATCTCTCAAAAAAAAAAAAAAAACAATAAGCAAAGTGTTCAGCTTAATACTCAGAATGTGCGAAGTTTTCTGTTATGGACAAAGTTTGGGAAACCACTGCTCTAGGCCAATTAGCTCACCGTATTCCTTTGAGGTTTGTAGGTTTAATCTGGCAAGAGTTTCCCCTTCCTTTATCCCCCAAATTACTGATTTGTCAAGTTTAATAATGTTCTAGCAGATTCAACACAAAATAATTATGAATTACTCAATATGTCGCTGAAATACGACAAATCTTTCTTAATTCCTCCACTTGTCCACACTGTCAGTCTTCTTGTTGAAGACTCCATTATGTATCACGTTTTAATAGCAGCACTGTCGAGTATTGAGACCCTCAGACACTATATCATGTTTAGAGTAGGCTATAAAAGACACAGACACTACATCAGACACTAAAGCAGGTTTAGAGTAAAAATGGTTGTGGCTACTGTTGATTAGCAAACAAAACGATATATCAGCCCCTCTACTCCTTGTGGCTACACAAACTAGGAACTATACCAAAAATAGGCTACTATAAACAGGGCGGACTGGCTATATGGGCATTCGGGCTAATGCCTGGTGGGGCCGTACCCAAATGGGCCGGTAGGACCACCTAAAGGGCCTCATGAATGCCACCTTAAAACGTATTAAATTGTTAAACGTTTTATCATATCCTCTTGTAAAAGGGGCCCTATAAGCGTCGCGTTTAAAAATAAATCTTTTAGACTTTACAGTGTAATGCTAATTTAATCTAACACTTTTTCCGAAATAATGTAATAATCTACATCTGTAGACAGTGCTACTAGTAGGCTTCATCCTTTTTAGGGCCCGCACTTTTAGCAATTAAAAAACAACTACTATATTTCTTATAAAGATATACAGTTCATTGTATGTATGCGTTCAGTTATCGATACATTAATAAACTTAACAGAATGATTTTGAGGACTGGTAGACCTAGAAATGGATGTACATCATATGAAATACAATTTCTGGGCCGGATTGTATAGAATTGCTCGGGCCGACTTTTAACACCCAGTCCACCCCTGACTATAAACACTGACCACGTAATTCCCTTCGCCAACTATGCTTACTATTGCATGTATTTGCTGGGCTGGCCATCAAGTTTATCATGGGCAAGCAACATAGACCTCTGTTTTGTTCACTATTGGCCAGCCAAGCCTACACTATACTCGATCAATATAAGCCTACTTTCGCATACAGAGATGTAGACAAATATAAAGAAACATTGGATGCTACTAAATCTATGGTATTCCCAGAGATTAACAAAGTTTCAACCTTCCAAAAGTAAGTCTCATAAGCCTCGCAACACACAACATTAATTGAGCTTTATAATTGTCTTTTGTTTTAGTGTTTGTGTATTTTAGCTTAAGGGTGAAATTACCTCCCCTGTATAGATGTGCATTTTGGTGAAAGCAAACAAAGGCTACTGTTCTCACTTTTTGTTCTCGAAGCGGAAGTAGATTGCCCACTAACATTGAGACATTGTATTTTTAGTTTCATCCTCGTTTCTAGGAACTGCATTTAATCCTCTCTCTAAATACCACGTGATTGGTCAGTTAAAAACATCTGACCACGTGATTGATCAATTAGAAACATCTGACCACGTGATCTTGCAGTAAGATACCACATGAATGTTGAGTTAGGTAACTCACATATCATCATTGTTTATCTAGATATCATTGACCACGTGATTACATAATGTTATCTGTACATACATATATCATATACTTACTTATATTACTTATACATATTATTCTAAATATGATTTATGTGATATTTCAATAAAGTTTTTTTTTTCTGCCAAAGGTTAAATAATCAGTTACCTTTGTTTCTTCTATATGTGTGTTTCTATATGTGTGTTTCTTTATATGTGGGTGTGTGCGTGTTTGTTTGAGTCACCTAGTCAATGGTTTCTGCTGTACGTTGCTGTTGTTTTTTTTCTGTTTGTTGTTGTTGTTGTTTTTGGGGGTTGAGAGAATAAATTTATTACCAAAGAGATGGTCTGAAACTTATTCAATAGTTTAAGAACTTTAACTTAAGCTGAATGTAAATGAACATGGGATGTTTGGCTGAGTGGTATAACCCCTAGAGGGCTTGAATCCAATGTAGACATGGAATTTTTTATTTGAGATTTCACAAGAAATAAACATAATTTTCTTTCTTTAGAAGTTATAGAAAATGTCTTCTAATGCAATCAACTGCTTAGCCGAGAACCTTTGTTGGACTTTGTAATTTTTGTGGGGAAAATCTTTTCTATTTTAAAATATTGTAATATTAATTTATAAGTAACACGATTGTTCAAGTTTAAGGACTCCACTATCAAGGGAAGTAAAAGTTCTAGAGTATAAGTGTCAAACTTTTATTATTTTCTATCAAATCAAACAGATTATTGTTTTGCTGACAATAGTTTCCCTTTTTTATAAAATATAAGAAACTAACTAAATACCTTTATCATCCTTTCTATATAATAAGTGATAATAATAATAATAATAATAATTTAATTTATAGAGCGCTGTTATCAAACATGATGTAGGCTCAAGGCGCTGTGATAACATTACAAACATAAACACAAAAGCTAAAAAAACACTAATGAAAAAAAAATTTAAACAGATAGGTCTTAATTTTCTTCGTACATCGCACGGGGAATGTCGTTTGTCTGAGATCAAAGGGCAGTGACTTACAACCTTTGGACCGTGCACTGAAAAAGCCCACAAAGGCACAAACCGTAACTTTTGAGGGAGAAATGTGACATTGATAGAGGCATTGAATCCATTGAGCACTGGGTTCTCTGAGGAACATATGGAGTGATCAGTTCACAATTGGCATTTCTTTATTGTAGATGCACTGATGACAAAGTGTGGCCATCTTGTAGTCGATTCTTGCTTTCACAGGAAGCCATTGGAGTGTGTGCAAGAGAGTAGTAGCAGAGTCTCGTCTTGTCTTCCGTAGAACTATTCTTGCAGCGTTGTTCTGAATACGTTGCAGCTTGGCTATTTTTTCATCGGGTATGCCTGCTATCAGGGCGTTGCAGTAGTCAAGACAGGAGAGTAAGAATGCTATAGCTAGTATTTTTGTTGACTCCGTTGTTAATTATGGTCGGATCTGGCCCAATCTGCGCAGTTGCAAATAAAGACCCTTGTGGAGCTGACGTATGTGTGGGTCGAAAAATATATATATATATGAAGAAAATAAATTATTTGCGTATTATAAAAAAAAGATATACATTTTCTGTTATTGAATTGTACTGAGTTATCAGCAGCAGAACTACAAAAAGTCTTGAAACATTTCTGATTACTTTCTCAATATCGTAGATCTCTGGTCCTCATGAACATGTTGACAATAAAGTACAGAAAGAATATCGAAGAATGCATTTAGTTCAAAGTTATTCAACTCTAACATTTGAAAGTCTTCTTTCTTTCTCATTATCAGGCTGGTCGGTTCAGATCACCAGGCCTCATACGAGATGAGCTTTACAGTACTCCATACAGAAAATGTTACTTTAAAAATTCTGATAAGATTCTGTTTTATTTTGTTGTTGTTTTTTTTTTTGTCTTTTGTTTGTTTGTTTGTTTGTTTGTTTTTTTGTTTGTTTTTTCTTTTGTTATTGTTGTTGTTGTTTTGTTTTTGTTTTTGTTTTTGGTTACTAAATCTGATGTCGTATTATACCAAAATGTAGCTAAAAAATTATTTTATAAATGCACATTTCAGCAAAAGGTTAAATCTTGGTTGCTGGAACAATTTTTCAAAGATTCCCAACAATTTTATGTTGAGTAGGAATGTGAATAAATTCAGAGACAATAGAATGTTTCAAATGTGACGTGGCGTAGCCCCACTTCTTAGTGACCTCTTGTGCTGGCCTGTCTTACAGACTCAGAATAACAAATATTTTTCTTTCCATAGAACGGGATCCGAATTCTAAAAACAGCGGCACGCCTATTGAGGAAATTTACATTAATCTCAAGCTTCTGCAGATCTAAGTATTTAAACGCTGGCGCGCATGCGCACTCAGAAAACAGTAACAACAACAAAAGATTGCATCCAATGTTAGCGACTTAAGGCATCAGCCTCAGAACTTGGACAAACAAACACAAAATTGAAGATCTAATACAGTGGCGTAGCTACGAATTTGACATTTTTAGGACCCGGATTGGGGAGGGGGCTTGATCTCTTTAGGGGCCCCTGCATTTTGACATTCGAGATATGAAATAATAAAATATTTAATATTTAATGTAAACAAATAATTTCATTCATTTGAGGGTCCCCCTCAAGTGGGGGACCAGGGGGGGTTGGAGATTTTCAAAATCTTTCCCCTCATCTCCACACCATAGCTACGCCACTGATCTAATACTATCCAATTCAATATATTACTCCTGAAACTCTGTCTATGTGTTTGTGTGTGTCTGCGTGTGTGTGTTTGTGGGCACTATATTAACTATAACCTCCACACAAAAACACATTGCTCCCAATGGAACATAAATTGATGTTTTATTGGAGAGTAAAACAAGAGAACGAGATGTAGAAAAAATGGAGAATGATATAAGAGATAAATATTTAGAGAAGGAGATCGAAAAAGAGATAATGAAAGAGTTAAAGAAAGAGTGAACTTGACAAAGAAAGCGATATTGAAATGGATAAAGAAAGATGAAAAGGAGTCAGAGAGATAGAAAAAGAGAGAAAGAACGAGATAAAAAAAGAGATCTATTGAAAAGGATAAAAAGAGATAACATCTACTAAAAAGAAATTGAGAAAGATACTTTGAAAAAGAGAAAGAAAGATACACAGAGACCGAGAAAGAGAAGTATCATTGAATACTGTGGCTGTACAAAATGTGTACAAGCGCGAAGCTATAGCAAATACCACTCACTACTTTCAGTAAGTGTTTAAAACGGGTTGTACTTTTGATATGATATGCTCTTCTGGGGGCTAAACCAAGCTAGATATAGGAGGGAAATGTCTAGCTGACCACAAATCTCCATTAGCAACCATTGGTACGGAAACGGATGAAATCTCATACTACCTGTTGAATGGAACGTTTGTCATACAGGTTTAGCTTTAAGTCATAAGTGGTGTAACTTTGTGTGTGTCTGTGTCAGTTCTCTGCATGACACGATGGTATATTGTTGTCTGATTGTTCTTAAGTCTGTGCTAAAAGCCAACGCTTGTGTTATTTTCTGCTACAGATTTATGGCAGAGATCATGTGACTTTTAAAGCATGCTGTAAAAACATATTATCTTTATGTGGCATGAACTGTCAAAGTGAGACAAAAAAAATGTATTAGTATTATTAATGCATCAACAATATTTCATTTTTGTTCTGCAGTGAAGATTGGATCTCTGTGTATAGTTTATGACTCAATTTTTTTTAGTGATTGTATAGTCTATCCAGAAGCTTTTCGACGCAGATTCCACACATTCACGAATAGTCTCAGAGCTAGTTAACTAACCTTGGGACTTGTTTTTAATACAAGAAGAACTTACAAATAAGTTAAAAAGAAAAAACAAATAAAAACTTATATGAAGAGCAATTGTATCAATTAGTTTGGATCAGTTATGTTATTAACTTTCTTATAGATCTAGACCAAGAATAAATGTGTGCGATTAAAATTATTTTTAACAATTGTTTTTGTTTAACGCTATTTCATGCTTTAGCTTTCTCAATACGCTATGATCTTATCACTTTCTCAATACGCTATGATCCTATCACTTTCTCACTACGCTATGATCCTATCACTTCCTCACTACTCTATGATCCTATCACTTTCTCACTACGCTAGGATCCTATCACTTTCTCACTACGCTAGGATCCTATCACTTTCTCACTACGCTAGGATCCTATCACTTTCTCACTACGCTATGATCCTATCACTTTCTCACTGCGCTAGGATCCTATCACTTTCTCACTACTCTATGATCCTATCACTTTCTCACTGCGCTAGGATCCTATCACTTATCTGGACCATTTGGGGAAAAAAAGGGGGAAGGGATATCGGGGTAAATTTTACCGCAATCGATTCTTTAAAGCATTTTTTAAAAAATCAGGAACGACCTGAATTTTAACTCCTCAGGCCGACATACTAACCACTCTGCTAGTTAGGTGCTTATGTCTGTATAAGATTGTATAGTTATGTATTGTTTAGTTTAAGCTTACTTTAAAGCGTTGACCACTAAAGGGGACTAATTCAGCTTATACCACCGCTTCAGTCAAGTAAAATTTCTTTCCCTTGTTCGAGATCCTACCCAAAAAATAATTACCAATAGTTAATTAGCTAATTGTTTATTTTAATTGATTCTTTTTTTTTTTTGCCATGTAATATGGGTGTAATATTTCAGCTTGATCTGATTGGGTGTCAGAGAAATAACGTGTACAGTCAGACACAGTGAGTTGCTAGAAAAAAATAACGTGTTATATTCATTTTTTTTTCTGAAGTGTTGACCGAAAATCGTATGAGAATCGCAGGGACATATTCTTAGGCAAGACAAAACACGTTTATTAGAGTCAGCTCTAACAGTGTAGCCGACAAGTGGAAAGTGAAACCAAGCCCGTCCACTTCTAAAATAGCGTTGCACCTTTTAAGAAAACCAAAATCAGTGGGCATCTGCTGGGAAGATGCTGTTGAAGTTATGTTTAATCGCTCTGTGGTGTTGACGCCCAATGCACAGAACGTGACGGAAGGACCTAAATAAGTCAATAACTTTGTCTTCTTTACCTATATACTTTTGTTTTGTCCCAATAGTTTTCTCTCTTCCAGCTTCAGTCAGGTACGTAAATTTTTCTAAATCCCCGGCTCAGAGTGAAGAAACTTTCACTTGTTCCTTTTTCTAGTCTACTTCATAAAGTCAAAGTTCAAATGATTTCTACATAGGACGGTGCGCAAAATATTACTGTTTATTTAACTCTTTACAGAATATATGCGGGAATTTCCACTGATGTGTGTTCAAGATATAAATCTAGATCGCTAGACAAATTTAATTTTATTTTGAAAAATTATAACGGTCAAAGTAGAGTTTCTTTAAAAATTTTTTCCCCAAAGATTTACATAAACTGTCAAATTTCTCAAAAATAATTAGAGGCGTTATCTAGATCCGTGTCCTCCAACACTACACGCATGAAGAGTTTGCAAGCTAATTAGATCCTACTGACTTCAAACATAGCTCTATTATTAGTACTTACTTAACATCAAACCTCTTAACGATATCTTCGGCAATAAACCAGATTTTCCCTTAAAGAAAAATGTATTCCTTAAAAAAAAAAGTTGTCATATTTCTGACACTTAACTATCTTTATATTCAGACAATATTTTTAGCAGTTACTGACACATTATCAAATATTTTATTGAGACAGAGCATTGGGTTCTTCAAAGAAAGCTCTGCAATGGTTCCTGATACAGCGCTTGAGTCTAAATATCTATAAGCGGAGATTCTGTTGCCAGCACACTGCTAAGTCGTTCTTCTCAGGTCCTTTAGTGGTGTCAAAGTTGCCTCTAAATGAGTAGTGGAGGGTTTCCTATGATGACGTCAAAAGATTTGATGTTGGTACACCTAAGCGAATGTCCCCATTACTTCATGTAGATATGGTATATCAGTTAGTGAGCTGCGTGTGTTTATGTGCCATGTGTGTATGATGTGTTATATGCCAGATATTTTACTAATTCAATATGTGATGTTCGAACAAATGTTGATCTTTTTTCTCTGACCTATTGACGACATATTGAATGGTCTAATTAGCTTGATTAGAATATCGGCCATCAAAACAGATGGTAAGTAAGCACAATTTAAACAGGATTAAACCCTGCTTACAAAAGTACTGCATCAACCTTGTATACAACGCAAAACCAAAGGATTCAAATTTCCTCTCTAAACATAGAATGTATCCTGTCCGGAAGTGCGCGCTGTACAATTTCTATCTCGTCTGGTACTTAATGAATGAGTTTATAGATCTACCTTGGTGGGTTTTTTTTTTTTTTCTAACGAGGCATGCGTGAAGCTAATTACCTTTGTAAATGAATGCAATAAAAAATAAGATTACAAAATCAGCCCCCGAAGGGGTCCACCCAGGCAGGCTTCAATATTTTCAGAAAGAACATCCAAATGAAATTATATCAAAGACAAATGAGAGATAAGAATGGAGAAAGGAGGTTGACAGATCTTGTGTAGTGCCCCAACGGTACAGCAGATCAAAGGATAGGTGCAAGTGAATGCAAAGTTAGATGTGAACCTGGCCTAACTAGTTCCCCTTTCAGACCTTGTGGTCTATATGGCAGATGATGTAAAGTTCATATGTTTTTGTGGTCTACGGTTAACGAGAGTGTCATGTAGCCAGCACAACGACCAACCACCTTTACTTTTCCCCAACTAATGTCAGGTACCCATTGGAGTTGGGTGGACTCAGGGGCGCCTAAGGATTCCGAAGTTGAAAATCCCAGTCTTCACCAGGATTCGAGCCCGGGGCCCCCGGTTCGGAAGCCAAGAGCTTTACCGCTCAGCCACCGCGCCTTTCCTGGCCTAATTGAAGTCTTATAATTGATGTAATTGTTTTGAAAAGGCTCAATCTCTTATTCGAATGCTCAAAAAAAAAAAAAAAAAAAAAAAATTCGCAATTAAAAAAAATTGACGGAGAATGGAGTTTATAAGATTACTATTCGTTTTAATCTATTTCTAACTTATAATGCATACTAATTAGCTTTTTCTCTTTAAAAAACTGCTTGCATAACTGTTTTTAAAAATTAGATTTTTCGCTTTCAGAAAAAAAAAGTAGCCGTTGAATCAGAACTTTGAATGGTCTAAAATATTGTGATGTCGGATTTTCAATATCTTTTCTAGTTTACGAGATCTAAACGGGACGGACGGACAGACGGACAGACATTTCGCACAAAACTAATAGCGTCTTTTCCCCTTTCGGGGGCCGCTAAAAACTCATCACCTGATAATCATTTTGATTTCGCAAATATAAGTGTATCCGATACGACTAACATCCAGCTTCTAATCATAAATATATACCTTATAATTATAATCCAGACTTGACACAATAATGCACTAGTGTTCATTCATTCAAAAACATCCGGCCTTTTTTTTTTTTTGTAATATAATTACTTTAATATAAACATTTTTTTTCCTTAACTTTTCCTATACAATGTCCATGTCACCGCGCTCGCTTTGAGTTGTGTTTCTCACAAGACACTATTGTTTTGAAAGATTAATAGGATTACTTCATTTCCTGAAGTTGAATTTAAGTTTTACATTTTTTAAGCATATTTTTTTCCCTTTGCAATTAAAATTCAATATTCGATATAAATAGGTCAGTGTATCATCAGGGGCGGAGAAAATAAAGGGATGGGGTAGGAGGACTAGCAAGAAAAGAAGTATTACTAGAGTGTTTGGTATTGTTTTGTAGAGCACATAGACGTCAAACTTGCAGTTCTTGTAATATACTTATAGACTTATGAAGACTAATTACCCAACATTTGATAGAGACAGCGAACTAGGGAGTACAATTTCCTAACTATGTCATCTTAATAAAAGTATGCTATGATGGAGGCTAATTATTGAACTTTAAACTATATTTGATAAGAGTTATTGAAACTATGTTTGTTAAGGTTTATAATGACTATACCTAGAAAGGGCTATTGAAACTATGTTTCGTAAGGGTTATAATGACTATACATAGAAAGGCTTACTGTAGCTATGTCTGTTAGGGTTTATAATGACTATACCTAGAAAGGGCTATTGAAACTATGTTTGTTAAGGGTTATAATGACTATACATAGAAAGGTTTATTGAAACTATGTTTGTTAAGGGTTATAATGACTATACATAGAAAGGTTTATTGAAACTATGTTTGGTAAGGGTTTTCTTTTAAATAATTTTTTTTGTTTTCAATGACAAATGTCGTTAGCTTTGTCTTCTGTACTGTAGTCGCCTAAAAGTCGTGTGCGCATGAAGTTTTCGTTCTTGTCTAATAGTCGTTTTTCAGTATAGGAAATAGTTTACGTTGGGCGTGTTTTGTTGTCAAGCATATTGTGTGTGTGTGTGTGTTTTGTCAAGCATATTGTGTGTGTGTGTGTGTTTTGTCAAGCATATTGTGTGTGTGTGTGTGTTTTGTCAAGCATATTGTGTGTGTGTGTGTGTTTTGTCAAGCATATTGTGTGTGTGTGTGTGTTTTGTCAAGCATATTGTGTGTGTGTGTGTGTTTTGTCAAGCATATTGTGTGTGTGTGTGGGTTGTTTTACGTCCCGTTTAGTTTCTTATATTGTTCTTTGAATGTTCTGGCTGTAGATCCTGTCCGCGCTACGGTTTTCATTGTTTCCCCGTTTTAAAGGTACGTATGTACATAAATGTGTCAAATCAGGTTGATATTTCAGTACGGGTGGCGTTAATGAAAGTTATATGATTTAGTCGCTACATTTAAGTTATTCTTTGCTTCAGGGTGTTGGGCTTGGTGCTACGATGGAGTGTGTGGTTTTGAGCTCGCCTTTGGAGCGTGACTGATTCTAGTTTGAGACTTGTATATTCGTGTTGTTGTGTTTGGAGATACCTGTCCGTAATGCTGACATTGGGTGCACGTGCGTGAGATGTATTCATTTGTACAATTAATAATGCATTCACTTATTATCACATGATTTGTACACATTCAAAAAATTCAGTATTGTATTTAGCGTTAAGTATTGTTAGGGTCAACGATCGTTGAATACTTATGTTACAGTTCGGTTATTATGCAACTTGGTTCTTTGATAAACACGTTAGCCTGAAGTAGGAAACCCGAATAATTGCATCCTCCCCTAGGGCCTAGATAAACCCATAAAACACACCTTGACAGAAATTACTTGTGTTTTATATTTTTTAGGACCGCTAACATTCTTTATATCGGGTGAAAGCCTGAGTGTAAAGCTCCAATGATTATCTTAGGTCCAAGCAACGCGTTTCCTAAGGCAGCCCCTGGATCTGCTAAGTATGTATCCTCCCTTTCTACCATCCCAAAACATCAGCGGTACCATCAGTACTCTAAGGTGCATACTACAGCTTTGATGTGACCTGACAGTTAGAGACGTTGTTTCAAACCTTGGCCACAAAACAACATACACACAAATATATTTTAAAAAAAAAACACCCCAAAGAATAATTAGAAGAAAGGTGCTTGACTAATTGACTTTCCTCGCATCGGATCATTGCCCTGACAAAATTAGTTTTGTTCTGGGAAGGGAATTATGCAGTGTTGATGTAGTGAAGGCCAAATGAAAATCGCCGCAGTAATCCACTCTTAGAAAACAGAAACATTATCAGGCCACTCCCTTGAGTATGTACTAATTTAGATCTATTACTTAGAGTATTATCAGAGATTATTCCTGACAATATTAATTTTTTTTTATAATAGAAAAGCAAACTTTTTTTGTAAATGGAAAACAGTGTTGCATTTTTTCCGTGTGTACTCTAGATTTGTTTTCTAGTTTAATATCTGGACACAAATAATATAAATAAAACATATAAATGCACTGTTAAAATAAAATGCATTCCTGAAATGTGTGTGGCTGCCATGTTTCACTGTAGTTTATACCACTTTGAATGCATCCTTCAATCTTGAAATACAACAGGCTAAATGCTCCCAGAAAGAGTGCGCCGCCTGGTGGTGTGACTGTGACAGTGCAGTGCTGCCGTGAGATGACCAGGTGCTGCTGCCGTGAAATGACCAGGTGCTGCTGCCGTGAGATGACCAGGTGCTGCTTCCGTATTGTAACGTAAAGTTTTAAGGTTGACTGCAGATTTCTTTTTTCATCTTTTTTTCTGTCGAATTCTAAAACTTAAAGAGTGACGAGAAACTTTCTGGATCTATTGTATCTCTACTATAGAGAGAGGAACAATTTTCTATTATATATAGTCTACAACCACTGAAGAAGTTTATTATTTAAATAGCTACAGCATTGGAAGTAGGCCATGTTAGAGACGTTATCTTATTTTAGCTTATAAAAATACATCAATCTTATGATTTATTTCATCTTCTCTCTCTCTTGCTAAAAGTATACTTTATTAATTCAAAGTCTAGTCCATATCAACCTGTAGTTTGCATATTCCTGTTATTTTTAGTCAATTTTTAAGTTCAAACGTTAGCATACGCAATAAACTAGCATCACTTGTAAGTAATTTTTTAGTCCAGCCAATAGGAATACAAATACAATAGTGAAGATTGGTTCTAAAGCCATGAATAAAGTATACATGCTACCGTTATAATGGTAACACTAGAAGACACAATATTTTAAATAGAAGAAAACAAAAAGTTCAATATGTTTTCAGTAGTGTAACAGCTCCTTATGGTCTTTCGAAAGAGTACTTATTTATTTTTTCTTAGACCAAAGTCTGCATTTTGTTTGTACACAAATGTAAATAAATTTAAAAGAAGACACTTACATCTTTGTTGAACTATGACTATCATTAAAGTAACATAAACAAGTGAGTACGACTGATCCACATGGGCAGCTATTATATTATGTTGTTTTTTTTTTGTTTATAATTAGTCTGTATTAATTAACTCCAACCTTAACATACATAGATCATAGTACACTAACTATAATCAAACAGAACCTTACTTGTTTAAGACATTTAAAAAGAAACTATTTTGATATTGACATACTAGTGAATGTTACAGAAAATGAACATTTACACACACACAAAAAATGCTCCCATCTTTTAAGAATTGAAATGACCTAACTTGACATTGTTCAATAAAGGGAATTTACTAGTTGTGGTTTTTGGCTCATTTCTATTTTTAAAAAGCTTACATTAAGTTCAATTCACTCTGTGTGTCTGAAGGTCTGGTACAGATTGTGTACACGTTATTTCTCGGATGAAGTTGAAACTTTGCACAATTATTCATTGTCGAAGAAAAGATATTTATCTAAAAAAACTAATTAATTAGCCTATGCTTTATACAGAAAAAAGAAGATAAATCTTGAGATATTGAGAGACATGTCAGTAAATTGTGTGGTTCGTTCCCTTATATAAGCTTTCTTTTCTTCTTCATATTTTTTTTTTATTTTGCTTGTTTTACTGCGTAACATTATTGACAAATCACAAGCTTAATCCTAAATACAACCTCCATTACGTATATAACTTTACCTAACAGAACTCCTTTGAAATGTCCAGATTTATGTACTTTATTGGTTGAGACACACCATAAAGTAGGGCGACTTGATATTAATATTCTACTGTCTTAAATGGGAAGAAAAAAATCATTTTTAAATTTCATCTAGAAAACAATAATGCAATATCTGTAAATCAATAAAGAAAATAAAAATAGGCTTTTAGCTTTAAAAAAACTAACATAAAAGAAAATAGAAAAACAAAACTTGCTCGAAGATTGATTGTAAGTAATTGTATCTGCATGTGGGACTGACCATTGGCCGAGAGGGACTGTTACTATCTCACATCTCCCTGATTGGTAGTGGTCACCTCTCTGGTCGACTGGACCTGACTTTTAACTAAGCTCTTTGCTTAACTAATATGTTGATGGGGAGACAATGGCCAGGGCTGGCAGTCTCCTAAGAGCTCAGACCTGTCTCCGCTAATGGACACCGAGCAGGGTTTGCTGACGTGAGCATTAAGTGTTTAAACTGAATGGAGAAGCACAGTGCACAAGTGTGAAATGTCAGGCTGGTTTCGTACATGTACCAGAAGAAGTGTTCAATGTCTTTCATGTTGGTCTTACACGTCTACACTCTACACTAATATTTAGAAAGATAAATACATACATTCTGTGACGATGTGTGAATGAATGATTGCAATAGAAGGATAATTATTCAACTATCCTCCCACTGTAAATACACCACGGGCCCTTACATGTACACAAATGTGCACGATACTATACATACACATACATACATACAGATATACATATGTATATATAGATATAGATATATTCACCCAGATAACCCCTTCTCTTCCTCCCTCCCCCCTTCTTTCCCAACTGATCCCAGACAAGTGATAAGATCGTAGCGCATTGAAGAAGCTAAAAGAATGAAATTGCGCTAAAACAAAACAATAGGTAGACATATTTTGAATCGCACAGATTTGTTATTATTAGTCTAGATATATTACAAATTTAATTACATGACTGATCCACTCTAATTGATAAAATTACACTTACTATAAGCTTTGTTTTTTTTTTTAAAGTATTTTGTTATTTTAAATGTTATAATGTAACCTTGATTCTGATAAACTATTTTTTCTCAATTCATTTTTCTTACAGTGTGTTTTAGAAAAATCTCGATAATAAATACGTAACTTTTGTTTTGTTTTATCTGATTAACCTTTTTTTTTTTTTTGGGGGGGGGGGTTACAGGATTAGTTCAGTAGTTCATTTATTAAGTGATTGGTTTATTTAACTGTGCTTGCAGAGTAAATGTCAGATATTGCCAAAGGTATCGATCCCTATTAAACATTAACTGTGTAGCAGTCCCAAAGTGTCGATACTTTTCAGGCTGTTAATGCACTTTCCGTTGTCTGTTGCGTCAGGGGACAGACTTTAGTAATAGCATTCTATTTATCTACACTTTTCATTACCAGTAACTTTTTTTTTTTTTGTTTTTCATTTTAAAATTAACTCTTTAGCACTAAAACTTATACCGTAATGCCAATATGTCCAACTGAGAGCATTAGCGTTGTTCTTGATGGGCTGATTTTATGCAAAATATAAGATAAGGTTTAAAATAAAGTTTCTAGAATGTACATCTCACTTAGAGGCGTACATCTTTACGGAACGTAAAGAGAGTGTACATGTAATGGTCGATTGAATGAGGGAGTCAAGGGACCAATCTTGTTTATCTTCTGTTACAATTTTCTTGTAACCTAACTTGGTGGATAAGATGAAAGATAAGATAATTGTATTGGCCCAAACAAATGGAAATTCCGATAGAGAGCTTAAAAAGCCGCATTAAAAACTCAACGTCAAGATTCAGATCTGGAACTTTTCTTTTAATAAACTTTAAGACTAAAGTGCATAACTAACTACGTGACAATTGTCTGTTTAAATCTGAACACTTTCTCACTAATTCATAGTATTGTTATAGACCTATTTAATATTTGACATGCTAAACGAATCATGATGTTAAATAGGTGTGTTGCTCAAACATGACATTATGAACAAATAGGTGTGTTGCTTAAACATGGCGTTATGAACAAATAGATGTGTTGCTCAAACATGGCGTTATGAACAAATAGGTGTGTTGCTCAAACATGGCGTTATGAACAAATAGGTGTGTTGCTCAAACATGGCGTTATGAACAAATAGGTGTGTTGCTTAAACATGACATTATGAACAAATAGGTGTGTTGACGTTATAAGTTAATGTGTATTTTGAACAAGCAAGGCCTTTTAACGTCACATTTAGATATCGGAAACTAAACAGGTTAAATATATTTTTTTTAAATGCTTGTTTAGAAAAAAAATTGCTTATTTTGAGTGAAATAGCATCAATTATTTTAAATCAATCAATGTCATCAATTATTTTGAATCAATCAATGTCATCAGTTATTTTGAATCAATCAATGTCATCAATTATTTTGAATCAATAAATGTCATCAATTATTTTGAATCAATCAATGTCATCAATTATTTTGAATCAATCAATGTCATCAATTATTTTGAATCAATCAATGTCACCAATTATTTTGAATCAATCAATGTCATCAATTATTTTGAATCAATCAATGTCATCAATTATTTTGAATCAATCAATGTCATCAATTATTTTGAATCAATCAATGTTATCAATTATTTTAAATCAATCAATGTCATCAATTATTTTGAATCAATCAATGTCATCAATTATTTTGAATCAATCAATGTCATCAATTATTTTGAATCAATCAATGTTATCAATTATTTTGAATCAATCAATGTTATCAATTATTTTGAATCAATCAATGTCATCAATTATTTTGAATCAATCAATGTCATCAATTATTTTGAATCAATCAATGTTATCAATTATTTTAAATCAATCAATGTCATCAATTATTTTGAATCAATCAATGTCATCAATTTTTTTGAATCAATCAATGTCATCAATTATTTTGAATCAATCAATGTTATCAATAATTTTGAATCAATCAATGTCATCAATTATTTTGAATCAATCAATGTCATCAATTATTTTGAATCAATCAATGTTATCAATTATTTTGAATCAATCAATGTCATCAATTATTTTGAATCAATCAATGTTATCAATTATTTTGAATCAATCAATGTCATCAATTATTTTGAATTAATCAATGTTATCAATTATTTTAAATCAATCAATGTCATCAATTATTTTGAATCAATTAATGTCATCAATTATTTTGAATCAATGAATGTGATCAATTATTTTGAATCAATCAATGTTATCAATTATTTTGAATCAATCAATGTCATCAATTATTTTGAATCAATCAATGTCATCAATTATTTTGAATCAATCAATATCATCAATTATTTTGAATCAATCAATGTCATCAATTATTTTGAATCAATCAATGTCATCAATTATTTTGAATCAATCATTGTCATCAATTATTTTGAATCAATCAATGTCATCAATTATTTTGAATCAATCAATGTCATCAATTATTTTGAATCAAGCAATGTTATCAATTATTTTGAATCAATCAATGTCATCAATTATTTTGAATCAATCAATGTCATCAATTATTTTGAATCAATCAATGTCATCAATTATTTTGAATCAATCAATGTTATCAATTATTTTGAATCAATCAATGTCATCAATTATTTTGAATCAATCAATGTCATCAATTATTTTGAATCAATCAATGCCATCAATTATTTTGAATCAATCAATGTCATCAATTATTTTGAATCAATCAATGTCATCAATTATTTTGAATCAATCAATGTCATCAATTATTTTGAATCAATCAATGTCATCAATTATTTTGAATCAATCAATGTTATCAATTATTTTGAATCAATTAATGTCATCAATTATTTTGAATCAATCAATGTCATCAATTATTTTGAATCAATCAATGTCATCAATTATTTTGAATCAATCAATGTTATCAATTATTTTGAATCAATCAATGTCATCAATTATTTTGAATCAATCAATGTCATCAATTATTTTGAATCAATCAATGTCATCAATTATTTTGAATCAATCAATGTTATCAATTATTTTGAATCAATCAATGTCATCAATTATTTTGAATCAATCAATGTTATCAATTATTTTGAATCAATCAATGTCATCAATTATTTTGAATCAATCAATGTCATCAATTATTTTGAATCAATCAATGTCATCAATTATTTTGAATCAAGCAATGTTATCAATTATTTTGAATCAATCAATGTCATCAATTATTTTGAATCAATCAATGTCATCAATTATTTTGAATCAATCAATGTCATCAATTATTTTGAATCAATCAATGTCATCAATTATTTTGAATCAATCAATGTTATCAATTATTTTGAATCAATCAATGTCATCAATTATTTTGAATCAATCAATGTCATCAATTATTTTGAATCAATCAATGTCATCAATTATTTTGAATCAATCAATGTCATCAATTATTTTGAATCAATCAATGTCATCAATTATCTGTGAGAAAGTTTACGTGCTACATTTTCAAAAGCAATTTTTTATTAAAAAAAGAAGTTCATGATGGGAGGCCTGCGTGTTTTGGTACTGAGCTATTCAAGAACTTATACAATATGAAGGCTTTAGTTTAATTTTTTTTTTACGAACGACCTAATTGTCTTCATTATTGTGACTATAGTCACGGGTCAACCGTAGCGGATTTGGTATATTTTCCATATGAAACAAAACTAATTAATTATGATCTATTGATTTAATAACTGTTTAATTTATTGATTGTTTCATGTGTTGTCAACGACAATGAATAATTGTGCGAAGTTTCAACTTGATTCAATAACGGGAAGTGGGAGAAATAATGTGTACAAGATTGTGACTAGGCGAAGGAGTAATTCCGTACAAGCTCGGTAAAAACGAGATTAAATATCTGACGTCATCAGCGCCAGTTTCATGCTGCAAAATGTGTGCAATGATTACTTTTAATTCTACTAAAATGAAGCCATGTTGTTTTTAAAATTAAATATGCACACTTTTTTTTATTATTTTTACATACTCCACGCCAATTGTAAAACAACATTTAACTATATATATACTATATAGCACTCAATTAGTTAAAATGGAAACACAGAATGTGTCACTGTTATATCTTCTGTAGCAAACAGAAACATGCACACACTAATAAATTAAGTTTTGTTATTATCCAAATGAATGTCATTTTTTTAATAGAAAATTTGGTATTTCTTATGATCTTCGAGTGTGCATTTCTTTTTCCCTATAGGTACCTACTTACCAAAAATATTCTATTAGATTTAATTGTCAGCGTTAAACAGCAGTTGTCTTATAAACATACCAACACTATTTTATTCGATTTAATTGTCAGGGTTTAACAGCAGTTGTCTATAGCCCTGGGGGAGAGTCTGCGTTTAGCGTACAGTGTGAGTACTAGTGACTCGCAGACTCAATTAAGAGTAAAAAAAATGTCTCTATACCTTTGTTGTCAATGAAGATTTAGATACTAAATGTCGTTAATGCCTTCTTAATGAGTAGGAAAAGAAATAAATTAAATAATTACGAGGGCATACATACACGCACACACATTCACACTCACACACACATACATACACACTCACATACAGTGTGTGTCTCCAATGTAAACAAAACTCACCCCAGTCAGATCAAAAGAACTACTAAGCACTGGGAACGGAACAAATCACTGCAGATCAAAGAAAGAACAGACATTGAAGCACCTTGTTCGCCTCATTTATGCTATAAAGTAATCTAGCAATTCGCCTAATTGCTTTAGTATCGTTTGATATCGTAAGAAACAGAATTGAAATGTTCTGGTTAAAGCATTAATGTCGTAAAATACACTATTCTTTAATACTGTGTAAAATATAAGCTTAAATGACAGCCATAGTAAGATGTTGACATTACCTCAATAAATATAGATTTTATTTGACGTTAAAATAATCAAGCGAGTCATAGAATAGGGGATGAGCCAATTACGACATCAACAACATAAAACCAGAGTAACTTAATCTTTATTTAGGTTTTAATTCGGTTCAAAAACTTGATCAAACTTCTTACCTTTTTTTTAATCATGTCACATTCAACTTTGTTTATATTTCATCTTTTACAGTAATGACGATATTGATTGGGGTTAATTTTGTACGGATTGATAATTAATCTTTATTGATATAGATTCGGACGGAACGTTTGAACACAGTGCGTTGCTACGGCAACGGTCATGTCAGAGCGGGCTTTTTTTTTTTTAATATGATCGCGGCAATATGCAGTGGGCATAAATCAAGCCAGCGATGCGAAGCAATCTTTGATAGAATTTAAGTTGAAATGGAAAGTCAATGGTTATGTAGAGAGATTTAATAGATTTTTAAATATCTCGGGGAGTCAACTAGAGGTGAACGAGTTATTGTTATACTCTCATTATGTATTGATGTTATTGTATGACTGTGTGTGACATTGAATTAGTTTTGAAATTATAAGAACTCCAGATCGTTTGAAAACAAAAACATAGTACATTTGAATAGCTGCCAATTAATCATCCAAGTGTGACGTCCGTAGATAGTGTTCGAGTCAGTAGACGAGTGTAGACAGGGGCGGAGAAAAAGTAAGGTGAATTACCTTTTAACTTGATCTCTAAGTTTTAGACCTGCAAAACTCTTGCAGGAATGTGGAAGGGTGTTGCGGAGTGCAGGGTTTCGAACCGAACCATCGTAACGACAGATTAGCAATGACCATTGAATATGCATAGTGTATGTCATATAAAAAAAATAAGCAAGTGGCATATTGTACTCGTGAACGGGGTGCCAAGTTATTATGCATCTCGAATCGTCTAGCCACTGGACTATATTCCCGCTAACTCTCTCCAAATGAGCCCCACGCACTCCCTTACTTCGCCCTAGAACACTTCTTTCCTAACTCTCTCCACCACCCCTACCAACAACTCCCCCCCCCCCCATGATATCAACACAAATACGTGCTCAGATTTTACATTTCAGACTCATCTTCAAATCTTCAAACAAGTATTCTTGTGCATGAGCCTCAGACAAAAATTGTTTCGTTAAATATTCTGTAACTTTTAGTTTTCAGTAGTTTGTAAGATAAATTGTTTCTTTGTATTCCCATTACTAGATAACCCTTTCTTCCTGGATGATAAGTGGAAAGTGGAAGGTGGCTGTATTTGGTTAGAAGACATAAGTCAAACGCTCAAGTAAAAATTGAATCATTTATTTCGCGCATAGAAGAATGTCTGGAAAGCTAAGTTGATAGAGCGTCGTGATAATAATGCGAATGTCCTGGACTCGATGATGACTCGATCCCATACTAATCTTTTTTTCTCTTTATTTTTCAATGACAAAGGCAATACGAATGTTTAATTCAATATATTATTTTAACTTAAAGTTGGAATTGTTTGTTGTTGTTTTTTTAGATTACTCTCTTTAAAATGAAAGGTATCAGTATCTACAGAGAAAAAGCTTTATCAAGACTGTATGAGCTACGAACTAAGTTGTTCGTTTTCCTTAAGGCACAAAATAATTCAGTACACAATTGTGTTGAAGACTTAACAAACCATCATGGCTGTTGAAACGTGCATGTTTGGCGGCTATTTTTACCAAATGCAATCAATTTAACTGAACATTACAAGTGTGACAAGTCAAAAACTCGCTGTCAGAGTCACTCTAAATTATCACAGCATTAATTATTATTTTTCATTATTTATTTATTTTATTTTAATTATTTGTCCATCCTACCCCTAAATCATTCACCCGCTACACCTTTTCCGCTCCAGGCTAGACTTAGTTGACCACATTGGAGATAGCTAGGCCACGTCTTTCGATTTATCTTCCCTTGACCGGGGCAAAGATACGCACAGTCTTTGATCTTATCGGCAGGATGTCTGACAGCCGCAGTGGACACCACCTTGGTTTGAATGCAAGCTAACCCTTCCCCCCCCCCTTCTCTCACGTCTCTCTTTGATCTAAGAGATTACCCTGGTCAACACACCGCGTGATATTCCAAGGTGCGACTCCCACCTCGAGTCAAATCCACCCACGTGTAAGATAATTCTTAGCCTAGGACATTTCCGGTGTCCGCCCACACTTTTCAGGCATATATATATAGTAAACCAACTCAAATCACCCTCTCTTTCTCATTCGAGCTGAGCTATCGAGTCTGGACTATATCACTCATTCTTTCTCCTAGAGGAATACCTGGTGGTAAGCCGAACTTAATCACAAGTTCCATCTTAATTACTCTGTGTATATTTCACCGGATATTATCATGTGTATTTTGCTTAGTTCATTTATATTTAATTAGTGCATTGTGTATTTCTCACTGGCGTAAGTAGAAAACATAAACATGTTCTATGTATTTATTTGTGTACTGCATTAATATATTAATGCTATGTTGCTCAATTGATCGTTGATGCAACCATGTATATATTTGTACATTTTATGTTATTCCTTTATCTCGGCTGACAACCGTGATAATTTTACTAGCGCACTGATACTGCGTTTAGAGAAGATATATGAATTATCTCCGCATTACTCATTTTACTCTTATGAGAGTTACCCCGCTTGAACGGACACACTCTACATTCAAGCACGCTCCATTGTTCTCGACCCACAGTCATATGTAAACAAACCATCTGGGTCACTGACCACCGCCCATTTCACTATCCACCTGTGTTGTTTATTTGAGATTATTATTTCCCCTTCTATGTACATTTTATATTAGTATTTCCCCTTTGCTACTATCTGCCATCTATTCTCCAAATCCCATTTGTCATCTCCCCTTGTGCTCTAAAGCAATTTTACCAATCTGACGAATGCACCTCAGTCGAGGGCATCGATAAGATGCATGAGAGACATGTCCTAACTTGTCTTTATTTATCCGCAGCCTCCCTCAGGTGTCTGCCTATTTATCGGATTACTTACCTGCCTATTTGCCTATCACCTATTGCCTAGTTATTGGATCAACGATCTATTTACCGGCAGTTGTGCTTAGTGCTATTCAGCGCTGCATTTGCCTACTGAGATCTCCTCAACTCTACTACTTGGCGCTATCGGCATTGCCCGCCTATTCGACAGCCCACCTGTCAAGCTATTAGGTGCGACGTCCCTATAGATCAGATCTGTGTGAGACGTCATAGCTACGCCAACCCTCTGCAACTCACTGGACATATCCTGTCAACTACGCTGCCCACGGCAGATCAGCTCTGCCCGCAGTAACCTTGTGCCCACGGTATCCGGCCACCCGCCATACTGTGCCCACTACAGATACTAGAACTTGGGACTGAGACTCCACAAGAGCTATATCGCCGGCGTCCCTCTATCCGCTAGAGCGCCACCTCCAGCTGCAGAACCTCAAGCCAGGACCCAGCCAGCTGCGACATCAACAGGACAACCAGCTAAGTCAGAGGACAAAGTGACATACTCTCTTATTATGTGCAAGAGTGATGATTAAACATAGAATATACTAGAGATAGATGCAAACCCTCCCCCTTTTTATTATTATATGTATATTTATGTAAATAAATATTCTTCATTTTAACTTTTGTATCTATCTTTCATTGCTTTGTCTCGTTGCGTGCCTGCTCCCGATTCATATGCTGATAAGTGGGGGTGTGATTGCTTTCAAAAATAATCATCCCCTAGACATAAAACGTGCCAAACACACGTCACATTTCCCCACCTGTCACATTTTGGCGAGCCCGTCCGTGGATTTAACCCATTAGTACAGCAGGCACGAACAAGCAGCAATAACTAAATTTCCTATCAATATTTTTTCAAAAAATTTTATAAGTATCATCACTTCGCATTATCAAGAGTGTCACTTCTGTCATAATTTATTAATTATTATCATTGCATTCCATGTGTAATATTTTCTTGC
The DNA here is from genome assembly GCF_947242115.1 of Biomphalaria glabrata. Classification (NCBI taxonomy): domain Eukaryota; kingdom Metazoa; phylum Mollusca; class Gastropoda; family Planorbidae; genus Biomphalaria; species Biomphalaria glabrata. Next base: position 31,493,947 of record NC_074711.1, on the reverse strand, counting down.
AGGAACTTTGTGATTAACATAGGCAGACACCACATTCCTTTTGCACTCTTTCCTATAACCAGCGACTCACTTTCACTAACCCACTTTCTTTAATTCTAGCTCAATCCTATTATCCATTCTATCTGCCCTTCCACCATCCTAGTACCTCTCATTACCCACCCCTCATCATTATGGCCAGCGGCACACGCTCCAAAGCGGACTCTGACATGAAGCAGAGAATGGCTGAATGGAAAGATGCCGCAGCCTCCATATTTGATGATGAGGCAGAACGGAAAGAATTTGTGAGAGCACGATTTGAGGCGTTTGAAAGAGAGGAAGAAAGGAGAAGCGCAAGGGAGCATGAACTAGCGATGAAGGATAAGGATAATGAAATAGCTAAAGAAAGAGAAAGAAAGGAAGCTGAAATAGCTATCGCCAAAGAAAGAGAAAGAAAGGAAGCTGAAATAGCCATAGCTAAAGAAAAAGAAATTACAGCGAGAGAAAAGATAGCCGCGGACAAAGAGAACGAGGCCGCCCGCCAGGCTTCTTCCGAGTCTCGCCCGGCTAGCCCAGCATCCTTTCAAAGTTCCTTGAACGGTCTACCCCACATGCCAATGGAGCACTTCGACGACAAGACAGAGAACATCGAAGTTTATCTTGTCCGATTTGAGGAAGTAGCACGTTTTTACGGTCTGCCAGAGGAGAAATGGTGCTTCCGGCTATCCCAATGCCTCCGAGGCAAAGCCTACGAAGTCTACTCCAAACTCCCGTCCGGCCAGCGAGAAGATTACGCAGCCCTCAAGCAGGCGCTACTTATCCAGTTCGAGCTGACCGCCGAGGCCTACCACAAAAAGTTCAGAGGGTCCCGCCTCGAACGCAGAGAGACCTACGGCAACCTCTGCGAAAGGCTGGACAAGTACCTTGTCAGGTGGCACGCTCTCAGCCAACTGCCTGAGACTTTTGATGGCCTAGCATGCCTCATACTCTCTGAGCAGCTGTTAGAATGCATGTCCCCAGAGGTCAGAGTTTATGTCAAGGAGCAACAAGCAACTGCTCCCGCTGACATAGCTTCTGCCGCTGATAGGTACTTGAACGCTCGTAAGGACTTAAAAGGTAAAGCTACCGCGACAGACCAGCAAACGGACCAACCTACTTCTCCTGCTCAGCCCGACCTTGCTCCCAAAACTCCCCAGCATAACCAGGCACCAGGCCGGCAATCAGCCCCTAACAACCACAACAACCGCCCCAACCACCAGTCTCGCTATCACCAGGCTAACTACTCTCAGCGTGACACACGTCATAGCGCGCGTGACAGTAGACCCACTCCACAACGGCAGCAGCAGGCCCCACGGACCCTATCTACGGTGACGCCAGTCTCTCAACCCTCCGCGATCGATTCTTCTGACCAACCGGAGGAGGACACCTACTTCGTCTCCACGATGGCCGTGGCTCCTCAACCCACTGCCATTAATCTCGGCCAACCAGAACTCCCACCAGTGCTACCTCACCCCATCTCTTCTCCGGGAGTAGAGAACATTCTGGCCAACGGTGTTGAAGTTTTGGGCCTATACGACTCAGGTTGTTCGTTTGGCGCGGTAATCAATAGGGCGCTGATTGACCCATCGGATTTCACTGGTGGAACAGTGACAATCCAGTCTATAGACCGTGGCACTCCTCCGCAGGTCCTACCTGTCGCGAGGGTACACGTGGAGTGCAGATACGTGCATGGCACCATTGACGCCGCCGTCATGGACACGCCAGTGTACGACTTCATTCTAGGCTCCAAATATGTCCCTCTTGGAGTAGTCCATAAGCCGTACTTCTCTCTGCCCGTCGGTAGATCTTCGAAGCAGAAACGTGGCAGCAACCAGCTGGTTGGAAGCCCTGGTCGCCACACTATCTCGCCTAGTCCCGACTCATCAGCGAAGCTCAAACCACACTGCCCTGGCATTGACACTGCTAGGAAGTCACGAGTTAAGTCGTATACCCGCGCTCGTGAGGGTCTACTTGACCCAGGCTACTCAGCCAAAATCATGCAACATTCCTCTGACATTGACAGTGTCAGAATGCCCCGAGGTAAGATGAATCCTTGCTCCCGTGGACTCACTCCTCTTCATGGCTCCTCAGCCACCATTCCGAATCAACCTTCCCCTGGCATTGATAGTGTCAGGAAGTCACGAGGCAAGCCGAACCCTCGCGCTCGTGAAAACACTCCTCACCATGGCTCCTCAGCCACCATTCAATATCGACCTTCCCCTGGCATTGACCATGTCAGGAAGCCACGATGTAAGCCACATCATTGCACTCGTGGGGACGTTCTCCGGCAGAACTCCACATTCTTTATCAGGCCACTCTTCCCTGACATTGATCGTGTCAGACGATACCGAGGTAAGCTGACTACTTACTCTCGTAAAGAAGCGCCTCACAGCGGCTTCGGAGGTAAGCCCCAACGAGCAAACGTGCCTTGGGCACCCCGCCTAAGCCCCAATCACGCTCCCCAATCCGCCCCAGGAAGGAATTACAACTCATCCAATCGCCCAATCTACTCTCCCGAGCAGCCCCACATGTTTCACCTAGGTGACTACATAATCAGGGACGGAAAGTAGACCACGGACGAACTTGGACAGACTCTCCTCCTGGCATGGCTATCCCTTTATTTTTCCAGATTTTTTTTTCTTAATGCTGTGATAACAACTGATCTTAAAGTTAGAGTGGCATCAGTCTGCTCGCACTTTATGGATCTTCTGCGATAGATCCATCTTGGCGGCGGCGTATGTGACAAGTCAAAAACTCGCTGTCAGAGTCACTCTAAATTATCACAGCATTAATTATTATTTTTCATTATTTATTTATTTTATTTTAATTATTTGTCCATCCTACCCCTAAATCATTCACCCGCCACACCTTTTCCGCTCCAGGCTAGACTTAGTTGACCACATTGGAGATAGCTAGGCCACGTCTTTCGATTTATCTTCCCTTGACCGGGGCAAAGATACGCACAGTCTTTGATCTTATCGGCAGGATGTCTGACAGCCGCAGTGGACACCACCTTGGTTTGAATGCAAGCTAACCCTTCCCCCCCCCCTTCTCTCACGTCTCTCTTTGATCTAAGAGATTACCCTGGTCAACACACCGCGTGATATTCCAAGGTGCGACTCCCACCTCGAGTCAAATCCACCCACGTGTAAGATAATTCTTAGCCTAGGACGTTTCCGGTGTCCGCCCACACTTTTCAGGCATATATATATAGTAAACCAACTCAAATCACCCTCTCTTTCTCATTCGAGCTGAGCTATCGAGTCTGGACTATATCACTCATTCTTTCTCCTAGAGGAATACCTGGTGGTAAGCCGAACTTAATCACAAGTTCCATCTTAATTACTCTGTGTATATTTCACCGGATATTATCATGTGTATTTTGCTTAGTTCATTTATATTTAATTAGTGCATTGTGTATTTCTCACTGGCGTAAGTAGAAAACATAAACATGTTCTATGTATTTATTTGTGTACTGCATTAATATATTAATGCTATGTTGCTCAATTGATCGTTGATGCAACCATGTATATATTTGTACATTTTATGTTATTCCTTTATCTCGGCTGACAACCGTGATAATTTTACTAGCGCACTGATACTGCGTTTAGAGAAGATATATGAATTATCTCCGCATTACTCATTTTACTCTTATGAGAGTTACCCCGCTTGAACGGACACACTCTACATTCAAGCACGCTCCATTGTTCTCGACCCACAGTCATATGTAAACAAACCATCTGGGTCACTGACCACCGCCCATTTCACTATCCACCTGTGTTGTTTATTTGAGATTATTATTTCCCCTTCTATGTACATTTTATATTAGTATTTCCCCTTTGCTACTATCTGCCATCTATTCTCCAAATCCCATTTGTCATCTCCCCTTGTGCTCTAAAGCAATTTTACCAATCTGACGAATGCACCTCAGTCGAGGGCATCGATAAGATGCATGAGAGACATGTCCTAACTTGTCTTTATTTATCCGCAGCCTCCCTCAGGTGTCTGCCTATTTATCGGATTACTTACCTGCCTATTTGCCTATCACCTATTGCCTAGTTATTGGATCAACGATCTATTTACCGGCAGTTGTGCTTAGTGCTATTCAGCGCTGCATTTGCCTACTGAGATCTCCTCAACTCTACTACTTGGCGCTATCGGCATTGCCCGCCTATTCGACAGCCCACCTGTCAAGCTATTAGGTGCGACGTCCCTATAGATCAGATCTGTGTGAGACGTCATAGCTACGCCAACCCTCTGCAACTCACTGGACATATCCTGTCAACTACGCTGCCCACGGCAGATCAGCTCTGCCCGCAGTAACCTTGTGCCCACGGTATCCGGCCACCCGCCATACTGTGCCCACTACAGATACTAGAACTTGGGACTGAGACTCCACAAGAGCTATATCGCCGGCGTCCCTCTATCCGCTAGAGCGCCACCTCCAGCTGCAGAACCTCAAGCCAGGACCCAGCCAGCTGCGACATCAACAGGACAACCAGCTAAGTCAGAGGACAAAGTGACATACTCTCTTATTATGTGCAAGAGTGATGATTAAACATAGAATATACTAGAGATAGATACTAGAGATCCCTTTTTATTATTATATGTATATTTATGTAAATAAATATCCTTTATTTTAACTTTTGTATCTATCTTTCATTGCTTTGTCTCGTTGCGTGCCTGCTCCCGATTCATATGCTGATAAGTGGGGGTGTGATTGCTTTCAAAAATAATCATCCCCTAGACATAAAACGTGCCAAACACACGTCACATTTCCCCACCTGTCACAACAAGGTAAATGTAATACAATTTTTAATACAAGAGTCAAACGTGACATTTTTTAGGGAAAATATGACTTTTGGATTTCATCAGTTGAGTAAATAAAATAAATAAGAAATGGACAAGCTCTCATCCAAATCACAAGAAAGATGATGCCTATTATAAGCTATCCCGACAAGATCAACGTCTAATCTTTTGACTCAGGACCTGACACAACAGAATGTGACAACACATGTACCGGAAGCTCAAAATTGAAACCAGGGAAATCTGTCCATGTGGAGTGTCCTCCAAAATTGCTTTCTTTACCAAGAGGCCCGTACAAGATACTGGCCCCAAAGCACCCCAATAGAAAGAAAACTATATGGAGAGCTACCTGATTTGGAAACCACTGCGCAGTTCATCTCATAAATTGGTCTCGTCATCTGAACACTTCAACATAAAAATGAGAACAAAGAAGAAGAATCAGTTGAGTCTAATACTTTTGATTGATTTCCTGCATAGACAAAAGTTTGAATGAATTAAATTTCTAAACAGATGAACACATTTCCAATGAATTTTTTAAACATTTACGAAATTGAAACTCTTTTCCAATCTTTCCCTTAAACTAGCGAGGATGATTCCTGGGTTAGGAATCCGTTTTCTGTGACAGCTCAACCAGTTAGGTTAATTTAGTGCGAGGGACTAAGAATATCTGATTGACTTAATGAGTGACTCTAATTTGGGATATAGATACAAATATCAATCTGTCGTACTTTAATATAACAAAAAAAAGTTTTAACATCTAAAGCTTTATTACACTGAATGACGAAAATAACTACACATTACACACATAGCAAAGGTCAAGACACGGAATATGGTCAGTACACAATCTCACGTGAATTCACAAATGTAAACAAAAACTAGGGGGAGAAAATTGAAATAAACAAATTCACGACACAACCATTAAAAAATTTAGGTAGGAGTCAGTGTAGTGTGCAACAATATTTCAAAATAAGCTGCAAGTTATTACACTTCAGTTTCCGACAACTTATTTGGACGTAAGCAGATTTTTTAAAATTATTTTGTAACACTTCAGATATTAGATTTCAGCTTACCAATAGCGTGCTTGATATCAAGATGTTATTCTCATCAAGGACACCATCATGATTGTCTGCATAACCGCAGCATACATATTCTAAAGTCTTTATATTGATTTTTATAAATAAATAATCATTCTAAATTTAGCATTTGATTTAAACATTATTTGTTTCACTTAAACAAATACAAAGAATCCAACCTATAAAAGGAGCACACGTTTTCCGTAAAATTCTCGGAACGTCTGAAGTGTTCCATAAAAGAAAGGTTCTGAAACCCCCCACCCAGTAGACTTTTAACTACTGAGCTAGATGACTCAGTTTACTATACACGTTTTTATTGTCTAGAATATATTTCAAAGTTCGAACCCCGCGCCTCGTTGTTCCAGTGCGTCATTGATGGTAACTATACTTCTACCACCTTTTTCTACTTAAAAAAAATAAATCAAGAGATGAAAAAAAAAAAAAAAGAAAGATTAATCTGGTCAAATCGGTGACGTCATCAGTCAAATGTCACACTATAACTCCTGTGAGAATACTCAGGTCAAGCGACGTTACGTCATAAAAGACCCCATGCTCCCTTTTTTGTTCAAGTTTCCTAACAGCTAATTCCCCAGCTGGAAGACTCCAGCACGATGTCAAGAGTCTAGTGTTCACATTCTGGTTTGTTGTTTTTTTACTTCCTCGCTTTCGATGGGAATTTTTTTTCTCCTTTGTGTCAATGTTTATTTTATTTAAACTGTCACTATTTTTAACACTCCCCAAATTTATCCACACCATCGTTCGCCCCCCTCCCCCAGTGGCTTAAAAAATAAAAGCCATATTTTTTTTATCTTCGAACAAAAAATGAT